>NC_069785.1:18595047-18912797 GCF_027406575.1 Nycticebus coucang | reverse complement strand
TATGGGGTTCAGTACTGCTTTGATATACAGTGTGAAATGTTTCCATTGAACTAAGGACTCAGCATTTTTAATGACTAAAATAATGTAGCCCTTGGTTGTTCACGCATTAACTGCTTGCTTCTGACTCAGTACCCCTTATTCGCATAGCAAGTATGAATACTGTTTTTTTGTTAAGCAAGAGGAGGTAATTCCAGGGTCACAGGGAGAATCTATTGTTGTGACCCCTATGGCACTGGTCTTGGTCACCGTGGGAAGGAACCAGGCGTGAAACGGATTAGAAGTACAAACTTGTGGGAGGCGGGGTAACCTTAAGTGCAGGGTAGCCCAGAGCCCCCTCTGCAATGGCTATTTATTAAGGTTATACACAACAAGTGTGGAGAGTTAAGGTAATTACATATGAGGGCTGCATACGTAAGGATTGCCACGTGCTCTTTCCTCACGTCTTCTTTCCCCACAACCCTCATGAAGAACTACTAAGCATCAATGTTTAACACAGGCTTACTAGTGAGTGACCAATCTTATCTCATTCTGGAACACTGAGTTACTTGGGGGATTGCCCCCAAATCACGAAACGTCTCTAGGCTTGCCAGGAGACTGTCCTGTTCTCAGCATTTCCTTTTAATGTGATAAGAATCAGTAACTGACCTTTGCAAGCATGGTGTCCATTCCTCTACAATCTATGGCTTTGATTTGCAGAAGGCATGAATGGCCCTGAAAAAGTTGTGACTAGCTTCTGACACCCAGAAGTCTGGTTACCCAAGATATTATCTGAGATCAAAACCAACATAGACTTGCCCCTGCCTTACCTCTCACCCTGCATAAAAGCTCGCTGCCTCATCTCTGTGACAAGGCAGATCTGAGAGACTTTGCTTTCCTGTCTTCTGACTTTGGCTAAATTGAATAACCCTTTTCCTATCTCCAAACACTGCTATTTCCAAGCCAGTGTGTGGCTTTAGCTGTGCATTGGATATACAAGACTGAATTTGAGGTTCTACAATGATGTTGTGTTGTTATCCTGATTTTAGGGATGAGGAAATAGATTTAGAAAGTGTGCCATCAAGGCTCTGAAAGGAAATAAGATTGAACTTGAATGGTTTGAATAAAGAGATTGTAATAAAAGGAGGAGCAAGCAGGGTTAAAGGAGGCTAGTGTAGGGCCTTTCCTAGGAAGCTTGGCAGTAAGTGGAGGGAAACCAGCTGGTAGCTGAATGTAAAGTGTCCCCAATATATTGATGGGAAAAGGGCCAGTAAAATAGAAGAGACTGAAATTAAGGGAGATGTAGGGATCCTGAAGGAGGGGATGGGAAAGTGCAGTGTGAGAGGAGGGGATGTTTACTTCTCCGAGATAGGAGGGAAGGAGGTAAACATATGTGTTGAAATGGTCAGTCTGTGCTGTGTGTGAGCAGACTTGAGGGAGCCTAGTCACCTACATACTTCACCTTCTTGTTCTGACAGAGAAAGGGCCATTCTACGTTACTTTGAGAAGACCCTGTGTAACTGGGGTGTGGGGATAATGATTAAATGTGAGTGAGGGCTGTGTAATACTTTGAAAATCTCCACTGTTTTCATTATCTCTGCTTTGTTCCCAGGTATAAGGTGGTCAACTTGCAGAACTACTCTGGTCTGGTAGGAAGTTGTGATTTCTGATGAGGAATCGCCTATATTAGATACTGTTTGGTAGAGTTCAGAATAAAATCTGTACAATAGCATCATAGACTTAACTACCACATAATATTACAGGCACTAAATTTTCACTGTGGTTTCTTTGTCCTTTGGATGAAGTCACACCTTAGACCCAGGGGTTGAGCTCATGTGTTCACTTGGTTGCTTTGAGAGAATGACAGCATGTACTATAGAGAATCTTGCTTCAGCCTCATTAATTCAAGGCACTGTTCATAATTCACATGTTGGAAAACTTCTTGGAAGGTGCTATAACTGGTGTGGACTGCAAACAGTTCTGTATACTGTGTGCCAGACAGCTTGGAAAGATGGGGTCTTGTCCTGAAGGACTCAAGTTGCTTGTCATCTACTCAGGAGAGTCTGGTTGGGGCTGCTGAGGTCCCTGGGATGTTGCCATTTTATAATCATCTCCATGTTAGCCAGCTTTGCTGGCCAAAGCATCAGGCCAGCTGGTAGATTCTCTTTGGCAGCTGTTTCAAGAAAAGGATTTATTTTATAGAGACAATGGGTTTTTTCATCCATGTTTGAATGGATTTGGGGGTCTCTCTTCTAGTGCTGAATTGTATGTGTAGTTAAAAAAAAGTGAGTGAACAGGGACACATAATTTTTGATCTTTCTATAACTTCTGACTCTGTAAGGTAAAAGCGGTCTACTTTGTATTTACTGTATGTAACGATTTCTGAATAATTTTATGTTGGAATATCATGTTATATATAGACAGGATGATTTTAGAAGTGTTAGTTAATGTTTTCACAAGTTTCATATAAGGGAAGATTGATATTAGCACAAAATAACCTAATACAATGCATGAATTGCTAGACATTTAATTGCATATCATTTTTTGGCATGAATCTGTTAATTTATATAAATTTCTGGTCTTTTTTCTTAACTCCAAGAATAAAATAACTGGGGCTTCATGGGAGAATAATGTTGTTCCCTATGCAGTTTCTTATTAATAGAAAAGACAACTTGATTATCTAATCATTTGATAAATAGAGGCAAATTAAAGCTTAATAGTTAATAGAATAATCACACATTTCTGGCTAAAGTAGGTTATTTATTTTGTTTTGAAAAAATAAATTGTTAAGAGGAACGGAGGGAGGGGGGTGGAGCCTTGGTGTGTGTCACACTTTATGGGGGCAAGACATGATTGCAAGAGGGACTTTACCTAACAATTGCAATCAGTGTAACCTGGCTTATTGTACCCTCAATGAATCCCCAGCAATAAAAAAAAAAATAAAAAATATAAAAAAAAAAAGAAAAAATAAACTGTTTATTAACTCTATATTCTAGTTTTAGGTAAACATATGTAAAAGTAAGCATGCATGGAAGAAGTACTATACATGTTGTTAAATAAAAATAATATGCAGATATGACTCCCAAGGTTACAAAACAAAAAGTAACATATGTATATATAAAAATACAGAAATGCATCTGCATGTGTCTAAGTATGTAAAAAATAATTGGAAAAATGCTGAGATTTAAATTGCATTTGTTATTGACTTTCTTGCATTTACTGTTTTCCTAGATGGAGGTACATCTTATGTGTGGACAGATGGGAGTAGAGTCTTTGAAATAAAAACATGATGCTTCTCAAATGAAGGTAGTAACTGAGGCCTCTTGAGGAAGTTAAAGTGCTGAAAGATGTCATGTTATTTTCCAGGGGGAATACAATGATACAAAATTGGAAGTATGAAATGCAAACCCTATTTTTTTCCCCTAAAAATAAAAGAAAGTAAATGCTGTGGCATTCATTTATTCCCAGTTGTTATATTGTCAGCACACACATTTAAGGCTTGGAAAAAATTTACACAATCAGAATGAAATTATTAAAAATAAAGGAAATTTCCAAGTAATGAATACAAATAACGATTTATTAGCTTATGGAAAATGTACTTGATTTTAATTCAAACAAATCACATTCACTGCATGAACAGGTATTCTAATGAGATGGTAGTTTAGGAAATAAGAATGGAGAATTGCCAGGGAGGAACTGAATATGCAGTGCATATTGTCTGGTCTGACTTATACCCATTGCAAACATGCATGTTTTGGGGTGTATCAAGTTGTTCCAGAAGAGATGCCAAGTGCTGAACAGATTCAGCTTTATTATAGCAAAGACATTTTATTACAGCCTTAGAGCCAATATAATCGTATTTCTGAAGACTTAAAAACACACATACGATTTAAAGGAGGCCCCGAGAGTTGCACAGGGTGAGCCTTCAAGCTCTAGGCAATTTACTGGCAGAATTAAATTCTGGCTAATTTCCTTAGTGCCAGTGTATCCAGCATTCTCATTAACTGCGTTAGCTACTGATGGAAAATATGTCTTTCAGTGTGGGGCACTTTGCTGAAGTGGAGCCAGCCTCCTGAGAAGTGCCTGGAAGATTGGTTTGGAGTACTCTGGAGTGGTTTGGGGGTGCCCAGGAACTCACAGGCATGGTACTGTGACTTCTGTCAGGGACTCCTTTGGCCTCAGCTGAAGATTCTGAAGTGAGACTTTGTGCACATGCCAGGCCTGTTTGGTAGGACAGCTTCTGGGTGTTATTGTGTGGGAAGAGGGAGTTCAGATATGCATGCAGCTCACCTAACCATCACCAGGAAAGGCATGACAAAGGAGGAGCCGGAGGAGGCCGTGTAAGGACAGAAGTGCAAAGGCAGGAGATGAATCTGGAAAAGACAGATTCATGGTCATGGTCACTTCCAGGGCAGAAGAAGCAATATAGTCAAGGATAATCACAAGATAGAGTGTGCAATTCATTGAATTCAGGCATCTTGGGAGAGTGTTTAAGTGCAAGGGGTGGGACATGAGGTAAAGATGCTGAGATTTGCTGCAGCGAGCTGGGGGGAGGGTAAACTGGAGTGGAATGCAGTGGGAGGTAAAATTAAAATGGTTTGCCTTTACAGGGTGAGTGGTCACCCATATGACAAAGGTTTCACACCTTTCTCTGTGATGACTTCTGCATTTTTACTCAACAAAATCCCATTATGCCAGTGGTTCTCAGCTTTCCTAATGCCGCAGCCCTTTAATACAGTTCCTGGGGGGGTTGTGACCCACAGGTTGAGAATTGCTGCATTATGCTATTGTGTTTTTATTTTTTATTTCAATAAATTGAGGGGTACAGTAAATTCAGTACATTTAGGTTTTGGTTATATAGATTAATTATATAGTGTTGATGTCTTGAGTTTTTAGTGAGTTTTCCCCCTTCTGAGTCTCTGAGGTCCATCATACCATGCTGTATGATCCTGCCTACCCATAGCTTAGTTTCCATTTACAAGTGAGAGTATGTGGTATTTGGTTATTGGCTCCTGAGTTACTTCACTTAGGATAATGGTCTCCAGTTCCATCCAAATTGCTGCAAAAGATATGATTTCATTCTTTTTTATGGCTAATATTCCTTAGAGTATATATATCATGTTTTCTTCATCCACTCCTCCATTGATGGGTACTTAGATTGATCCTATATCTTTGCAATGGTGAATTGGGCTGTGATAAACGTATGATAGCAGATGTCTTCTTTTTTTTTAGCAGATGTCTTTTTGATATGATTTCTTTTCCTTTGGGTAGATACCCAATAGTGGGATTGCTGGATCAAATGTTAAATCCACTTTTAGTTCTATGAGAAATTGGAGACCCATATTTTAAATTCTTGTTACCAAAGTGTGGTCCATAGACCAGCAGCACTGGCTTCATCTGGGTGCTTGTTAGAAATGTAGTATCTCAGAATCCATCCCAGGCCTCCTGAATCAGAATATAAATTTTAATAAGATCTCCCAGTGATACACGTGCACATTAAAATGTAAGAAGCACTGCTTCACATTAAGTTAATGTCAAGCAGCAGGAGAAGGATTTACTTGTTAGGTGTAAGGGCCCAATAGATAACCTACTCTTCTTCCCCCCCTTAACCAACAGAGATAAACTCAGGAATCAGATAGATGGAGAATACCAACTCTTTTTTTTTTTAAACAGAGAAAAGCTGGGTTGGAGGACATGCCTTAAATGGAGTCAAATATGCTTATTAACCTTTCTCTGAATTGAACGTGACCTTCCAAATGTCAGGCCTCTTTGGTAGGTCTACCCCTCAAAGCACCCTTTATGGCTAAGGCACTAGCCCAGAATGTGCCCTTCCTGCAGAGTCAAAAGGGGAAAGTGCTGAGCCAAAGCTTCTATGTTTCTATTTTCAACAAACCAGCTGGTTACTCCTTACTATGGGGAAAGCCAGTAATCTTACCTAGACAAATTGCTGTAGCTGGAAACTCAAGGTGTGAGGAATGAAATGCATGCTTCTTTCTGACATCAGGTTTTACTGATGAGAGAGCTTTTATGCCTTTGGTAACCCTAGGTCACATCACAGAGCCTCTACCACAGTGACTTTGAGATAAGCCAGCCCAGCTTGTCTTAGAGTTGCTGTGATAGAAGCTCGTGATGATGTCTTGTGGAGTGTGGGTACGCAGCCCCTCTATCCTACCCAGCTGCCTTGTTCTTCTTTCTATAACATGCTGGCTTAACAGCTGCCAAGGCTAGAGAACCCTTTGGAAACCCAGGTGGTGGCTACGTCTGCACATGAACTTCTGGAGGTAGAGCCAAATGGTGAGATGTACATTTTGGAGGACAGAGGGCTGCATTTCACCCCTTGCCAAGATCAGGTTATCCTGGAATCTTTCTTCAGTCTGTGAAGAAGCTGCTTTTCTTTAAGCATAGGTTTCTCACCTTCATTACGTGAAAATGACTCTGTATTTAGACTGATTGCCTTAATGCTTGACAGTGTATTGTTAGTGATATGCAAAACCAGGCATTGAACCTGTGTGTCTAGCATTGTCTAATCATTTAATTGGCTGTAATGATTTTATTAACTGGATTTTAAAATGCGACAGTTGGCAATTTTTTCCAAATGTTTCCAGGTTGATTACATATGTAAAGGGGAGGAGGTATGTAATATCTATATGCCCAGTAACTTCTTTTTCAAATTACATTCATTCCTCTTTATTTTACTTGAAAGTGTAGGGAGTTCAATATAGTTCAAGGAAAGCATTGTGGTAAACAGCCAGCTTAAATGTGAGCAGTGTAAATAGCAGCAGCTTGCAGAAATATTGCTATAGATATGAAGACTGTATCTTGCCATGATACGGACCACACATAATTGAATCATGCTCAATAGGAGGCCATTACAAAACCAAACTTATTTGCAATGCTAATGTGGGGAAGACAGCTGTCACAGGGAATTAAATATGATCATTCAGAGCTTGAATAAATGAGGTGTCCATTATCTTCTGGCTGTGTTGCAGGCTGCTTGAAGAACACAAATAAATGATACTGTTGCAGTAACCAGCCTATGGTTTTGTCTTTTAGTCATAGAAATATGAGAGCAATGGAGGTGGGGGTGGGGAGACAGGGATACAGAAAAAAGGCTTGGCAGATAAATATAGGCAAATGGGCAAAGAGTTTTACCTCCCTTTCCCCTTGAGAAACCATGAATACAAGACATAATCAAAATTCAATTTTTAATGTCTGAAATACATTTCAATTCTATTAAAGATTTTTATCAAGATTCATCCTTTTCTGCTAAGATTCAGATAACAGACAACTCACAAAGGAGGCTGAATGTGAAAGGGTAGAGTGGGGAATAAACAAAGCTAATTCTTTGTCCCTTCCCCAAGGCTTTCCTTCCCATCCAAATGGATAATAAAGATAACGGAGAACTTCTTCATGGATAATCAATCTGCCAATGAACATAAAAGGCATTTGGATCAGTGCTAGTTTAAAAAATGCCATAATTTATCCAATTAACATAAAAGGAGGCTTCTTTTTGATTGGATCTGAGCTGACTCTCTACAAATCAGATTTTTATGTTAATAACTAAGTTGTCATCTTTTGATGGATGCATAGGAAAGTTAGGAACAATCTTAAACATTTGTCTATAAGACAATCTCCATTTCCTGAAAGGGTACCTGATGTAGGTAATTATAGAACCTACTTTATTATCCAAAATCACATGACACTACATGAAAACCCAGGCTCCTGTGAGCAAGCAGTGGCAGGCAAGCCTGGCTGGTCTTTATGAAAGACAGCTACTGGTGCAAAATGATCCCTTGAAAATAAATAAGGTCTGGGAAAGGCTTGGTTTCTTGTCTTTTTGACTTGGTTCTTCCCTGTCAACTATTGAAGATGTTAGCAGTCATCAAAATATTGTTGTAAAAGAGACAAATAGATAAAATTGTGTGTATTTGTGTCTGTTTTTGTATATACTGAGAAACTTAGCATTGGATATTTTGTATATTGTGGTATATGAATTACATTTATGTTGCATATAAATTCAGTTCAAAAAGGTGTCATATTTTTAGCTTCTAAAGATTCTGAGTGTCTTAGTGCTATTTGTCTATTTCCAACAAGCTGGTTTCAGGCATTTGTGTACTTACTGTTTTAGAAATGGAATATAACTGGGCATCTACCCAGAAGAAAAAAAATCCTTTTATCATAAGGACACTTGTACTAGACTGTTTATTGCAGCTCAATTTACAATCGCCAAAATGTGGAAACAGCCTAAATGCCCACCAACCCAGGAATGGATTAACAAGCTGTGGTATATGTATACCATGGAATACTATTCAGACATTAAAAAAAATAGAGACTTTACGGGGGCGGAGCAAGATGGCAGCCGAGTAACAGCTTCCTTGCATCTGGGCACCGTGAGTCTGGGGAGATAGGACTCCAGGCATCTCTGGCTGGTGGGAACTGCCTATCATCACTCCTATGAGGATACAGGGAGTCAGCGAGAGACTTCTGGACCCCAAGAGGAGGACTAAAACAGTGGAAAACCGGCAAGTGGTCGCGTGTGTCCAACCCGTCTAAACCCGCCCACAACTGTAAGTTCAGTAGCAGCGAGACTGCAAACCAGAAAGGACTTACCTGTGAACTGTTTTGATGTCCTTGGACTTGGCACTGAGTTGAACTGCCTTGGGGAAGGCCTGAGCGGGAGTGCGGAGAACTTTGGCTGTTGTCTAGGGCCCCAGTCTGAGCCACTGAGCCAGACGGAGCTAATAGTGTTTGGCGGTGGGTCACACGGATCCATTGTCAGTGATCTGCCCCGGCAAGCTCCGCCCTCAGGGTCGCAGAGCTAGAAACGGGTGGGAGCTGGTAACCCAGCAACCAAGTAGCCTAAGGGTGGGGTCTGAGCCGCCTTGCAGCCCTAACCCTCAGGGGCAGAGTGAGACCGATTTTGGCACACTGAGTAAGTGGATAGCCACTTCAGCAGTGATTCCAGCGAGAAAGCTGGGAAAGCTTCTGCTCAGCAAGTTTACAAGTTCAAAGTGCCTTTTAAGTGGGCTGAAGAGAGATTTAGGGTGTCTACCTGCTGGGGTTTGAGAAATCAGCAGCCTCCAGTCGTATCAGAACTGTGACTAACATCTCATACCCCAAAAGACCACGTGTTGCCCAGACAATATTCAACAACATATACAAACTGCTTTGTTTTTGGTCGTGTATTTTTTTTTCTTTTTTTTTTGTTTGGTTGGGTTTTTTGTTTGTTTATTTTGACGTTGTTGATGTTCTTTTGTTTCTTAATTTCAGTCTTTTCCATACAGATCCCTTTTTCTTTCTCAATTTTTCTAGTTTAATTATAATTTCCCATTGCTGCCTTTTTTAATAACTACAACTTCATTTTTGCTAGTGTTTCTACCGCTATCACTTGGTTTTTCACCCAATTTTATCGCCATAAAGTTTTCTGTTTGCTTGTTTTAGTTTGATTTATAGCATTTTTGTCTTTCCTCTCTACTTGGTGGAGGTGGGGTACTGTGTCTGACCAGGTTAGCAAAGAGCTGCTGACCTCAAGGGAACCACCCAACTGGGCACCCAACCCCCAGATGGTGGGGTTTTTTAAGGTTGTGTCAAAGTACCCTACTGTACACCTATATTGCCCTGTCTCCCTCTTTCTGTGCCTCTCTTCTTTTTGTCAATATTCCTTATCCCTACCCCCTCTCCTTTCTCTATCTTTCTTTTTTTTCTTATCACTCGGTCCTCCTTTCTTTCATCCCTTTTTTGCTCTTCAACCTTCTCACCTTTCTGGTCCTGTAACCCTTAGTCCACAGGCACAAGAACTTAAAGAGCAAGAGGAAGTGAAAGGAAAATTAGGGCAAGGAAACAGATAAAAGAAATCACTCATGAGGAAGAATCAGCAGAAAACTCCAGGCAACATGAAGAACCAGTCCAGAACAACCCCGCCAAGGGACCATGAGGTAGCTACTGCAGAGGATTCCACCTATACAGAAATGTTAGGAATGACAGAAAGGGAATTTAGAATACACATGTTGAAAACAATGAAAGAAATGATGGAAACAATGAAGGAAACTGCTAATAAAGTGGAAAATAACCAAAAGGAAATCCAAAAACAGAATCAAATCAGAGATGAACGATATGAAGAATATAAAAAGGATATAGCAGAGCTGAAGGAAATGAAACAGTCAATCAGGGAACTTAAAGATGCAATGGAAAGTATCAGCAACAGGTTAGACCATGCAGAAGAAAGAATTTCAGAGGTAGAAGACAAAGTTTTTGAGATAACTCAGATAGTAAAAGAGGCAGAAAAGAAGAGAGAGAAAGCAGAACGTTCACTGTCAGAATTATGGGACTTTATGAAACGTTCCAACATACGAGTTATAGGAATTCCAGAAGGGGAAGAAGAATGCCCCAGAGGAATGGAAGCCATACTAGAGAATATTATAAAAGAAAATTTCCCAAACATCACCAAAGATTCTGACACACTGCTTTCAGAGGGCTATCGGACCCCAGGTCGCCTCAACTCTAACCGAGCTTCTCCCAGACACATTGTGATGAACCTGTCCAAAGTCAAGACAAAAGAAAAGATTCTGCAAGCTGCCAGGAGTAAGCGCCAGTTGACCTACAGGGGCAAATCCATCAGAGTGACCTCAGACTTCTCTAATGAAACTTTCCAAGCAAGAAGACAATGGTCATCTACCTTTAATCTACTTAAACAGAACAATTTTCAGCCCAGAATTCTGTACCCTGCTAAGCTAAGCTTCAAAATTGATGGAGAAATCAAATCATTTACGGATATACAAACATTGAGGAAATTCACCACAACAAGACCAGCTCTACAGGGAATACTTCAACCTGTTCTGCACACTGACCACCACAATGGATCAGCAGCAAAGTAAGAACTCAGAAATCAAAGGACAGAACCTAACCTCCACACTGATGCAAAAGATAAAACTAAGCAATGGACTCTCACCAAATAAGACGAATAGAATACTACCACACTTATCAATTATCTCAATAAATGTTAATGGCTTGAATTCCCCACTGAAGAGACATAGATTGGCTGACTGGATTAAAAAACACAAGCCATCCATTTGCTGTCTGCAAGAAACACACCTGGCTTCAAAAGACAAATTAAAGCTCCGAGTCAAGGGTTGGAAGACAATTTTTCAGGCAAATGGAATTCAGAAGAAAAGAGGAGTTGCAATCTTATTTTCAGATACATGTGGATTTAAAGCAACTAAAGTCAAAAAAGACAAAGATGGTCACTTTATATTGGTCAAGGGAAAACTACAACAAGAAGACATTTCAATTCTAAATATCTATGCACCAAATTTAAATGCTCCCAGATTCTTGAAACAGACCTTACTCAGTCTGAGCAATATGATATCTGATAATACCATCATAACAGGGGACTTTAACACACCTCTTACAGAGCTGGACAGATCCTCTAAACAGAAATTAAACAAAGATATAAGAGATTTAAATGAGACCCTAGAACAATTATGCTTGATAGACGCATATAGAACACTCCACCCCAAAGATAAAGAATATACATTCTTCTCATCACCCCATGGAACATTCTCCAAAATTGATCATATCCTGGGACACAAAACAAATATCAACAAAATCAAAAGAATTGAAATTTTACCTTGTATCTTTTCAGACCATAAGGCACTAAAGGTGGAACTCAACTCTAAAAAAAATGCTCGACCCCATCCAAAAGCATGGAAATTAAACAATCTTCTGTTGAATTACAGATGGGTGCAGGAAGAAATCAAACAGGAAATCACTAACTTCCTTAAGCATAACAACAATGAAGACACAAGCTACCAAAACCTGTGGGATACTGCAAAAGCAGTTTTGAGAGGAAAATTCATCGCTTTAGATGCCTACATTCGAAAAACAGACAGAGAACACATCAACAATCTCACAAGAGACCTTATGGAATTGGAAAAAGAAGAACAATCTAAGCCTAAACTCAGTAGAAGAAAAGAAATCTCCAAAATCAAATCAGAGATCAATGAAATTGAAAACAAAAGAATCATTCAGAAAATTAATGAAACAAGGAGTTGGTTTTTTGAAAAAATAAATAAAATAGATAAACCATTGGCCAGACTAACTAGAAATAGAAAAGTAAAATCTCTAGTAACCTCAATCAGAAATGATAAAGGGGAAATAACAACTGATCCCACAGAGATACAAGAGATCATCTCTGAATACTACCAGAAACTGTATGCCCAGAAATTTGACAATGTGAAGGAAATGGATCAATATTTGGAATCACACCCTCTCCCTAGACTTGGCCAGGAAGAAATAGACCTCCTGAACAGACCAATTTCAAGCACTGAGATCAAAGAAACAATAAAAAAGCTTCCAACTAAAAAATGCCCTGGTCCAGATGGCTTCACTCCAGAATTCTATCAAACCTTCAAGGAAGAGCTTATTCCTGTACTGCAGAAATTATTCCAAAAAATTGAGGAAGAAGGAATCTTCCCCAACACATTCTATGAAGCAAACATCACCCTGATACCAAAACCAGGAAAAGACCCAAACAAAAAGGAGAATTTCAGACCAATCTCACTCATGAATATAGATGGAAAAATTCTCAACAAAATCCTAGCCAATAGATTACAGCTTATCATCAAAAAAGTCATTCATCATGATCAAGCAGGCTTCATCCCAGGGATGCAAGGCTGGTTCAACATACGCAAGTCCATAAACGTTATCCACCATATTAACAGAGGCAAAAATAAAGATCACATGATCCTCTCAATAGATGCAGAAAAAGCATTTGATAAAATCCAGCATCCTTTTCTAATTAGAACACTGAAGAGTATAGGCATAGGTGGCACATTTCTAAAACTGATTGAAGCTATCTATGACAAACCCACAGCCAATATTTTACTGAATGGAGTAAAACTGAAAGCTTTTCCTCTTAGAACTGGAACCAGACAAGGTTGTCCTCTGTCACCTTTACTATTCAACATAGTGCTGGAAGTCCTAGCCAATACAATTAGGCAAGACAAGGAAATAAAGGGAATCCAAATGGGAGCAGAGGAGGTCAAACTCTCCCTCTTTGCTGACGACATGATCTTATACTTAGAGAACCCCAAAGACTCAACCACAAGACTACTAGAAGTCATCAAAAAATACAGTAATGTTTCAGGATATAAAATCAATGTCCACAAGTCAGTAGCCTTTGTATACACCAATAACAGTCAAGAGGAGAAGCTAATTAAGGACACAACTCCCTTCACCATAGTTTCAAAGAAAATGAAATACCTAGGAATATACCTAACGAAGGAGGTGAAGGACCTCTATAAAGAAAACTATGAACTCCTCAGAAAGGAAATAGCAGAGGATATTAACAAATGGAAGAACATACCATGCTCATGGATGGGAAGAATCAACATTGTTAAAATGTCTATACTTCCCAAAGCAATCTACCTATTCAATGCCATTCCTATCAAAGTACCTACATCGTACTTTCAAGATTTGGAAAAAATGATTCTGCATTTTGTATGGAACCGGAAAAAACCCCGTATAGCTAAGGCAGTTCTTAGTAACAAAAATAAAGCTGGGGGCATCAGCATACCAGATTTTAGTCTGTACTACAAAGCCATAGTGCTCAAGACAGCATGGTACTGGCACAAAAACAGAGACATAGACACTTGGAATCGAATTGAACACCAAGAAATGAAACTAACATCTTACAACCACCTAATCTTCGATAAACCAAACAAGAACTTACCTTGGGGGAAAGACTCCCTATTCAATAAATGGTGTTGGGAGAATTGGATGTCTGCGTGTAAAAGACTGAAACTGGACCCACACCTTTCCCCACTCACAAAAATTGATTCAAGATGGATAAAGGACTTAAATTTAAGGCACGAAACAATAAAAATCCTCAAAGAAAGCATAGGAAAAACACTGGAAGATATTGGCCTGGGGGAAGACTTCATGAAGAAGACTGCCATGGCAATTGCAACAACAACAAAAATAAACAAATGGGACTTCATTAAACTGAAAAGCTTCTGTACAGCTAAGGTGACGATAACCAAAGCAAAGAGACAACCCACACAATGGGAAAGGATATTTGCATATTTTCAATCAGACAAAAGCTTGATAACCAGGATCTATAGAGAACTCAAATTAATCCACATGAAAAAAGCCAACAATCCCTTATATCAATGGGCAAGAGACATGAATAGAACTTTCTCTAAAGACGACAGACGAATGGCTAACAAACACATGAAAAAATGTTCATCATCTCTATATATTAGAGAAATGCAAATCAAAACATCCCTGAGATATCATCTAACCCCAGAGAGAATGGCCCACATCACAAAATCTCAAAACTGCAGATGCTGGCGTGGATGTGGAGAGAAGGGAACACTTTTACACTGCTGGTGGGACTGCAAACTAGTACAACCTTTCTGGAAGGAAGTATGGAGAAACCTCAAAGCACTCAACCTAGACCTCCCATTCGATCCTGCAATCCCATTACTGGGCATCTACCCAGAAGGAAAAAAATCCTTTTATCATAAGGACACTTGTACTAGACTGTTTATTGCAGCTCAATTTACAATCGCCAAAATGTGGAAACAGCCTAAATGCCCACCAACCCAGGAATGGATTAACAAGCTGTGGTATATGTATACCATGGAATACTATTCAGCCATTAAAAAAAATGGAGACTTTACATCCTTCGTATTAACCTGGATGGAAGTGGAAGACATTATTCTTAGTAAAGCATCACAAGAATGGAGAAGCATGAATCCTATGTACTCAATCTTGATATGAGGACAATTAATGACAATTAAGGTTATGGGGGGGGGAAGCAGAAAGAGAGAGGGAGGGAGTGGGGTGGGGCCTTAGTGTGTGTCACACTTTATGGGGGCAAGACATGATTGCAAGAGGGACTTTACCTAACAATTGCAATCAGTGTAACTGGCTTATTGTACCCTCAATGAATCCCCAACAATAAAAAAAAAAGAAAAAAAAAAAATAGAGACTTTACATCCTTCGTATTAACCTGGATGGAAGTGGAAGACATTATTCTTAGTAAAGCATCACAAGAATGGAGAAGCATGAATCCTATGTACTCAATTTTGATATGAGGACAATTAATGACAAGGTTATGGGGGGGGGAAGCAGAAAGAGGGATGGAGGGAGGGGGGTGGGGCCTTGGTGTGTATCACACTTTATGGGGGCAAGACATGATTGCAAGAGGGACTTTACCTAACAATTGCAATCAGTGTAACCTGGCTTATTGTACCCTCAATGAATCCCAACAATAAAAATAATAATAATACAAAAAAAAAAAGAAATGGAATATAAAACTTAACTGGAATTCCAAGAATGTGTAGAATGATGGTGATGTATGTAAAGATTATTGTTCCACATTCACAGTATAATACATTTCCTGTCAAGGCTCATATTTTGGAGGGTGGTTAAAAATCTATTCCTATGAAAGGAGACTATTGGTTGTGGGATTGGAAGAGGAAAAAGAAGATTGGGCTTAAGATTCTGAAAGAATTTTCTAGAACCGTGGCTTGGTGGAAACTTTAAGGAATCATGCCATTATGTCTAGGCTGGTGCTCCTAAGCTACCTCAAAGAGAAGTCATTCTGGATTCAGGATTTCTTACTAGAAGCTTGAATAATATAATAGGATAAATTAGGTGTTCTGGCTGTAGCCTTAAGCTTTTTTTTCCTGAAATAGATGCTTCTCTGTTTATAAATATATATGTTTATAATAAAAAAAACCTTCAAATAAGACAAATATATGAATTATTAAGTGAAAATCCCACATAATTTCAGCCTTCTAGAGATAAATCAGTATTGACAATCTCATGCATATCATTACAACATTTTTTCCTGTGTGTATACAAAATTTTTTTTTTCAAAAATATATAATATATACGAAGAGAGAGTTGAGATGGCCGTCTGGATGAAGCTAATATGTCCCTCCTTCATGGAGAGAAACCAGCATGGCAAGTAGATAATCACACTTTGAATAACTCTCAGTGGAAACACTGGGATACAACAGAGAAATGATAGGAAGCAATGCAAGCAAGTAAGGAAAGCAAAATGAGGCAGCTTGCTCAGCTGGGATCAGCTAGGAGCTGAGAGGAGCTTTTGGATTTGGGGAAAGGGTAAGAGAGAAATCCCCAGGGCTTCATACTTCCACTATTGGCTTTTACACTCTTAGCTATGGGTGAACTCACTGAGCCATGCAGGCCTTTCACCTAACATAAGGAGCTGCCTAGAGATTGCAGCGATTCCCCCTAGCAAGGAAACTCATGTAGAGTCCATTGGCATCTGAGCCCAGAGCGGCTTCAGCTTGGTGCCATTCTGAGAACTTAGCTGCTAGAGTTCTAAATATCCTGCCCTGAGGCCAGACATATGTGGTCATGCTGCTTTGCCACAGCAGGGAGAAAGTAGACTGAGCACTCACACACATCCCTAAGATATATCCCAGTGCCACCGCATGGACTGCTGTGGGACCAAGGCCCGGTCAGGCTGTACTTTCCATAGCTACTGGTCCATGCTGCCTCAGTGAAAGGAGCCTCACCACGCTTAGTGGCAGGCCCACCACACAGCCACCACAGCCTATACCTAAGCATTGTCCAGCAGCTTGAAGACCACCTCACCTCTGCCTATCACAGGCAGTGCCTGAACACACTACCAGGGGGCCTGAGGATGAGTCTATTGACTTGGCCTTCTCTCTCTAGTACTAGAACATGCCATCCAGGACACTGGAAATCCCCATCCTAGTCTATCACCATTGGCAGCTGATCAGTCCTGCCAGGGTCGGGTTAGGCTAGCCCCACTAGCTGACACCCAGCCACATGTGCTACCACCCACCCACTTTGTTGCAGCCACCAACAAGGGTTCCAGTGGTTTACTCCAGTGGCCCACCACTTCCACTACCAGCACCTGAGCAAACCACCTAGAGCCCCAAGAATTGGTTCTCCAGGACCCACTAACACTAGGGCCAGTATAAGTTACTTTGGGGCCCAAGAACAGGCACATTTAGCCTACGACTGCCAAATTGGGTTTGAAGAATAGCCCACCTGGCATTCTAGTACCGTGGCCTCCATTAATAATTGTACTTTAACCCACTGAAGAAATCATAGATACCACTGACCCTGTGTGCTGCCAAAGAAATCATACAGAGATCACATTACTGAAGATGCCCAAAGTCAAAGTGGAAACACCCTTCCCAAACAACATATGTACATTGTCAGGAAAAAATCTTTCCCTATGAAAGTAATTTCAAAAAATTAGAAGAAGCAACTGTTATATCATATGTGCGGATATCAATGTAAATAAACAGGAGACATGAAAAAGGAAGGAAATATGACAACACCAAAAAGGAATGCAGTAATTTTCTATCAATCGATCTCAATCAAAAAGAAATTTACAAAATCTCAGTTCAAGAGTTGAAAATACTGGTTTTAAAGAAACTCAGTGACGTAGAAGAGAACACTGAAAAACAATTCCAAGAAATCAGAAAAACAATTCAGGAAATAAATGAGAAATTTACTGAAGAGATGTTTTAAAAAAGAACAAAATATAAATTCTGGAAATAAACTCATTGAAAGAAATACAAAAATAAATTTCAAACTTCAACAATAGATTAGATAAGGCAGAAGAACAAATCTCAGAGCTTGAAGACATCTTTTGAAACAACCCAGACAAAAATAAAGAATATAAAAAATGAACAAAGTCTTCATGATATTTGTGACTGAATAGGCAAATTATTGGTATCCCTGAGGGTGAAGAGAAAATGGAAGGATTAGAAAATCTCTTTTAAAAAATGGGGCTGAGAGGCGGAGCAAGATGGCGGCCGAGTAACAGCTTCCTTGCATCTGGGCACCGTGAGTCTGGGGAGATAGGACTCCAGACATCACTGGCTGGTGGGATCTGCCTATCATCACCCCTGAGAGGATACAGGGAGTCAGCGAGAGACTTCTGGACCCCAAGAGGAGGACTAAAACAGTGGAAAACCCGCAAGTGGTCGCATGTGTTCAATCCGTCTAAACCCGCCTGCAACTGTAAGTTCAGTAGCAGCGAGACTGCAAACCAGAAAGACCTTACCTGTGAACTGTTTTGGTGTCTTTGGACTTGGCACTCAGTTGAACTGCCTTGGGGAGAGCCTGAACGGGAGTGCGGAGAACTTTGGCCGTTGTCTAGGGCCCCAGTCTGAACCGCTGAGCCAGACGGAGCTGATGGTGTTTGGCTGTGGGTCACAGGGAGCCATTGTGAGCGATCTGCCCTGGCAAGCTCCGCCCTCAGGGTCGCAGAGCTAGAATTGGGTGGGAGCTGGTAACCCAGCGACCAAGTAGCCTAAGGGCGGGGTCTGAGCCGCCTTGCAGCCCTAACCGTCAGGGGCAGAGTGAGACCAGTTTTGGCACACTGAGTAAGTGGATAGCCACTTCAGCAGTGATTCCAGCGACAAGCACTTTCCTGGGAAAGCTTCTGCTCAGCAAGTTTACAAGTTCAAAGTGCCTTTTAAGTGGGCTGAAGAGAGATTTAGGGTGTCTACTTGCTGGGGTTTGAGAAATCAGCAGCCTCCAGTCGTATCAGAACTGTGATTAACATCTCATACCCCAGAAGACCATGTGTTGCCCAGACAATATTCGATAACATATACATACTGCTTTGTTTTTGGTTGTGTTTTTTTTTTTTTTTTTTTGGTTTGGTTGTTTTTTTTGATGTTGCTGATGTTGTTTTGTTTTTTAAGTTCAACCTTTTCCATACAGATCCTTTTTCTTTCTCAATTTTTCTAGTTTAATTATAATTTCCCATTGCTGCCGTTTTCAACAATTAGAACTTCATTTCTGCTAGTGTTTCTACCACTATTATTTGGTTTTCCACCCAATTTTATCCCATAAAGTTTTCTGTTTGCTTGTTTTGGTTTGATTTATAGCATTTTTGTCTTTCCTCTCTACTTGGTGGAGGTGGGGTACTGTGTCTGATCAGGTTAGCAAAGAGCTGCTGACCTCAAGGGAACCACCCAACTGTGCACCCCCAGAAGGTGGGGTTTTTTAAAGTTGTCTCAAAGTACCCTACTGTACACCTATATTGCTCTGTCTCCCTCTTTCTGTGCCTGTCTTCTTTTTGTCAATATTCCTTATACCCACCCCCTCTCCTTTCTCTATTTTTCTTTGTTTTTCTTATCACTCGGTCCTCCTCTCTTTCATCCCTTTTTTGCTCTTCAACCTTCTCACCCTTCTGGTCTTGTAACCTTTAGTCCACAGGCACGAGAACTTAAAGAGCAAGAGGAAGTGTAAGGAAAATTAGGGCAAGGAAACAGATAAAAGAAATCACTCATGAGGAAGAATCAGCAGAAAACTCCAGGCAACATGACGAACCAGTCCAGAACAACCCCGCCAAGGGACCATGAGGTAGCTACTGCAGATGATTCCACCTATAAAGAAATACTAGGAATGACAGAAAGGGAATTTAGAATACACATGTTGAAAACAATGAAAGAAATGATGGAAACAATGAAGGAAACTGCTAATAAAGTGGAAAATAACCAAAAGGAAATCCAAAAACAGAATCAAATAAGAGATGAACGATATGAAGAATATAAAAAGGATATAGCAGAGCTGAAGGAACTGAAACAGTCAATTAGGGAACTTAAAGATGCAATGGAAAGTATCAGCAACAGGTTAGACCATGCAGAAGAAAGAATTTCAGAGGTAGAAGACAAAGTTCTTGAGATAACTCAGATAGTAAAAGAGGTAGAAAAGAAGAGAGAGAAAGCAGAACATTCACTGTCAGAATTATGGGACTTTATGAAGCGTTCCAACATATGAGTTATAGGAATTCCAGAAGGGGAAGAAGAATGCCCCAGTAGAATGGAAGCCATACTAGAGAATATTATAAAAGGAAATTTCCCAAATATCACCAAAGATTCTGACACACTGCTTTCAGAGGGATATCGGACCCCAGGTCGCTTCAACTCTAACCGAGCTTCTCCAAGACAAAAGAAAAGATTCTGCAAGCTGCCAGGAGTAAGCGCCAGTTGACCTACAGGGGCAAATCCATCAGAGTGACCACAGACTTCTCTAATGAAACTTTCCAAGCAAGAAGACAATGGTCATCTACCTTTAATCTACTTAAACAGAACAATTTCCAGCCCAGAATTCTGTACCCTGCTAAGCTAAGCTTCAAAATTGACGGAGAAATCAAATCATTTACGGATATACACACATTGAGGAAATTCGCCATAACAAGACCACCTCTACAGGAAATACTTCAACCTGTTCTGCACACTGACCACCACAATGGATCAGCAGCAAAGTAAAAACTCAGAAATTAAAGGACAGAACCTAACCTCCACACTGATGCAAACGATAAAACTAAGCAATGGACTCTCACAAAATAAGATGAATAGAATACTACCACACTTACCAATTATCTCAATAAATGTTAATGGCTTGAATTCCCCACTGAAGAGACATAGATTGGTTGACTGGATTAAAAAACACAAGCCATCCATTTGCTGTCTGCAAGAAACACACCTGGCTTCAAAAGAGAAATTAAAGCTCCAAGTGAAGGGTTGGAAGACAATTTTTCAGGCAAATGGCATTCAGAAGAAAAGAGGAGTTGCAATCTTATTTTCAGATACATGTGGATTTAAAGCAACTAAAGTCAAAAAAGACAAAGATGGTCACTTTATATTGGTCAAGGGAAAAATACAACAAGAAGACATTTCAATTCTAAATATCTATGCACCCAATTTAAATGCTCCCAGATTCTTGAAACAGACCTTACTCAGTCTGAGCAATATGACATCTGATAATACCATCATAACAGGGGACTTTAACACTCCTCTTACAGAGCTGGACAAATCCTCTAAACAGAAATTAAACAAAGATATAAGAGATTTAAATGAGACCCTAGAACAATTGTGCTTGATAGACGCATATAGAACACTGCACCCCAAAGATAAAGAATATACATTCTTCTCATCACCCCATGGAACATTCTCCAAAACTGATCATATCCTGGGACACAAGACAAATATCAACGGAATCAAAAGAATTGAAATTTTACCTTGTATCTTCTCAGACCATAAGGCACTAAAGGTGGAACTCAACTCTAACAAAAATGCTCGACCCCACCCAAAGGCATGGAAATTAAACAATCTTCTGTTGAATAACATATGGGTGCAGGAAGAAATAAAACAGGAAATCATTAACTTCCTTGAGCATAACAACAATGAAGACACAAGCTACCAAAACCTGTGAGATACTGCAAAAGCAGTTTTGAGAGGAAAATTCATCGCTTTAGATGCCTACATTCGAAAAACAGAAAGAGCGCATCAACAATCTCACAAGAGATCTTATGGAATTGGAAAAAGAAGAACAATCTAAACCTAAACTCAGTAGAAGAAAAGAAATATCCAAAATCAAATCAGAGATTAATGAAATTGAAAACAAAAGAATCATTCAGAAAATTAATGAAACAAGGAGTTGGTTTTTTGAAAACATAAATAAAATAGATAAACCATTGGCCAGACTAACGAGGAACAGAAAAGTAAGATCTCTAGTAACCTCAATCAGAAATGATAAAGGGGAAATAACAACTGATCCCACAGAGATACAAGAGATCATCTCTGAATACTACCAGAAACTCTGTGCCCAGAAATTTGACAATGTGAAGGAAATGGATCAATATTTGGAATCACACCCTCTCCCTAGACTCAGCCAGGAAGAAATAGAGCTCCTGAACAGACCAATTTCAAGCACTGAGATCAAAGAAACAATAAAAAATTTTCCAACCAAAAAATGCCCTGGTCCAGATGGCTTCACTCCGGAATTCTATCAAACGTTCAATGAAGAGCTTATTCCTGTACTGCAGAAATAATTCCAAAAAATTGAGGAAGAAGGAATCTTCCCCAACACATTCTATGAAGCAAACATCACCCTGATACCAAAACCAGGAAAAGACCCAACCAAAAAGGAGAATTTCAGACCAATCTCACTCATGAATATAGATGCAAAAATCCTCAACAAAATCCTAGCCAATAGATTACAGCTTATCAAAAAAGTCATTCATCATGATCAAGTAGGCTTCATTCCAGGGATGCAAGGCTGGTTTAACATATGCAAGTCCATAAACCTTATCCACCATTTTAACAGAGGCAAAAGTAAAGATCACATGATCCTCTCAATAGATGCAGAAAAAGCATTTGATAAAATCCAGCATCCTTTTCTAATTAGAACACTGAAGAGTATAGGCATAGGTGGCACATTTCTAAAACTGATTGAAGCTATCTATGGCAAACCCACAGCCAATATTTTACTGAATGGAGTAAAACTGAAAGCTTTTCCTCTTAGAACTGGAACCAGACAAGGTTGTCCTCCGTCCCCTTTACTATTCAACATAGTGCTGGAAGTTCTAGCCAATACAATTAGGCAAGACAAGGAAATAAAGGGAATCCAAAAGGGAGCAGAGGATGTCAAACTCTCCCTCTTTGCTGACGACATGATCTTATACTTAGAGAACCCAAAGACTCAACCACAAGACTCCTAGAAGTCATCAAAAAATACAGTAATGTTTCAGGATATAAAATCAATGTCCACAAGTCAGTAGCCTTTGTATACACCAATAACAGTCAAGATGAGAAGCTAATTAAGGACACAACTCCCTTCACCATAGTTTCAAAGAAAATGAAATACCTAGGAATATACCTAACGAAGGAGGTGAAGGACCTCTATAAGGAAAACTATGAATTCCTCAGAAAGGAAATAGCAGAGAATATTAACAAATGGAAGAACATACCATGCTCATGGATGGGAAGAATCAACATTGTTAAAATATCTATACTTCCCAAAGCAATCTACCTATTCAATGCCATTCCTATCAAAATACCAACATCGTACTTTCAAGATTTGGAAAAAATGATTCTGCGTTTTGTATGGAACCAAAAAAACCCCATATAGCTAAGGCAGTTCTTAGTAACAAAAATAAAGCTGGGGGCATCAGCATACCAGATTTTAGTCTGTACTACAAAGCCATAGTGGTCAAGACAGCATGGTACTGGCACAAAAACAGAGACATAGACAGTTGGAATTGAATTGAAAACCAAGAAATGAAACTAGCATTTTACAACCACCTAATCTTTGATCAATCAAACAAGAACATACCTTGGGGAAAAGACTCCCTATTCAATAAATGGTGTTGGGAGAACTGGATGTCTACATGTAAAAGACTGAAACGGGACCCACACCTTTCCCCACTCACAAAGATTGATTCAAGATGGATAAAGGACTTAAATTTAAGGCACGAAACAATAAAACTCCTCAAAGAAAGCATAGGAAAAACACTGGAAGATATTGGCCTGGGGAAAGACTTCATGAAGAAGATTGCCATGGCAATTGCAACAACAACAAAAATAAACAAATGGGACTTCATTAAACTGAAAAGCTTCTGTACAGCTAAGGAGACAATAACCAAAGCAAAGAGACAACCTACACAATGGGAAAGGATATTTGCATATTTTCGATCAGACAAAAGCTTGATAAGTAGGATCTATAGAGAACTGAAATTAATCCACATGAAAAAAGCCAACAATCCCATATATCAATGGGCAAGAGACATGAATAGAACTTTCTCTAAAGACGACAGATGAATGGCTAACAAACACATGAAAAAATGTTCACCATCTCTATGTATTAGAGAAATGCAAATCAAAACAACCGTGAGATATTATCTAACCCCAGTGAGAATGGCCCACATCACAACATCTCAAAACTGCAGATGCTGGCGTGGATGTGGAGAGAAGGGAACACTTTTACACTGCTGGTGGGACTGCAAACTAGTACAACCTTTCTGGAAGGAAGTATGGAGAAACCTCAAAGCACTCAAGCTAGACCTCCCTTTTGATCCTGCAATCCCATTCCTGGGCATCTACCCAGAAGGAAAAAAATCCTTTTATCATAAGGACACTTGTACTAGACTGTTTATTGCAGCTCAATTTACAATCGCCAAAATGTGGAAACAGCCTAAATGCCCACCAACCCAGGAATGGATTAACAAGCTGTGGTATATGTATACCATGGAATCCTATTCAGACATTAAAAAAAATGGAGACTTTACATCCTTCGTATTAACCTGGATGGAAGTGGAAGACATTATTCTTAGTAAAGCATCACAAGAATGGAGAAGCATGAATCCTATGTACTCAATTTTGATATGAGGACAATTAATGACAATTAAGATTATGGGGCGGGGAAGCAGAAAGAGGGACGGAGGGAGGCGGGTGGGACCTTGGTGTGTGTCACATTTTATGGGGGCAAGATATGATTGCAAGAGGGACTTTACCTAACAATTGCAATCAGTGTAACCTGGCTTATTGTACCCTCAATGAATCCCCAACAATAAAAAAAAAAAAAAAGAAAAAAAAATGGGGCTGAGTGGGGTGCCTCAAACCTGTAATTCTCGCATTCTGGGAGTCTGAGGTGGGAGGATCACTTGAACTCAGGAGTTTGAAACCAGCTTGAGCTACATAATGAGACGTCATGTCTACTAACAAAAAAAAAAAAAAAAATTAGCTGAATATTGTGATAGTACCTGAATGTTGTCCTATCACTCCAGTTACTCATGAGGCTGGGCAGGAGGAGTGTTTGGACCTGGCAGTTTGAGGTTACTGTGAGCTAGGCTAATGCCATGGCAATCTAGTCTGAGGCAACAGAGTGAGGCTCTGTATCAAAAGAAACAAACAAAAAATATAGTTGAAAATTTTCCAAGTATAGCAAGAGCTAGAGACTCAGACATTCAGATACAGGAGGCTCAATGATTTTCAGGCAGATACAAGGCAAAAAGTCTTTTACATTGTACATTATAAACAGACTAATGTCAAAGGCAAAGAGCAAATCCTAAAAACAGCAAGGGAGGTTGGTTACAATGGCTCACTCCTATAACTCTAGTGCTTTGGGAGGCCAGCAGTTTGAGACCAGCCTGGGCAACATAGTGAGACCCTGTTTTTATAACAATAAAATTAAAAATTAGCCAAATGTGGTGGCATGTGTCTGTAGGCCTAGATGTTCAGGAGGCTGTGGTGGGAAGACTGCTTGAGCCCAGGCATTAGTGGTTATAGTGAGCTATGATTGAGTCTGTGCTTTCTAGCCTGGGTGATAGCAAGACCCTGTTTCTAAAAACAAAAAGCAGCAAGAGAAAAGTGCTTAGTTACCTATAAAGAAAAGTATGATGACCTAACAGCAGATTCCTTAGCAGAAATCTAACAGGCCAGAAGAGAATGGGATAATATATTCAAAGTGCCGTAAGAAAAAAACTCTGCAAGCCAAGAATACTCTGTCCATCAAAATTAACCTTCATAAATAAAGGAGAAATAAAGTCTCCCCGACAAGCAAATGCTGATGGAATTCATTCCACTATACTGGCTCTACAAGAAATGCTTAAGGGAGTACCGAACCTGGAAGCAAAAGGATGACATTTACCATCATAAAAATTCATGAAAGTATAAAATCATTGATAAAGCAATTACACAAATGAACAAAAGAAAGTACTCAAATGGTACCACCAAAGAAATCCACCAACCAGCAATAACAAACAATAAGAGAAAAAGAAAGGAACAAAGAATATGTAAGAAAAATACCAGAAAACAATGAACAAAATGACAAGAATAAAGTCTTACTTATCAGTAATAACATTGACTGTAAATGTAATAAATTTTACTTCAAAGATATATAATGGCTGAGTAGATAGAAAAACGATCCAACTGTATGATCATTACATTTGGTATCTATTCATTTACCTAAATATCCCTCTATACTGCATAAGTATGTACAATTATTGTGTGTCAATTAAAAATTTAAAAAATAGGATTTATGAGAAAAGAAAAAAAAGGTAGCCCTCCTAACTTCATGACTATATAATTAGTAATGAAGGAAAAGCATGCAGAGAGCCACATAAACAGGCTGTGTGTTATGGGGAAGAGGGAGGTGGTAGATGTGAAGATGGTGGACCCCTCTTCAATGAAGAGCTTTTAATTTTGCAGTTAATAGAATGTCTGTTTTATTTTGTACAAAAGTTAAGCTTACAATGCTACCCCCACTTGAACTTCAACAAATAAGAGAAGGAGTATTGGCATGAGGTCTAGTGATGGGAGTGTGAGAAAGGTGCATGGTTTTAAACTTCATTGTTCTTTAGTTCATGTTTGTAGGCTGAAAGCTTCTCTTACAACCTCAAAGGTCAACAGTGTAATAATGTTCTTTATTACCATAATTATTATAAATAGTTACCTTTTGCCACTCTGACTGTGCCACTTTAAAAAATTGCTTTTGAAAATAGTTTTTCTTTAGTATTCACCCACCTCTTCCCGTTTCCCTGATTAGAGTAACAAAGGAAATTACTGGTGTTGAATCATCATGTAGGATGCTGAAGGATACAGAAATAGACACAGGCCACACACAGCGCAGATATTGGGGAAGAGGTCGTAAAGAGCAAGACAGTTTCAGTGTTTCATTTTCTACAGTGGGAAAGTGACTGGATTTTAATTTGGAGGGCTTAGGGATGAATCTGGAATTCAGTCAGGCTGCCTGTAGAATATGAATGACAAATCCT
Source organism: Nycticebus coucang (assembly GCF_027406575.1). Classification (NCBI taxonomy): domain Eukaryota; kingdom Metazoa; phylum Chordata; class Mammalia; order Primates; family Lorisidae; genus Nycticebus; species Nycticebus coucang. The sequence continues at coordinate 18,886,234 of NC_069785.1, read as the reverse complement.
TTTTGTGTTTTGTGTGTTCATGTAAAGCATATATATATTAGTTTTTTTCTTTTTTTATTGTTTGGGATTCATTGAGGGTACAAAGAATTAGGTTAGGTAATTTGTTAGGTAAAGTCCATCTTATAATTGCATCCCACCCCCAAGAGGCATGCTATACACCGTGACACCCTCAACCCCCTCCCTCTTTCCCTCTCCCAGCTCCCTTATTCCCCTATCCCTATCATCCACCATGTATTAGGTTATCTACTGTCTTCATACTAGAGTTGAGTACATTGGATTCTTGCTTCTCCATTCTTATGATGCTTTGCTAAGAAGAATACATTCCAACTCAATCCAGGTTAATACAAAAGATGTAAAGTCTCCATTTTTTTAAATGGCTGAATAGTATTCCATGGTATACATTTACCACAGTTTGTTAATCCATTCCTGGGTTGGTGTGCATTTAGATTGTTTCCACATCATGGCGACTGTAAATTGAACTGTGAAAAACAGTCTAGTGCAAATGCCCTTATGAGGCTAGGTGTGTTTCCTGCAGACAGCAAATGGATGGCTTATGTTTTTTAATCCAGTCAGCCCATCTATGCCTCTTAAGTGGGGCATTCAAGCCATTAACATTTATTGAGATAATTGGTAAGTGTGGTAGAGTTCTATTCACCTTATTTTGTGAAAGTCCATTGCTTAGTTTTATCTTTTGCATCATTGTGGAAGCTAGGTTCAGTCCTTTAATTTTTGGGTACTTACTTTGCTGGTGGTCCATTGCGATGGTCATTGTGTAGAACAGATTGAAATATTTCTAGAGCTGGTCTTGTGTGGCAAATTTCCTCAATGTTTGCATATCAGTAAAGATTTATTTCTCCATCAAATTTAAAGCTTAGCAGGATATAGAATACTGGGCTGGAAATTGTTCTGTTTAAGTAGATTAAAGGTAGGTGACTATTGTCTTCTGGCTTGAAAAGTTTCATTAGAGAAGTCTGCAGTCATCCTGATGGATTTGCCCCTGTGGGTCAATTGGCATTTACACCTAGAAGCTTGCAAAATCTTTTCTTTTGTCTTGACTTTGGACAGGTTCATCACAATGTGTCCTGGGGAAGTTCTATTAAAGTTGAGGCGACCTGGGTTCCAATATCCCTCTGAAAGCAGTGTGTCAGAATCCTTGATGTTATTTGGGAAATTTTCATTTATAATATTCTCTAGTATGGCTTCCATTCTACTGGGGCATTCTTCTTCCCCTTCTGGGATACCTATCACTTGTATGTTTGAACACTTCATAAAGTCCCGTAATTCTGTCAGTGAATGTTCTGCTTTCTCTCTCTTCTTTTCTGCCTCCTTAACTATCTGAGTTATCTCAAGAGCTTTATTCTCTGCTTCTAAGATTCTTTCTTCTGCATGGTCTAATCTGTAGTTGATACTTTCAATTGCATCTTTAAGTTCCCTAATTGATTGCTTCAATTCTTTCAGCTCTGCTATATCCTTTCTATATTCTTCATATCATTCATCTCTTAATTGATTCTGCTTTTGGATTTCCTTTGCATTCTTTTCCACTGTCATGGCAATTTCCTTCATTGTTTTTATCATCTGTATTTTAAACTTCCCTTCTATCATTTCTAACATTTCAACATTTCTTTATAGGTGGAATTCTCTGCAGTAGCTACCTCAAGGTCCCTTTGGGGGGTTGCTCTGGAATGGTGTTTCATTTGCCAGGATTTTTCTGCTGATTCTGCCTCATGAGTGATTTCTTTTATCTGTTTCCTTGCCCTAATTTTCCTTTCACTTCCTCCTGCTCTTTAAGTTACCATGCCTCTGGCCTAAGATTTCGATGAGTCCTTTTGGTACAGGACCAAAAGGATGAGAAGATTGAAGAGCAAGAAGGGAAAAAAGATTAAAAAAAAATAAGAAAAGGAGAGGGTGTGAGTAAAGGGGAATATTGAAAAAAGAAGACAGGCACAGAAAGAGGGAGACAGGAGTAATAAAGGTGTACGTTAGGGTACTTTGACCCAACCTTAAACCCTCCCAACCACTGGGGGTGCTGGGTTGGGTGGTTCCGTTGAGGTTAGCACCTCTTTGCCAGCCTGAGAAGACACAATACCCCACCTCAACCAAATAGAAAAGACAAAAATACTATAAATCAAACCAAAACAAACAGAAAACCTTAGGGGATAAAATTTGGGGAAAAAACAAATAGGGGTAGAAACACTAGCAAAAATGAAGTTTTTATTATTAAAGAAGGCAACAATGGAAAATTATATTTAAACTAGAGAAATGAACAAAGAAAAGAAAAAAGAACAATCTAGAGGGAAAAATGTTGAAATTAAAAAGAAAAAAGAAAAACCCAATATCCAAATCAGAGCAGTATATATATTTTGCTGAAAATATTGTCTGGGCAACAGGTGATCTTCTAGGGTATGAGATGTTAATTACAATACTGATACAGCTGTATAAGATGGAGACTTGGAGGCCTCTGCTGTTTTCTCGAACCCCACAGGGTTGAGAGCCTAAATCTCTCCTCAGCTTGCTTAAAAGATACTTTTAACCATTAACCTTGACTAAGCAGAAGCTTTTCCAGGAAAGTACTTGTCGCTGGGATCTCTCCTGAAGTGGCTCCTTGCTTATCCAGTGTGCCAAAACTGGTCTCACTCTATGCCGCTGAGGGCTGAGGCTGCAAGGCAGCCCTGCTACTGCCAAATACTGAAATCTCCACTCTTCTCCAGTGTCTCAGTCCTGGATTTTGGTGCTGCTCAGTTGCTAGATCACTCACACAAGGTCTCCCAGCCCGAGCCTCACTCTGTGACCCTGAAGGCAAACCCTGCAGGGGCAGTTCTATCACAATGGCTGCGTGCATGGCTCACAGCTGAAGAATATTAGCTCTTTTCTGGCTCAGAAGCTCAGTCCAGGGCCCTAGACCACATTTAAAGTCATCCACACTCTTGCCCAAGGTCTCCCAAGTTAGTTCAACTAAGTGCCCAAGTCCAAAAAAAAACCAAAACAACCCACAAGGAAGGCCTTCCCTATTTGCAATCTTGCTGCTGTTGTAGTTAGAGCTGCAGCAGCCATGGTCTCAGACTGAAGGAACACAACCACTTGCCACTTCTCCACTGCTTTTGTCCTCCTCCTGGGGTCCAGAAGTCTCTTACTGTCTCCCTGTATCCTCAAAGGGATGTTTCTGGGCAGAGCTCACAAGCCAGAGATGCCTGGAGTCTTCTCTCCCCAATCTCACCATGCCCAGTTGCAAAGAAGCTGTTACTTGGTTGCCATCTTGCTCCTTCCCCTTGCTAATGCCCTTATCATAAAGAGATTTTTTTTTTCCTTCTGGGTAGATGCCTAGTAATGGGTTTGCAGGATCAAAGGTCCTACAAAGGGAGGTCTAATTTGAGTTCTTGGAGGATTCTCCATGCTTCCTTCCAAAAATATTGCATTAGTTTGCAGTCCCACCAGCAGTGTAAATGTGTTCCCTTTTATCCATATCCACATCAGTATCTGCAGCTATGAGACTTTGTGATGTGGGCCATTCTCACTGGGGTTAGGTGATATCTCAGGGTGGTTTTAATTTGCATTTCTCTGATGATTAGGGATTATGGGCGAACTTCATGGTGTTTGCTAGCCATTCGTCTGTCGTCTTTAGAAAAGGTTCTATTCATGTCTCTTGCCCAGTGATACATGGGATTGTTGGCTTTTGTTTTTGTTGATCAATTTGAGTTCTCTGTAGATCCCAGTTACCAAGTTTTGTCCACCTCATAATAACAAATATCTTTTCCCATTCTGAAGTTTGTTTGCTTTGGTTGTTGTCTCCTTAGTTGTACAGAAACTTTTCCATTTCGTTAAGTCTCATTTATTAATTTTTATTGTTGTTGCGATTGCCATGGAAGTCTTCTTTATAAAATCTTTCCCCAGGCCTGTATCTTCAAGTGTTTTCCTCATACTTTCTTTAAGGATTTTTATTGTTTCATGCCTTAGATTTAAATCTTTTATCCATTTTTTTTTTTTTGAAACAGAGTCTCACTATATAGCCCTTGGTAGAAGGCCTTGGCATCACAGCTCACAGCAACCTCAAACTCTTGGGTTTAAGCAACTCTCTTTCCTAAGCCTCCCATGTAGCTAGGACTACAGGTGCCCACAATGCCTGGCTATTATTTTTGTTGCAGGTGTGATTGTTGTTTATCTGGCCTGGGCTGGGTTCAAACCCGCCAACCTTGGTGTATGTGGCTGGTGCTGTAACCACTGTCCTATGGGTGCTGAGGCCTTTTATTTATCTCGAATCGATTTTTGTAAGTGGTGAAAGGTGCCGGTCCAGCTTCAGTCTTTTATATATGGTTATCCTGTTCTCCCAGCGCCATTTATTGAATAGGGATTCTTTTCCCCAGTGTATGTTTTTGTTTGGTTTATCAAAGATCAGGTGGCCATAAGATGTTAATTTCATCTCATGGTTTTCTATTTGGTTCTAAATATCTATGTCTCTGTTTTTGTACCAATACCATGCTGTTTTGATCAATATGACCTTGTAGTATAGCCTAAAATCTGGTAGGGTGATGCCCCTGACTTTGTTTCTATTACTAAGAGTTGCCTTGGTTATATAGGATTTTCTTCTGGTTCCCTACAAAGAGTTATTTTTTCTAAATCTTAAAAGTATGATGTTGGTATTTTAATGGGGATTACATTGAATCTGTAGATTGCTTTGGGTAGTATAGACATTTTCACAATGTTGTTTTTTCCCAGCCATAGACATGGTATATATTCTTCCATTTGTTAATATCTTCTGTTATTTCTTTTCTTAGGATTTTGTGGAGGTCCTTCACCTCTTTTGTTATGTATATTCCTAGGCATTTCATTTTTTTTGAAGCTACTGTGAAGGGAATTATATCCTTGATTAGCTTCTCAACTTGGCTATTATTGGCATATATAAAGGCTAGTGTGAAAAGCATTTGACAAAATTCAGCATCCTTTTCTAATTAGAACACTTAAGAATATAGGCATAGGTGGCACATTTCTTAAACTGATCAAAATCATCTAACAGACCCACAGCTAATATTATACTGAATGGAATAAAGCTGAAAGCTTTTACACTTAGAACTAGAACCAGACAAGGCTGTCCTCTATCGCCGCAACTGTTCAACACAGTGCTCAAATTTCTAGCCAATACAGTCATGGAAGAGAAGGAAATAAAGGGCATCCAAATGGGGGCAGAAAAGGTCAATGTCTCGTTCTTTGCTGATGATATGATCTTATGTATTATATTTTTTTAAGGACCCCAGAAATAACTTGAATTCATTACATGGCTATGTTGCAGGAAGACAAGGCTCAGTGGAGAGAAAGAGCACCCAAACACCACGTTTATAAGAGGAAGGGCTTTATTCACCAGCCGGGAGCTTACGGCATAGAAGAATTCCAAATGGCTGCACTCCCCGACTGTCTTGGTCTTTCCCTTTTTGTTGACAGTCAAAAAAGTTCCACCCCACAGGTACCCTTCTTATTGGCCAGTTCGAATCAAACGGGAGATGCTATTCCCGCCCCCACAGAACTACAGGATTTCACAGAACTTGAAAATTTCCAAGTTTCAGGAAGTTAAGTTTATAAATTCCCAAGAGCTGAGTCACCATGGAGAGGACCCTGCATGTGTATCCTTGTGGTCTCCTTGAGAAGTCTTGTTCTTCTAGACCTCACCCTTCTCAGCTATCCTCTCTCAGTTATAGCTCTGGGAAGAAGTGCAGCTGGGTTCTACTCCATAAATGGTGACTTAAGCTGGTAGAATTGCCTGGATTTTAGATTTAGCAACTTGTGTATTTTTTATTAAACTCAAGGGAGGGATGAAAGGACTGACAGTAAAAGAGGTTTTGGGAAAAACAACTTCTTTAAGGTGTTCCTAAAGAAGAATGTGCTAAAAATCTTATAATGTGTAGAGTTTCTGGAAAATCATAAACATGAGTATAAAACCTAAAAATGGAATGCCTCTTAGGAGAATGGACAATTTTTAAGGGGGATATATTTTTCATGTTGATGAAATATTCTTCGATTAGAGTGTAACTTGCTGTAATGTACTTAGGCAAATAGGCTACTGCCTTGCTAACTAAGAGACATAAGTTGTAATAGGCATTTGTTGGGTTCTAGCCATGTTAGAATTTTTCCTGCCTGGTTTTGACATAGGATGGGCAGAGATGTCTTATTTGCAGTTTCAACCTTGATAGTGTCATCCAAATATAAACTAAGATACACTATTGTAGTTGGCTAATTTATAGAGTGTTAACATACAAGAACAGTCTCACAGACATAATAGAGATTTAGGCTTCTGAAAGACACTCTCAATCAAAATGAAAACCTCTCAACCACATTTTACTTCTAACTGTTGCTCAATGATTGATTCTTTCTTTTCTTGACCCACTCTTTTCTTCTGCCCTTATCTCTATCCTTGATGGGATGGAGTAATATTTTGACTTTTGGAGAAGAAAGACACTGGACATTCCAAGCAGATAAAAACTCCACTGAAGGTACCAGGCATGGAGGTGAGGAGGGTGGCAGAGATGCCCAGAGAGTCTGGAGATGCTATGTGATAGTGATGACTTTTAGTGGGGACTATGAGGCAAAAGGAGAGATTAGAAAGAGAACATTGAGAGATGAAACCAAAAGATAGGTTGAGGTCAAGTTGTAGGGCCATTAGATTTCAAAAGGTCCCTCTGGTGGCAGTGTAGAAGGAACATTAAGAAGAATGAAGTATAGTTAGGTTAGAAAACCAATTATGTTGTCATATGAGACAGGACGATGTCAGTAGGAAGGGGAAAAGGACTGAAAGTTGTTTCCTAAGTAGAGCTGAAAGAATTTGGTGCAAGATGGATGAGATGGTGGAGGGAAAAGGACAAGTCAAAGGTGACTCAAACGCAGGTGGCTGGGAGATGACCTTGAAGTTTATCACTGAAGAGGGGAACGCTGTGCTGGTGGGGCTCAGGATGGGTGTGTTAGGCTGCCAAAACAAAGTACCACAGACTAGACAATTCAAGCAACAGAAATTTATTGTCACATAGTTCTGGATGCTAGATGCCCATCATCAATGTGTAAGCATGGTTGGTTCCTTCTGAGGGCACCAGGAAAGGTTCTGTCCTAGGCCTGACTCCCAGGTTCTAGAAGTTCCTTAGCTTGTGGCAGCCTAACTCTAACCTTTGCACAGGATTTTCCCTGTGTGTGTGTCTGTGCACAAATTTTCCTTTGTTATAAGGACACCAGTCATATTGGATGAGGGGCCCACTCTGTCCTGTGTGATCTCATCTTAATTATATCTGCAATAACCCTATGTCCACATAAGGTCACATTATGAGATGTTGGGGGTTAGCATTCAACATATGAATTTTGAGGGAGGGGGAACATGGTTCAACCCAAAACAGTAAGTAGGTGAATTGATACTGATTTACTTTGAATGTGCTAAGTTTTTGGTTCTTATGAGCCCAATGTCAGCCGGCTGGTGGAAATGGGGAGATGAGCCATATGCATAGTTTTGGTCATCTATGTAGAGGGAGCACCCCTCTCCTGAAGTATTTCCTATGGATTATTTTGTAGCTGTGAGGGTAGAAGCATTTGTCTAGGGAAGAAGACAAAGAAGAAGAACATAAATTTATTCAGTACTTTGATGGGCTAAGGACATGTTATCCCCAAATATGACATCTTGGCATTTGAGAAAATGACATCCTTCTCCCCTAAAGCAGGTCATAAGATCCTCATTTGAGAGGTTCCTTCTATATACCTGGAATAATGACAGAGAGATGCCCAGAAGAATCTGAACAATCAGGATTTGCTAAGTTCTCCCCAAGTTTATCATTTTTCAATCATATTCCTTTTGTCCAGTTATACTTCTCCATGACTATCCAGTTCTTCATCTCACCTAAGCATAAAAATATATTTTATATGTTTTTTAGATCTTCATTTCTGAAGGCCCCATGTCACATTAAACTTAGATTAAAAACATTTATATGCTTTTTCCTTCCTACAGGAGCCTTAGCTATGAACCTAAGATGGGAAGAAAAGACATTTCTTTTCCCATACAACCTCCTCATGAGTGAGGCTTTCTGCTCAGTGCTTAGATATCTGATCTCTTACTTTTTCCTCATGTGTATACAGTGAGGGAAGTTTTGAGTGGGAACTATGGCTCAAGATCACATAATGTTGGGCCTCGTCTTCCTGCAACAACAGGTGTATGGTAAAACTAGGATTTGCATTCAGGTTTTTTTTTTTTAATTAAATCATAGCTGTGTATATTAATGCGATCATGGGGCACCATACACTGGTTTTATAGACTGTTGCACACATTTTCATCACACTGGTTAACATAGCCTCTTGGCATTTTCTTAGTTATTGTGTTAAGACATTTACATTCTACATTTACTAAGTTTCACATATACCCTTGTAAGATGCACCGCAGGTGTAATCCCACCAATCACCTTCCCTCTGCCCACCTCCCCCATCCCTCCCCTCCCTTTACCCCTTCCCCCTATTCTTGGGTTATAACTGGGTTATAGCTTTCATGTGAAAGCCATAAGTCAGTTTCATAGTAGGGCTGAGTACATTGGATACTTTTTCTTACATTCTTGAGATACTTTACTAAGAAGAATATGTTCCAGCTCCATCCATGTAAACATGAAAGAGGTAAAGTCTCCATCTTTCTTTAAGGCTGCATAATATTCCATGGTGTACATATACCACCATTTATTAATCCATTCATGGATCGATGAGCACTTGGGCTTTTTCCATGAGTTAGCAATTATGAATAGGGCTGCGATAAACATTCTGGTACAAATATCTTTGTTATGATGTGATTTTTGGTCTTCTGGGTATATGCCTAGTAGAGGAATTACAGGATTGAATGGCAGATCTATTTTTAGATCTCTAAGTGTTCTTCAAACATCTTTCCAAAAGGAATGTATTAATTTGCATTCCCACCAGCAGTGTATAAGTGTTCCCTTTTCTCCACATCCACACCAACATCAAGGAATACAGCAGCGTCTCAGGTTACAAAATCAACATTCATAAATCGGTAGCCTTTATATATACCAACAATAGTCAAGCTGAAAAAACAGCTAAGGACTCTATTTCATTCACAGTAATGCCAAAGAAGATGAAATATTTGGGAGTTTATCTAACAAAGGACGTGAAAGATCTCTATAAAGAGAACTATGAAACTCTAAGAAAAGAAATAGCTGAAAATGTTAACAAATAGAAAAACATACCATGCTCATGGCTGGGAAGAATCAACATTGTTAAAATGTCCATACTACCCAAAGCAACATATAATTTTAATGCAATCCCTATTAAAGCTCCACTGTCATACTTTAAAGATCTTGCATTCAGGTTTTTTTTTGATCTTACTACAAGATGCTGCCTTCTCCTGGGGGTAGGGAGAGAGTATAGGGCAAGAAAAGGGCTGGGCAGAAAAACCTTAGACGAACTGTGTGCTTAAGGGGCAGGCAGTGGGAGTCAATGAAGCAGAAGATAGCTACTGGAAGCCCAAAACAGAGTTTCAGGAATAGGTATAAGGGGGAAGTATGAACTATTTTAAACAGGCTAAGGAGTGGAAGAATATCTTTGGTTTAGTGCCCTTTCTGCTCTTTGTCCATTTGATTAAGAAGTGAAATTATGAAAACTTTTGTCCATAGTGATTATAGGCAATGCATTCCATGTAAAATAAAAAAGAGAATTACTGTCAATTTTATTCCAAGTCCACCACAGTCAGTGTGCTGTTGGGGAAAAACACCAGTTCTGAGGAATTGCTCTGTCCACGTATGTGCACTGACCTTGTGATGGCTTTGGAGGTTAATTAATTCTGAACATGGGGCCTGTTGCCAAGGTTGTGGGTTTACACTCTCCTATGTATGCACATGTTTTGGCTGTTAAGAAATGCTTTAAGGCATAATGAGTTTTAAAGTGGGAACCAGGTTCTTTAGAGCAGACTCACACCAGCCTCTGACTGTTCTCTAGGCAAGCAGGCACACATTTGAAAAGACTGACTTGATGGGTGTAGGTGAAGGTATCGTAAGAAAATAAAGCAACTTTGGGAACTTCTGAAGAAAAAAAAAAAAGAAATGCTTTAATTAAAAAAAATGCTTTAATTTGTATAAGCATGGTCTATAAGTTAGTGGGGAAATCTAATGAGGACATTTTAAAGGCTAGGTTAAGGCATTTGAGGACATGTAAGGCTCTTGGGTGATAAATAAGCACTTCCTGGCTTGTTGCCCATACCTGCCTTATTCTCACTTCAAAGAAGAAATTTTCATTAAAAACAAAGCAGTTAAAGTGTCAAGGTGCCCATTCTCTTTTTTCAGACTCTCTTTTTTCACATTACAAAATAAGTGGATTGAGTGAAGCATAAACTGCAGCTAAATAAAGGCTTTTCTTGGCATTCCTTGGAGAAATCAAATCCAAGACCAGTGGTGAAAGGTGATTGTACTACATCCACTATTTCTTCTAATTATCAGCATGAATGTAATTACTTACAAGCATCTCAGGCTTTTATGATCATGTCCCTTAGAGCATTTCATCTTTAATGATTTTCCTTGATAGAAAGCCAGTTGGAAGCATTTGTTGCATAATATTGCTAACCAGAAAGAAAAGTGTGTACTTCTCAGAAGAAAGATCTGTATGCTTTCTTTTCAATGGTACTTATATTCTGCCAGAATTTGATTAGGAGGTATCATGGTACAAAGATCGCTAATGACCGAGTCAAATAACTTATATAGATTAAACAATTTCTTGGAGAAAGTACAATGAAATATGACATCCCTTTTCCAAGAATATTGAATTTCAGAATTGTAACCACTTATAGGGAATTGTTAAATCCTCTAACTTCTGAGACAGAACAGGTTTGTGGGGGAGTTTATAGATCCTTAGGTGATGTAATGTTAAGGGAAGACATTTCTGCCCTTGGGGTGAGATTAAAGTGTAGAATCAGAATAGATTAGGATTTTTAAAGCTATTAGGGATGCTAGAGATTATAAAGACCTCCTCCTTTAAGAAATAAACAACTTACTCACATAAATTACAGTCTAAATGGTTAGTTATTTGCCCCTTGCCACCCAGTTTGTTGGTGCTGGAGTTCACACTAGTTGATAGGCCTCAAATTCCTTTCCAGTATTATTTCCTTTGTCACTTATTTCCCTAGAATTAAAAAAAAAAAATCACAAAAGACTTGATTTATCTGGCATTGTTGAGAACCATGTTTTAAATGTTTTCTATACTAGCTTTCTAGATAACTAAAGTTTACCCCTTTAAGCATCACTTAAATGTTTTTAAATTGAATTGGTCCTCTTAAAAGAGTATACTGAGAATAATTCAGCTTTTGCCTTGAGGAATGAGTGTCATCATGAGCATTAATTATTTTACCATGATATTGCAGTGGAATCTGCAGGTGCCCTGTGGGATAACTGAGGTGGAAGGATTGTTTGGTACAGTGACTGTGCAGTTGTTTCTGCTGCCCCTTATTTCTATGTCTCTTAGCACCATTTTGCCATCTAGAAGATACTCCTTCCTCTTGCCTGTAAACCTTGTAGGCTGCTGGTGCTTTTTCTTGCTGAAGGTGACTAGAAGACTTGCCTGCAGAATAAAATGCAAGGTTTTCTGAAAGTTAAGAAGCTTAGCTTTCTCTGTGCTTGAAAATGGAGTCTAATAAAATTAAATACCATTCATAATCTCTAAAATCTTGATTTGATCTTTGAAAGGAAGAATTTATGCAGGGTTTCTTGTTTCCCTGAGTAACTCCTGATTACTGACTCAAGAATTTTCCTGCCTCCAGATTGCCTCTTATTCCTGGGAGAAGTTTTTGGGTTAGCCAGTGGTTCTTAAATGTCTGCACACATCAGACTCACCAGGAGTCTTTTAAAACCACCTGGGCCCCACCCCAGAATTCCAGATTCAATAGCTTTGGGGTAGGCCCTAGGATTTGCATTTTTAGCAAGTTATGGGGATGCTGTTGCTTTAGGGCAGTCCCTGAGGAAATGACCATTCTTTATCATTCTCCAGAAAAGAAAGGGATAACCACGGTGTTGTGACTCTGAGTCTGCAGACACCTGCTGCCAGTGGACATTGTTCAGAGCTGCCTGTGTATTCATGGGGTCTGCCATGTGGGACTCTGGTGAATGGCTTCTTATGCAGGAGAATGGAATTAGTCTGCCTGTCATGGTTAGTATGATGACATTCCTACCTTTCCAATTCCTCCCTTTGATTTGAGAATCTTAAAAACCTATGGTTTTGCTGATGTCTTTGGTAGCAAATGGGATTTTTTTCTTACTTTCCTATCCAAGAACGTTAATTTTTTTAGTTGGATTTTTTTGCATATCATCTAAGTTTCTTGAGTAATTTATAAAATGAAAGCATAATGAACCCCTGATGTTCACTTTTATATTCTTAGTCACAGAAAGAACTTGAGTACTTGGGTCTCAGACCTCTTTTCAACTCCAGCTATATTGATCTTGGTCCGTATGTCTGTCTTATTTCTCCCCATTTACATGTTTGTATAAATGTGCATGTGCATAAATATGGGCATGCACACAGACACATGGCAGTGCATATTCCACGGAGGAATTTAGGATGGTGACTTTACCCTCAGGAACTTTGGCATCTATAACTTTGGCTGCCAACCTCTTGACCTCAGTGCACGATATGGAGGCCTTGCCTCCCATTCTCTGTCTGCAATGAGAGTTCATGGTTACAGACGGTGGTACTTGTCTCTTAACCTTCCTAATCCCAACCTTATCTTCTAATGCCTTTGTATTTTACTCACACTGAGCTCATTGTAGGAGATTGTGTGGCCTAATAGAAAGGACATGGGCTTCAGAGTTACATGTACACAGGTTTAATTTTTCCAGCTATGAAGTGTTGGGTTTTTACATATGGCATTGAAAGACTTGGGGCAGAACCCCCCACTCTGCCCGGAGCTCTGACCACCCCAATCAACCGCAAGAGATGGCGCTTGATGCAAAATGCAAGAGGATTTTTGTTCCTGCATGCCGGAGCTTGACTTACAACTCTTTTAGAAGCTGAGAAGTCAAGCCCCGCACAGCAGTTTTTACAAGCTTATAAAGGCAAAAACTACAAAGTAGGCGGGAATAGCAGACATGCCAGGGGCTCTAACAATAAAGTAAGAGGGAATAGACACAGCTGGGGCTCTAACCAGATAAGAAGAACTCTGGTTCATTATTCAACTGTCTTAAGACAAGACTAACAGTCAAATATTTGCTTAAAAGTAAACATTTGCTGCAGCTCCTGGGGCTATCTCCTGGAACAGTTACAAAAGGTCACATTCCTATGGTAGGGAGTGAGAGGTGGTCACATTCCTATGGTAGGGAGTGAGAAGTGGTCACATTCTCATGGTAATATTTTCTTTCAGCATATGGTGATAATAATACCTATATCAGAGGGTTGTTAAGACGGTTAAATTAATGTGTTTAGAGCACTTAGCATATAGCAGATGATCAACTAGTCATTTTCATGACTTTCCTGATACCAAACACTCATGGGGTTAATCACACCTTGGGCCTTACCTGTTTCTCCAATTTGCTCTGGCACCAGGACCTCAAATCTGGAGTTTTCCTATAGAGCCACCACATGCCATGGGGAATCAGAAAGGTATGGTGGTGTGAGAATCACAGCAATAGGAGGAGAGATGAGAATGACAGTGATCCTAAACCAGTGGAAAACGAGTTGCTACATCTCACTTCTTTATAAAATTAAGGGGTTGGCTTACATAATCTCTAAGGACCTCTCTAGCTCCAGTATTCTATTATTCTGTTAGTCTTCTATTCTTCATTCCCAGCTGAGTCTCTTCATTGCTGACCTCTAACCTCTAATTCCTCTGTATTCTTGCAGCTTTTCAGGTCTCTTCTCAGCAAACTTCCCTTCCATCAACCATTCATTCACTTAAATTTTAACTCCTCAGTTTTTATACCATAAATCTAATCTTCTAGCCAAATTGAATCATCCTGGTTCATTTTTCTTCATAGGATGCTTTTCTTTCTAATCTAATGTTTATTTTGTTTTTCATGTGTCACCCTTCCTGGAATACAAGCTCCTCAAAGGAAGAAACTTTTGTTTATTGTTATATCACTGTGCCTAGACTAGTGCCTGGCCCTAGAAGGTACATAATAAATATTTCTTGAATGAATTTTCTACTTTCCCTTGGTTTCGATACATGTGTGCTTCTTAGGTCACCCAAATTTTGACTAATTATAACAGGGCAGGGAGCAAATTGGAAAGGTAGGAGTATCATCATCCCCTGGACTAAGCTTTGATCCTCTTGGCTTGAAATTTGGCCTGACTCTATATACCTTCCTCAGCAGTGACCTGCCTACAAGAAAGTATTCCTGCTGGTGTAACTGTCCAAGTGTGTGTGCCCATAGTGCATGTGAGACTTCTGGCCACCTTAGTGGGGTTTCTGTCCCACCAAGAAACTGTCTCTCTTTCTTGCCATTAGGCTTATTGCTGAGATGCCTTAGGTCCTGGCCTATTCCCATTATAATGACATTAAATTAAGTTCTATTCAGTTCAGATCAGTTGGCCCCAGTGATGGAAAGTCTAAAGAGGTGGAAAACAGGAGGCAAAGATCCCAGTTCTAATCTCTAATGTCTGAGATTTGATGTTACACAAATTAATTAATTCCAAAATGCCTTTTAAAAATGACTTTATTTTTAAGAGCAGTTTTAGATTCACAGCAAAATTGAATAGGAGGTATAGAGATTTCCCCCTGATTCTAAAGATTGATTCTGCTCTCAAAGAGATTATAGGAAAACAAGGTGCATGTACATGAAATCTTTTATCTCTGAAATAATTCTTAAATGTGTTCACTTCTTCTCATGTCCAAAATCTACATGCTACTTTTCTCCATGTCCAAACTCCACACCCTTGTTTGAGATATCATCCCCTCTTGCCTGGACCACAGTAGCTTCCTACTCATCTCATCATCTCCAATCTTGCCCCTTTGGTCTATACTGTCAGAGAAGAACTGTGTTTCAAAAATCTGATTCAGGAGGAGAGAAAAGATGGCTGACCAGAGATACCAGCTGCCAGATCAGCTCAGAAAGAAGGAAACGTTTCAGATAAAACAAAACAAAACAAACAAACAAACAAAACTAACAAGAAAACAATCATAGATTGGGTATAATTCTGAGGGAAAAGTGCCAAAATCTACCCAGGTTTCCATGGGAAGAAGCTGCAAAGCAGAACAAAGAGGAGAAAGACTTTGGCAGAGGATAATCACCAAGAGGCTTGGCGTCCGGTGAAAAGGGTTGGTGAAGCAGTTTTTTTCTCCTTGTATCATATCTATGGCAATCAACAAACTCCTGAGCTGCTTAGAGAGCCTTTCTACACTCACAAGCTGCCACCAGTGAATTCCAGAGGAACTTCTTCGTACTCTTTTTTTTTTTTTGAGACAGAGTCTTATTTTGTCACCCTTGGTAGAGTGCTGTGGCATCACAGCTCACAGCAACCTCAAACTTTTGGGTTCAAGCGATTCTCTTGCCTCAGCCTCCCAAGTAGCTGGGATTACAGGTGCCTACCAGGGCATCCAGCTATTTTTAGAGATCAGATCTCGCTCTGACTCAGGCTGGTCTCCAACTTGTGAGCTCGGGTGATCCACCCATGTCAGGCTCCCAGAGTGGTAGGATTACAGGTGTAAGCCACTGTGACTGGCCTAAGGAACTTCTTGAGGACAAAGCACCAGGTTGCCAGACACCCTGGGGCACTTCCCATCACCATAGACCTGACCTGAGACAGCAGGTGCCATATTGCTTCTCTACCTGCCATGTGCCTTTGTCCTCCCCAGGGGATGTTAGCCCCTCAGTTTTCATGATGCTTATTCCCACAAAAACATTTCCTAACTCTGGCCACAGGAGCCACAGGGAGCTGGTGTGTCCTGGGGGATCTGTATGACTCCAGAGTCTGGACCTTCCAGGCAGGCTGCCCTCCAGAGATGGGACAGGGGTGAACAGAGAGTTAGCTTTCCTCCATCTAGATTCTTTTCCTCCTCTTCCTTTCCTCTGCCCATGGCTGCCAAGAGAAATGATTGACCCAGGGCTCTCAGGAGCCGCTGCTTCCCTATGTTGGTATGTAAACCAAACGTGGGTTTTCACAGAGACAGGCTCAAAAGTTTCTTCCTAAAGACCCACAGAAGACTAAGCGGTGCTTGGACTGTGAGCTCCCTGCTCACTGGTCTTCCCTGATGTTGCTTGCCTGGCTGCTCTATCAGAGGATACACTCCAATGTGGAGGAACATTAAACCTGTTTAAGCACCTCAAAGGCAATATGAGGCCAGCACACTTCTTACTGGCATGGTTAGGTACCAATCTTCAGGCACCTGGGGACAGGCCCACATGCTAGATCTCATACTTCTAGGACTCAATCATGAACAGATCTTGGGAGGTAAAAGAGCCTGTATGGGCAGAACTAACCAGAGTCCAGTGTAGTTCCCATGTGCAACAACTTGAGGAACTCCCCTCCCCTCAGATGAAGGCCATGCTGTCAGCCCAGGGTGGGGATCCTGGACAGGGAAGCTCCTAACCCACAGTGCCATCATTGGGGAGCTAATTTGAACTCCTGCCTGCTGCCAGATAGCGGAGGGAGACTGCAGAGCACAGAAGGGTGGAAAAGATGGAAATTCTCTCCTGACAGCCAGATTGTGAATCTCAGATGGCCCTGCTTCCACAAGCAGACCTTCTGGCTGGCTTGGGACACTTCAGCCCATCGCTGGTGGCCATCTCCAGAAGTTGGGGCCAGATTTTGACCCCTGCTGAAACAGCTACTTTAACAACTTTTGTGGAGCATGAGGGCAAGCTTACCTAACTCAGCCCCACATAATCTCACTTCCCCTATCCACATCTGCTCAGGTAGAGTATAAGATTCATCTTGAAGTTCCAGGGCCCCATGCACCACCTGGGGCATTTGAATGCTTTTCCTGAGGGTCTAGAGCTGATCACAGGTCCTCAAAACAACACTGGAGCTGGTTCCTTCTGCCAAGTGCCACCTACTGATAAGATCAATTTCAACAGCCCTTAATAGCAGTTACTGAGTCAATCAAACAGGGTGCAGTCGATTCTTTTTTTTTTTTTTTTTATTAAATCAAAGCTGTGTACATTAATGCGATCATGGGGCACCATACACTGGTTTTATAGACCGTTTGGCACATTTTCATCACACTGGTTAACATAGCCTTCCTGGCATTTTCTTAGTTATTGTGTTAAGACATTTACATTCTACATTTACTAAGTTTCACATATACCCTTGTAAGATGCACTGCAGGTGTAACCCCACCAATCACCCTCCCTCCGCCCATGTCCCACCTCCCTTCCCTCCCTTTACCCCTTCCCCCTATTCTTGGGTTATAACTGGGTTATAGCTTTCACGTGAAAGCCATAAATTAGTTTCATAGTAGGGCTGAGTACACTGGATACTTTTTCTTAAAGTATTCTTGAGATACTTTACTAAGAAGAATATGTTCCACCTCCATCCAGGTAAACATGAAAGAGGTAAAGTCTCCATCTTTCTTTAAAGCCACATAATATTCCATGGTGTACATATACCACAATTTATTAATCCATTTGTGGATCGATGGGCACTTGGGCCTCTTCCATGACTTAACAATTATGAATTGGGCTGCAATAAACATTCTGGTACAAATATTTTATTATGACGAGATTTTTGGTCTTCTGGGTATGTGCCTAGTAGAGGAATTATAGGATTGAATGGCAGATCTATTTTTAGATCTCTAAGTGTTCTCCAAACATCTTTCCGAATGGAATGTATTAATTTGCATTCCCACTAGCAGTAGAAGTGTTCCCCTTTCTCGACATCCACGCGAACATCTCTGGTCTTGGGATTTTGTGATATGGGCTAATCTTACCGGAGTTAGATGATATCTCAAAGTAGTTTTGATTTGCATTTCTCTGATGATTAAAGATGATGAGCATTTTTTTCATATGTCTGTAGGCCGTGTGCAGAGAATTTTCTGTCTTCTTCAGAGAATTTTCTCTTCAAGTCCCTTGCCCAGCCTGTGATGGGATCACTTGTTTTTTCCTTGCTTATACGTTTGAGTTCTCTGAATTCTGGTTATTAAACCTTTGTCGGAGATATAACCTGCAAATATCTTCTCCCATTCTGAGGGCTATTTGCTTGCTTTACTTACTGTGTTCTTGGCTGTGCAGTAGCTTTTTAGTTTAATCAGGCCCCAGTAGTATATTTTTGAAGCTCCTTCAATTGCCTGGGGG
Source organism: Nycticebus coucang (assembly GCF_027406575.1). Lineage (NCBI taxonomy): Eukaryota > Metazoa > Chordata > Mammalia > Primates > Lorisidae > Nycticebus > Nycticebus coucang. The sequence goes on along the minus strand of NC_069785.1, from coordinate 18,868,016 downwards.
GGTCCTCATAAAATACGTGCCCAGACCGATTTCTTCAAGGGTTTTCCCTGCACTCTCTTCTAGTATAGTTATAGTTTCATGTCTTAAGTTTAAATCTTTAATCCAGTGAGAGTCTATCTTAGTTAATGGTGAAAGGTGTGGGTCCAGTTTCAGTCTTCTACAGGTTGCCAGCCAGTTCACCCAGCACCATTTGTTAAATAGGGAATCTTTTCCCCACTGAATGTTTTTAATTGGCTTGTCAAAGCTCTAAGTAGCTGGATTCATCTCTTGGTTCTCTATTCTGTTCCAGACATCTACTTCTCTGTCTTTGTGCCAGTACCATGCTGTTTTGATCACTATCAATTTATGGTATAGTCTGAGGTAGCGTGATTCCTCCTGCTTTGTTTTTATTTCTGAGTAATGTCTTGGCTATTCGAGTTTTTTTCTGATTCCATATAAAATGAAGTATTATTTTTTCAAGATCAAGTATGACAGTGGAGCTTTAATAGGGATTGCATTAAAATTATATATTGCTTTGGGTAGTATGGACATTTTCACAATGTTGATTCTTCCCAGCCATGAGCATGGTATGTTTTTCCATTTGTTAACATTTTCAGCTATTTCTTTTCTTAAGAGTTTCATAGTTCTCTTTAGAGATCTTTCACATCCTTTGTTAGATAAACTCCCAACTATTTCATCTTTTTTGGCACTATTGTGAATGGAATAGAGTCCTTAAGTGTTTTTTCAGGTTGATTATTGTTGGTATATATAAAGGCTACTGATTTATGAATGTTGATTTTGTAACCTGAGATGCTGCTGTATTCCTTGATCACTTCTAAGAGTTTTGTAGTAGAATCCCTGGTGTTTTCCAGATATACAATCATATCATCTGTGAAGAGCGAAAGTTTGATCTCTTCTGACCCTATATGAATACCCTTGATTGCCTTTTCTTCCCTAACTGAGGTGGCTAAAACTTCCATTACAATGTTGAAGAGCAGTGGAGACAATGGGCAGCCTTGTGTGGTTCCTGATCTGAGTGGAAATGATTTCAATTTAACTCCATTCAATATGATATTGGTTGTGGGTTTGCTGTAGATGGCCTCTATCAGTTTAAAAGAAATGTCCCTTCTATACCAATTTTCTTAAGTGTTCTGATCATGAAGGGATGTTGGATATTATCCAAAGCTTTTTCTGCATCAATTGAGAGAATCATAATTGTCTTTGTTTTTTAATTTGTTTAATGTGCTGAATTACACTTATAGATTTACGTATATTGAACCAGCCTTGAGACCCTGGGATAAAAATGACTTGGTCATGATGTATAATTTGTTTGATGTGTTGCTGGATTCTGTTTGTTAGGATCTTGTTGAATATTTTTGCATCTATATTCATTATTGACATTGGTCTATAATTTTCTTTTCTTGTTTGGTCTTTTCCTGGTTTGAGGATCAGGGTGATGTTTGCTTCATAGAATGTGTTGGGTAGTCTTCCTTCTTTTTGTACATTTTGGAACAGGTGGAGTAATATAGGTACTAATTCCTCTCTAAAGGTTTGGTAGAATTCTGACGTGAAGCCATCTGGTCCTGGGCTTTTCTTTTTAGGGAGGATTTGTATGGTTGATGCTATTTCAGAACTTGATATGGGCCTGTTCAACATTTCCACTTGATTCTGGCTAAGTCTTGGAAGGTGATGTGCTTCCAAGTATTGGTCAATTTCCTTCAGATTTTCATATTTCTGATAATAATGTTTCTTGTAATATTCATTAAGGATATTTTGAATTTCTGAGGAGTCTGTTATTTCGTCTTTGTCATTTCTGATTGATGAGATTAGAGATTTTATTCTTTTTTTCCTGGTTAGGTTAGCCAAAGGTTTATCTATTTTATTGACCTTTTCAAAAAACCAACTTTTTGATTTATTGATCTGTTGTATAATTCTTTTGTTTTCAATTTAATTTAATTCTGCTCTAATTTTGGTTATTTCTTTTCATCTACTAGGTTTCGGGTTAGAATGTTCTTCCTTTTCCAGTTGCTTGAGATGTCCCATTAAGTTGTTAACTTCCTCTCTTTCCATTCTCTTGAGGAAGACTTGCAGTGCTATAAATTTATCTCTTAGGCCTGCCTTTGCGGTATCCCAGAGGTTCTGATAATTCGTGTCTTCATTGTTGTTTTGTTCCAAAAATTTGGCAATTTCCTTCTTAATCTCATCTCTGACCCAGCTATCATTCAGCATAAGGTTATTTAACTTCAATGTTTTATTATGAGTGTGCACATTCCTGTTGTTACTGAGTTCAACTTTTATTCCATGGTAGTCCGAGAAGATACAAGGAATAATTTGTATTTTTTTAAATTTGCTGAGGTTAGACTTGTGACCTAAGATGTGATCGATTTTGGAGTATGTTCCGTGGGCTGATGAGAAGTATGTGTATTCAATTTTGTTGGGATGAAATGTTCTGTAGATGTCTGCTAACTCCAAATGTTGGATGGTTAGGTTTAAATTTAAAATTTCTTTGCTCAGCTCCTTATTGGAGGATTGATCCAGCACTGCCAAAGGAGTGTTGAAATCTCCGACTATTATGGAGCTGGAGGAAATCAAGTTGCTCATGTCTGTTAGAGTTTCTCTTATAAATTGAGGTGCATTCTGGTTGGGTGCATAGATATTAATAATTGAAATCTTATCATGTTGAGTATTACCCTTAACAAATATGAAGTGACCATTCTTAGCCTTCCTTACTTTTTGTTGGTTTAAAACCTATTGTATCTGCAAATAAAATTGCAACACCTGCTTTTTTCTGATTACCATTTGCCTGAAATATGGATGACTATCCTTTCACCCTGAGTCCATATTTGTCTTTTAAGGTAAGATGTGACTATTGTGTGTAGCAAATATCTGGCCTGAGTTTTTGTATCCAGTCAGCTAACCTGTGCCTCTTCAGAGGAAAATTTAAGCCTTTTAGATTAAAGGAGAATATTGATAAGTCTGGTAAAATTTTGGGTATCGAGTTTTTCAAAAGTCCAGTGGACATTTTTAATCCTTTCGCCACTGTGGAAATCAGAGGTTGATCAAAAGTTTCTGAGTGAGTTTAGTTTTGTGGTAGAGGATTGGGCTGGTCATTGTGGAGGACAGGTCTGAGAATATCCTGAAGATCTGGTTTTGTTATGGCAAATTTCTTCAACATATGAATGTCATTAAAGTATGTAATTTCTCCATCATAAATGAAACTCAGTTTAGCTGGATACAGAATCTGGGGTTGAAAGTCATTTTGCTTTAGGAGATTAAAAGTCGATGACCACCCTCTTCTGGCTTGAAAAGTTTCAGCAGAGAGATCTGCAGTCATTCTAATATTTTTCCCTTTGTAGGTAATGGCTTTCTTACGTCTGGCTGCTTTGAGAATTTTCTCCTTCATATTAACTTTAGTGAAGTTAATTATGATATGCCTGGGGGATGTCTTATTGTGATTGAGTTGTGGTGGGGTTCTGAAACTGTCTGCTATTTGAATTTCAGAATCTCTTGGCATGTCTGGAAAATTCTCTTTCATAATTTCATGGAGAAAAGCCTCTGTGCCTTGCAAGGCTACTTCATCACTTTCAGGGATTCCAATAAGGCAGATATTAACCTTCTTTGAATTATCCCAGAGCTCTCTGAGAGAATGATCCATTTTTGCTCTCCATTTCTCTTTCTCTTTTAGAGTTTGGGAGTGTTCAAAGGCTTTGTCTTCAATGTCAGAACTCCTTTCTTCTACTTGCTCCACTCTGTTATTGAGGGATTCTACTGTATTTTTCAGATCTTTGAGGGCTGCAAATTCTTGTTTCAGTGAGTCAAAATCTTTGGTGGTTTTGTCTTTAAATTTTTTAAACTCTGAGACAACTTAGGAATTTTTCCTTGAATTTCTAATTCTGACTTTTGAATTACTGCTCGAATTTCTAATTCCAAATTTTCCTCTACTTTATTAATCTTGTGTGCAATCCAAATTCTGAATTTGATTTCTGACATCTCGGCCAGCTGTTTATGAATGGGATCTTCAGTTACATCTGCCATATCTTTCCTTCGGGGGAAGGGGTTTGATCTATTCTGGTTATTCATGTTACCAGAGTTTTTCTGCTGGTTCCGCCCCATGATTGTTTTACACCATTTGGTTTTTCCCCTGGAGCTTCGTCAAGGACCTGTACAGTGCTATGGCCTGAGAAACTGGGGACCTGTTTGGTGTGGTGGGGCTAAATGGTTCTGTCTTGTTTTCAGCTGGTCTCTGTTCGACCCTAGTGAAACAATTACTCTGGGTTGAAGTCTCAGCTTTGGAGACATACCAGCAATTAAGTCACCCAGCCCCTCACAGGCAACAATTGGAAAAGGAAAATCAAACCTTCTTACAACCACATACCCAGGGCACCACCTGAATTGTTCTCGCGTGATTGACTCAGTTCTAAAGGTCCAAATCCATTGTCTCAGTCAGCACCTTTCTCAGGTGGGAGAGTTTAAAAGGTCTCTGGCAACTGGATTGCAGGGTTCTGGTGACTACTCTGATATGGCTTGCTCTAGTGCTGCGTGGAGTCAGGAGGACCCACCCAGCAAATAGATTAGTCTGGGAAGGTTGATGCCTCCTTCCCCACCTTGCACCTCTGTCACACCCAGTCACTGATAGTCCAGCTGGGCTTTGACCCAGTTGCCTGTAGTGAACAGATACTCTAGGGGTTTGCAACTGCCTGAATCACTAGGAAATCTATTTCTGCTCAGCCAGGCTGCTGCCCTCTGCCTCTATGTAGCAGGGGGAGGTGAGGCCTGACAACCTCGGGCGCTTGATGGAAGCTGGGGGGGTGTTCACTCAGTTTCAGCCCCACCCCTCATTGATGTTACTAACAGAACAGAACAACTTTGCAGGAATTTGTGTCTGTCCCTGCTAAATTCCCCTGCAGAAGCAAAGCTGTTTTGAGTTCCCAGAGCCTGCGCCTCAAGCCCTGTCTTTGCTCCTGCAGGTTTGTATTTGGTTACCTGTCAGTTCTAGCCTACTGTCTTCCTTTGTCTGTAGGCTGATTATCCCCTTAGGGCCGGGTGCTTCTTAGGCTCAGTAAAGCGGTCCTCTGGGTCAGCCATGCCCTGGGAACTTCCTGGCTCTGCATGTGTGTTTCTAGTCCCCATTCTCCACCCAGGCCGGTATCACCTCAGGCAAACCCTTTACTCATGGGCTCTGTGTTTCCGTCCCAGATCTTTTCCGTGGTGGTTGCCACCTGAGTAGATGTCCGGCCTCCTCTGGTTGCCCACAGAGACAGGGGGTGTGGCTTCAGAATATCTGGGAGTGAGCCCTATTGTTGCTAAAAGATTGCTGCTGCTCTGTGCCTCGGGGCAGCGCCGCTCCAGTGTGGTTCCCTCTCAGCCGACCGTCCTCTCCTCACTCCCTTGACCCAGAGTCAGCACTGACTAGCTGTAGTTTAGGCCCTGTCCACACCACTTGAGAAATCACCCAAGAATCTGGACTCCTGGGGGACAAGCCTACAGACTTCAGAATGAGAGTGGAGGGGAGTGTTGGGAGCTCAGCGTTGCAGGTAGAGAATATATACAGTTTTATGCCTGGCAGGAGAACGCCATGGCACCCTAGTAGGGGAGATAGGTCCAGTTTTTAGAGGGTCTCTCCCATGGAGTGTAGTGGGAGGAGCTTTGAACTCTGCTTGTTTGTTTGTGGGGCACTGTGAGCCATTCTCATGGGGGAGGGGACTCCTGTCCGCTTGGTGATGGATATTGTACCTTTTGTTTGTATCCTTGTTGTCGCAGCTTGCCTCAGTAGGGTTGATGTGCATTCTTCAACCTTCTCTCTTGATGCAGCTCTAATCCACTAGGTTACTTGCTAAATTTCTGTCCTTTAACTCTCCTTCTGGATGGGAGCCTCTGTGGAAAGCTGGCTTCAGTCAGCCATCTTGTCTCCGCCCCTTGGTGCAGTTGATTCTTACCTGGAAGCACTGCCCACTGTCTCAGAGATTAAAATGGGCATTCTAATACAGATCACAATATTAAGAAGACCACAGGGCTGGGGAATGAGAAAAGATTTCAAACTTCCATCTTTCCTTATCAGTGAGAAACAGGGAATGTGCCACACACACATAGCTCACCACTGCTATAGCGGACGACAACTAGCAACTGAGAAAACCACCATACTAAGGGTACCTATAACCAAGGCATCTGTTCAGAACCTAGAACGCCATCAAAGCACTCACAAGCAAAGCCAAATATTCTTACCCAACATATGCTACAAACACACTAAATAAGTGAGGTGGGGGGAGAGCCCCATCTAAACAAAGGAAAACCCTGAAGTAATAAATGACAGCTGCCCCAGATGAGAAGGAATCAATGAAAGAACTAAAAAAATATAGCTTAAGGACTAACCCATAAGGACTCAAGCAGACATAAGGTTAGGAAAAAAATATTTCATGCAAATGGAAACCAAAACAAACCAGGTATAACCATTCTTACGTCAGATAAAGTTAACTTTAAATCTCAAATAGTAAAGAAAGACAAAGATAGTCATATAATGGTAAGGGGAGTAATTCAACAAGATAATGTAAGGATACTAAATTCCTACATCCTGATGCACCTAACACAGGAGCACTGAGAGTCACAAAACATACCCTTGTAGATAAAAGCACAGATAAACAGCAGCATTGCAATCCCCAGGGCCTTCATGCCCCACAGACAGAACTGAGGAGATCATCAAAGGAGAAAATAAACACTGGACTTGAATGGGACTCTAGAGCAAATGGGCCTAGCAAACATTTACAGAATATTTTACTTAAAAACTACTGAATATACTTTTTTCTTTTTAATCAGCATATGGAACATTCAAGATTAATCATATCATAGGTCACAAAATATTTCTCAACAAATTAAAAAAAATAGGTATCAGATCATAGTGGAATGAATAAAACTAGAAATCCACTCTTAAGAGATGTAGCCTTAAATTCCTACATCAGGAAGACAGAAAAGTCACAAACCAACAATCTAATGACATATCTTAAGGAACTAGAAAATGAAGAGTGAATCAAACCCAAAGTCAACAGAAGAAAAGGAATAATTAAGATCAGAGCAGGACTAAATGAAATGGAAAACAAAACAAAACAATAAAAAGGATCCATGAAGCAAAAAATTGGTTTCATTTATAAATGAAATTGATAGGATCTCTTGCTAGATTAACCAGGAATAGAAGAAAAGGTACCCAAATTAGCTCAGTCAGAAATGAAAAAGGAAATATCACAACTGATACCACAGGAATACAAAATATCTATGAAAATCTCCATACACACAAATTTGAAAATTTAGAGGAAATGGAAAAATTCCTGGAAACATTCAACCTCCCAAGAGTCAGTCAGGAAGAAATAGAACTCCTGAACAGACGTATAACAAGTAATGAGATTGAAGCAGTAATCAAAAAGTTCCCAACAAATAAAAGCCCTAGACCAGATGGATTCAGTGCTGAATTTTACCAGATCTATAAGGAAGAGCTGGTGTTCATATTGCAGAAATTATTCTATAACATTGAGAAGGAGGGTATGCTCCTGAACTCATTCTAGTAAGCCAGTTTCACCTTGATACCAAAGCTAGAAAAGAATACAACAACAACAACAAAGGAAAACTACAGAGCAATATCCTTCATGAGTACAGATGCAAAAATTCTCAGTAAAATACTAGCAAACCCGATTTCAACAACACATCAAAAAAATAATCCACCATAACCAAGTAGGCATCATTCCAGGAATTCAAGAATAGTTCAATGTACAGAAATCAATAAATGTGATTCACCACATAAACAGATGCAAAAACAAAGACCATGTGATCATCTCAATAGATGCAGAAAAAACATTCAACACAACTCAGCACACTTTTATGATGAAAAACCCTCACCAAAGTAGACGTAGAAGGATAATACTGCAAAATTATAAAAGCCATATATGACAAAGCCACAGCGCCATTATACTTAATGGAGAAAAGTTGAAAGCATTCCAACTAAGAACTAAAACAAGACAAGGGTGCCTACTATTAACCACTTGAATTCAACTTAATTATGTAAGCCCTAACCACAGCAATCAAGCAAAAAAAGAAATGAAGAGTATCCAAACTGGGAAAGAGGGGTTCAAACTATCACTTTTTGCTGATGATATGATCTTATAAAGCCTCCAAAGATTCTACCAAGAGATTCCTGGAATTGATAAATTAAATCAGCAGAGTCTCAGGATATAAAATCAATATACACAAATTAGTAGCATTCCTATACACTAGTGTCAGTCAACTGGAGAAATCAAAGACTCAATACCAATTACAATAGCCAACTTTTTTATTTTAAAGAAATAAAATAACTAGGAATATACTTAACCAAGGAGGTGAAAGATCTCTACAGGGATAACTATGAAACACTGAGGAAAGAAATCATAGATGACATAAACAAATGGAAAAATGCAACGGACCACCCTGTCGGTGGCCTTCAGTCCGAGGGAGTGCAGGGAGAAGGAACGAGGAAAGTTGAGAGGTCGGCGCAGGAAAGACAGTCTGACACACTACGGGTTGGAGTATGCAGCTGTGAATTTATTGGGTATACATGTTGGTATTTATACATTTTTACAGAGCTTACATAATGCAATCTTTTTGCTTACGTGTGCGGGTTATCTTTGCGTTTACAAGTGTGATTTATCATGTATTGTTATGTTTTAACGTTCCGCTTCTGGAGGGTGGCGGTTATTAGTCAACTCTGCCCGCTTTCTCCTATCTCAGTTTCTTATTATCTTTTTAGAACAGCTTGACATCTTCTTTATGTTAATGCTTGACTAATTCTACATTTACTATTTGATCTTATTGTTATTGATAATTATAATTTTGATTTAGAGTAAATTCCTTGACAAGTATTATTTTTCCTATTGATTTTTATTATGCGTGACAATTGGTGAAACAAGATGTTCTGAACAGGACTTTATGGTGGGTGGATGTGTTTCAGTGACTTTGTAACTTATGTAGATAATTTGTATTTCATGTCCTTGGGCTTATCGTCTTAGCTCACTGGTGGGAAAACATCTTTATGTGCTCATTGTTGGTGCCACTGAGTTTAGCAGCTCACAAGGCTGTGCTCTATCTGGATTAGTAGTGCATTGTGCTCATTCTTAGGAAAGTACATATTGACAATTTATCAGAACAAACAGACTTCTGGTACAGGATGACAAACACATGAGTAGACGCCACAATCTTTAAACTTAAGCGGGTAACTGAGCATGCTAGGCAACATTTCTGATGCTGTGCATACTGGGGGCGCTGGGGGCAAAGCTCCGGGGAGCACAAACCACCTTCCCGTCGTTCTATAACGCGGACAGCACTGCCTCACTACGGCTATATGCCGTGGGCGCGGCATTTCCCCCTTTTTTGTTTTTAAACTGTAGTTCAAAGACTTCTTGGCGTATAGAGTTAATAGAGGAAAACAGATACTGTATGAGACATGGTAACAACAACACAACACAAAATGACAAATAACTAATAATGGTTATGAGCACAATATACTGGATCCAGTTAAGAGGATTGAGTGCTTTAAACCCATTAGTTAGAGATTGAGCCAATGTGTTAAGAGAAGTTATTGGTAAATGAGCTTGACTCATGGCTGTAATATCTTGTTGTAAGCTGTGTAAATTATGTGTTATATTATTGTTTCTCTAGACACCTTGAAGATGTGTTTGTACTTTGTTCCATGAGTTAGATACATTATATGGTAAAGGTGTAATGCAAATGGTTTGAAATGCTGAGTGACATTTTGTTTGTAGTTTCTGTTGTATGTACTTAATGTTCTGACCTAAAGTTAAGACTATCCTTTTTAACACATTTAATTTAGTTTTAAGCTTATTATCCATATTAGCTTGTGTCATTAATGTTAAAGTTATATTATTGCTAAGAGTATTGACATAGTATGTTGTACGCATTTGTTGCACTAAAGCTGTAGTAGCTACAGCAAAAGTAGTGATTATAGAAATTAAAGCTGCAATGTCTAAAATTAAAGCTGTTACAAATCTTTTAGGTCTAATTAATTCATTAAGTGTTTTTAATACTTGTAATGCTGTATTATCATATTATGGATTGCTTTGTAGATTTACAGGTAACATTACATAAGAAGGTTTTTTTATAATTAACATAACATTTACTTGTTTATCATGTTGAATATTAAAGGACGCAATACAATTAGTTATTTTTACAAGTTAAAAGATTTTAAAGGAAATACATAGTCAACTGGATCACATGTAAATTCTTTCATAAATTCTCTTTTATGAGTTTCATTTAACCTGCACAGACCATCTACAAACATTCTAAACTTTCTTGAACTTTTGCCCTGCCTTTTACTTTCTTACATAACTATTCTGTTTCAGGACAAAATTTATCACACAAGATTCTTTCTTTACACAATGTCATTCTCCTTTCTGTTTAATTTCTCTTACTCTCAAAAACTCACTTTCCACCAAACAGGATCCTAGTTTACTATGAAGTCACTTATTCACTAAGCTAAACTGATAATTAGAAGGTTTAAAAGGCAAGAATTTTATCTGTTGACAAAGATTCAGTTTGTAAAAATATTTTTCTTATTTATACAAATTACTAGTGGTAAAGGGCTAATAATAAAGGTTTTAAATCTCACCCTTGGGATTCTGTCAGTGCTGCTGTCTGGGGGCTGTAACACTTGGGAGGCAGGCCCGCCCCACGAAGGGCAGGGGGGCCCCCAGCTTCCTTCTCTGCTGGGCTTTTTCAGCTGTCTTGGAGCCAGTGGAAATGCGCCCGGTGGTTTTGTTTGCTATCGGCGAGTGTACTTTCATTTTCTTCAAGCGGCGGGTGAGATCTTGTAGTAGCTGCTGGCGCCTCCTTCTGCGTTGTCTTTTCCGAATCTGAGTTAACTACTCCTGGAATAACTTCAAAGTTTTTAGTATAATTTGAACTTCTACTAATTATAATTCTAACCGTTCCAGGTAAAAGTTGCCTTTTCATTGCAGTGGGGATTAAAGTAACACCGTCCCATTTGGATAATAAGACATTCTTTTCATTTGCTAAATTTAAACCTGTACTTCCAGGAGTGCCCCGTGAAAGGTCATGAATAGTAAATTCAGGGGCTTGAGGATTCAATGTAGATAAAGGCTGTGTGTTACAAGCTACAGCCTGCTCTCCCTTGGGGCCTGGGCTGGGAGAATGCCCCTTATCTAGTTTTTTGACTTTTGTACTTCCTGATCCTCAGAATCAGTGTCTCCCTTGTCATTCAAGGGGGTTCCATCCTTATGAAACTTTGATTTACATTCATTTTTCCAATGTCGCCCCTTTTTATAACGAGGGCATAAGCCGGGCGGTTCCCCCCTCGGCTTATTGGCATGGGACTGTTTACAGTCCTTCTGCATGTGACCTGGTTTGCCACAATTGTAGCAAGTGTCAGCAGGAGCTCTCGGCCCCTTACCTCCCTTATTGAAGGTATTTTTAATATAGGCGCTGAATTTCTGTCCTTGCATTGCTGCAGCATAGGCCATACCTTGGACTATCGCTGGTGAGGCATCCATGCATGCTTTAATATCCTTGGTTAATGCGTGCCCCATGGTACCTGCTGATTGCTCACACTTAACCGGTCAGCCTTTACCGGCGGGACTGCAGCTCCCTGGTGAGAGCCGCCCTCAACCTTGAAAAAGAAAGAAAAAGAGAGAAGATTACCTGTCCTTCAGGTCCCTGTTCGAGGCGCCACCAGTAACGGACCGCCCTGTCGGTGGCCTTCAGTCCGAGGGAGTGCAGGGAGAAGGAACGAGGAAAGTTGAGAGGTCGGCGCAGGAAAGACAGTCTGACACACTACGGGTTGGAGTATGCAGCTGTGAATTTATTGGGTATACATGTTGGTATTTATACATTTTTACAGAGCTTACATAATGCAATCTTTTTGCTTACGTGTGCGGGTTATCTTTGCGTTTACAAGTGTGATTTATCATGTATTGTTATGTTTTAACGTTCCGCTTCCGGAGGGTGGCGGTTATTAGTCAACTCTGCCCGCTTTCTCCTATCTCAGTTTCTTATTATCTTTTTAGAACAGCTTGACATCTTCTTTATGTTAATGCTTGACTAATTCTACATTTACTATTTGATCTTATTGTTATTGATAATTATAATTTTGATTTAGAGTAAATTCCTTGACAAGTATTATTTTTCCTATTGATTTTTATTATGCGTGACAATTGGTGAAACAAGATGTTCTGAACAGGACTTTATGGTGGGTGGATGTGTTTCAGTGACTTTGTAACTTATGTAGATAATTTGTATTTCATGTCCTTGGGCTTATCGTCTTAGCTCACTGGTGGGAAAACATCTTTATGTGCTCATTGTTGGTGCCACTGAGTTTAGCAGCTCACAAGGCTGTGCTCTATCTGGATTAGTAGTGCATTGTGCTCATTCTTAGGAAAGTACATATTGACAATTTATCAGAACAAACAGACTTCTGGTACAGGATGACAAACACATGAGTAGACGCCACAATCTTTAAACTTAAGCGGGTAACTGAGCATGCTAGGCAACATTTCTGATGCTGTGCATACTGGGGGCGCTGGGGGCAAAGCTCCGGGGAGCACAAACCACCTTCCCGTCGTTCTATAACGCGGACAGCACTGCCTCACTACGGCTATATGCCGTGGGCGCGGCAGAAAAACGTATCATGCTCATAGATTGGTAGAATCAACATTGTTAAAATGTCCGTAGTACCAAAAGTGATTTATAGGTTGCATTGAGTCTGTAACATACCAATGTTATATTGCACAGATATGGACAAAAATTCTGTGCTTCACTTGGAACTAGAAAGGAGCCCAAATAGATGAAGCACTATTAAGCAAAAAGAAAAAATCTGGAGGCATCACATTAGCAGACTTTGAACTATACTTGAATGCTATAACAACCAAAACAGTGTGGTATTGGCACAGAAACAGGCAGACCAAGGGAAGAGAACAGAACCCAGATATAAAACTATTCACATAGAGCCAATCAATCTTTGATAAAGCAGATAACAACATACACTGGGGAAAAGAAGCCCTATTCAATGAACGGTGCTGGGAGAATTGGACAGCCACATGTAGAAGAATGAAATAGGATTCATATCTCTTACCACTCACAAATATTAGTTGATGATGGATAATAACTTAAATGTAGTGCGTGAAATCATAAGAATGCTAGAAGAAAATGTTGGAAAAACTTCTAGATATCAGCTGAGGCAAGGAATTTGTGAAGAAAACCCAAAAGGCAATAACAGCAACAACAAAAATAAATAAATGGGACTTTAAATTAAAAGGCTTCTGCACAGCCAAGGAAATATTCAACAGAGCAAATAGATAACCTACAGAATGAGAGAAGATATTTGCATGCTGTATGTCTCCTAAAGGGCTAATAACTAGAATTTGCAAAGAATTCAAACAAATCAGCAAGAAAAAACCAAACAATCCCATTAAAACATGGGCAAAAAATATGAACAGAAGCTTCTCAAAAGAAGATAGCCAAATGGCCAATAAGCATGTGAAAAAATGCTCTATATCACTAATCATCTGGGAAATGCAAATTAAAACAACAATGAGATATCACTTTACCCCAGTTAGAATGGCTTTTATTAAAAAGTTCAAAAGCAATAGATGCTGGTGTGGAGGCAGAGATAAAGGAACATTTATACTTATACTCTGTTGGTGGGATACAACCTCTATGGAAAACAGTATGGAAATTCCTAAAAGAACTAAAAGTAGATCTACAATTTGATCTAGCAATACCACTACCAGGTATTTACCCAAAGGAAAAGAAGTCATTTTATCAAAGAGACACTTGTACTCAAATGTTTAATGCAGCACAATTTGCATTGCAAAGATGTGGAATGAACCCAAGGATTCAGCAATTCAGAATTGGATTAATAATACATATACATATGCATACACATACATACATACATACATACATACATACATACATACATACATATATATATATACATACACACACACTATGGAATACTACTTAGCCATGAAGGATTAATTAAACCCTTTTACATTTAGGACAATTTTGATTGAACTGGAGACCATTGTCCTAAATGAAATATCTAAAGAATGGAAACAAACACTGCATGTATTCACTATTAAACTGAAACTAACTGATGAGCACACATGTGCACAGAGGTAAGTAAAATTTAGCAGAAAACAAGCAAGGGAAAGGGAGAAAGAAGGAGGGCATGGGTGAAAATCTACCTAATAGGTATAATGTACACTTTCAGGGTGATGGACACAATTACAACCCTGACTCACGGATAACAAAGTGATCCATGTAACTAAAAAATGTATACTTCCCATAGCAGAATACAAATGTCTACATACAATAACTAAGAAAATGCCATGAAGGCTACGTGGAACAGTTTGATGAGAATATTTCAGATTGTACCCCTTGATTGCACTAATGTACACAGCTATGATTTAACAATAAAAAAAAAAGAGAAAGAAATAATAAAATAAATGTAAAACAGATTGTGGTGCTCTCTTACTTGAAGCTTTCTGCTGGACTTTTGAATTTAATGGTTCTTCTTACCTTGGCTTAATGGGGCCTACTTGTCCTTCTATGTCTACACCTCCCTCCCTCCCTTTCTTCCTTCCTTCCTGCCTTCCCATAGCTCACAGCAACCTCCAGCTCCTGGGCTTAGGAGATTCTCTTGCCTTAGCCTCTCAAGTAGCTGGGACCACAGGTGCCAGCCACAATGCCCAGCTATTTTTTTTTGTTGTTGCAGTTTGGCCAGGGCGGGTTTGAACCTGCCACCCATGGTATATGGGGCTGGCGCCCTACTCACTGAGCTACAGGTACTGCCCTACCTCTCCTTTTTTTTCTTATGATCCTTTCTCCTTACCAACCACAGTGACAGAAAACTTTCTCTCTCTCTCTCTTTTTTTAATGTTTGATCATAGGTTTTAATTTTTTTCTTAAATATAGATTTCTTAAAGCATATTTAATACCATTTTATTTCAATTCTTCATGAATCTTCTGTTCCTTGATCATTTTTCTTATTAAGTGTTGTATTCAGGAAACAAGCACTGAAGTTTACCATGATTCATGGCTCTACTGACTGTGCAGCCTTTTCAATGTCCAGAAAGTAGTTTCAGCCATTTTGAAAAGTTCAGGAACAGCCTAGGATTTTGCAGTTGTTTTTGAAGGCTGGAATTTTCCTGCTTCAAATTCTTCTTTGAATTTTAAGTAGTCTCTTCTTTTATCAAAATATTTTATCCACTGTTGGGGACAGCTGGATTCAAATGATCTTCTTAACTTCTTACATTGATAAGCATCCTCTGTGTTCTCATCTAAACACTTCCAGTACTCATTCCGGGCTTCCCAGCAAACCTGCCTTTCCTTCATAGATGGGGCTGCCATTCCTAGGGGTGTCAAGCGGCAGCCGACCTCACCCTCCGCCCAGGGCTGGCTCCCCTCCGGTGCCGTGGGAAAGGGTCACGCAGCCCAACAACAAGGGAGGATGGCGCGGTGCCGGGTCCTGGCGCTGCGGGGTCGCCTCGAGGGTTCAAGTGCAAGAAATGCGGACTTCACAAACCGCAAAAAGGAATTCACGTGATCAAACCTCTGGCCTGCTACTGACCCTTACGGGCTACCGTTCACTTTCCAACTTCTCTCTTAAATGCTTGATGTCTGTCCCACTTCAGAGCACATGCTGTTGGTTTGTCTGAAATTCTACGCTTCCTCACTGTCTACCAGGCTCTGGTCTTTGTATGGCCAGCTTCTCCTTATCACTGAAGTCTCAGTGAGGAAGGGATCTTCTTAGAGACCTTTTCTGAATCTAATTCTGTAATCATTATACTGAGGGCATTTTACAGGGTGTCTTTAAAATTCATGTGCAATTTAAATTAGTTGTCTGTTAAATAGTTGTCTATTTTAAGACAGCTATTTTCAAATGCACATGAACTTTATGGACATCTTGTATATTTCCTTCACAGATCTTATAGATTATAATGATTCACCTATTAATTTAATTGTCTCCATCTCTACATTGTAAACTCCTTGAAGCTGGGGGTTATGGCTTTGTTAGTGTTTTACTCTTGTAACCTCAATACCTGCCTAACATAGTACCTGATATGCAATAAGCCCTCAAGAAATATTTTAACCCTAAATGAATATATGCTCAGCTTGCTGCTGGGCATGATGCTGTGTAGGATGGTGCTGTATCTCTGGATAAGCTGGTGAGTTAATGAAAAGTTTTATTAATTGCATATATGGTTACCATGCTGCTATGTGCCAGTTGTCCTCAGGATACTTTCACACAATTAAAACCATTAAAAATTTTGTTTTGTACTTTAAAATTATGCAAAATGCTAAAATCACGTTAAGGTGTAATTTCTGCCATATTAGCTATTTTTGTATTTGTCAGGTAGGTTGTATATTACAGGAACTCCTATTCATAATGTGTATCATGCTTGTTTCATTTAAAATGAATACTAAGGTTGTAGTTTCCGTGTCCTGAGAACCATCTTTAATAAAGACAATTGCACTTTGAGGGAGATGACCCTTCTTTTCTAAGGGCTCTGTACTCAGAGCCACTCTGGCAGATCCTTTTCAGACAATCTGAGCATGG
The DNA here is from genome assembly GCF_027406575.1 of Nycticebus coucang. Classification (NCBI taxonomy): domain Eukaryota; kingdom Metazoa; phylum Chordata; class Mammalia; order Primates; family Lorisidae; genus Nycticebus; species Nycticebus coucang. The sequence goes on along the minus strand of NC_069785.1, from coordinate 18,851,428 downwards.
GGAGTGGCTCTCAGTTGTACATCTTTCTCCATTAGACATTGAATTATAACAGTCTTGTTGGGTGGTTACCAAAAGCAGCTTTCTCTGTCATGTCAGCTAACAAAGACATTTATTTTAAAGCACATACGTAGATACTTAATTAAAAAAAAAAAAACACCTGCCTGCTGTGGTTGTAAGCCATCTCACAAACAGGGTATACGTAATACTGAGCACAGCATGTTTCTGAAGAGAGTAATTGCCTCTCTTTTTGTTTCTGACCAGATATTGATTCATCTTCCTTGCTGGATTCAATGGCCTGCTTAGTGGCTTTGGAACGTGGGCTTGATGCCTGTTGGCAGCTCTGGCTGCCTGTCTGGGTGCCTTTCAGTTTTATCCCTTTGATCGTCAAACAGTTTTGCGTTATTGATAAATTACAGGTATGGTACTCAGAGGGAGGACGAGGGCAGCTGGTGGTGCCCTTGGGTGTAATGTTCACTGGACTCATCTATTTAGACAATTCTATGTAGTGGAAGGTGTGTTTATGGGATTAATCATAAAATAGGATAGGAGTTTCTTGACTGCTAATTATAACACTGGATGAGCACATAAAAAAATCATCATAATAAATAATATCATCCCTAAAGGACCCTTCACAGGAAATCAGTCCTGTCAGACAAATAGTTATTTATATAACATGGAATCTTTAAAAGAAACCATAAAAAACTAGCAACAACCAAATAAGCAAAATGTGTGTATAGAACCTAATAAAAATTAGTACCATAAAAAAAGTCACTGCATTCTAATAGAACACTAAAAATAAAATTTTTTATTTTCAAATTTATGTAAAAATAGGTTACCATTTTTTACAACAATATTATTAAAAGTTTTTTTGAAAGTAGAAAAAAAAGTCACTGCAAGCTATGTTTTCTATAATTATATCAAACCCTAGAGTTTCAACCATGTAATAGTCATTTTTTAGTGTTTTTACCGTTATTGTCCTTTTGATTTACTTAACTATGTCTAACTTGAACAAACAATGTTAAGTGGGGAAACAGATGCGACTAAATAGCCTGTAATTATGTTTTTAGTCAACTGCTACCATCACAGACTCCTCCTGCTACTCGGACCAGAAAAAAAGTGACCTAACTGATTTCACCAACTGCTTTGCCAGGCCCTGATGCAGAATAGATGGCCTTATTAAGCAATCAAAAAATCAGCCATTACACAGGAATGGTAATCAACAGTGTTTATACAGCCCACACACTAGCCCCACAATACACAATCAGAACCATGAATTCTGCTAATTGGGTACCTTCTGCGTCCAGAGGTGCCGGCAAAGGGAAACAAAAGGGACTTGAAAATTAGTGTTTGTAGCAATTAGTTTCTGTCTAAAGGCTTAACCCAGTTCAGGGAAACCATGATTCAAATAGGGATTATTATAGCAACGCTTGTATTTAAATGTTTTCTGCCATTATTTGAGGTAGGATTTAGCTTGGCAAAAGTAACGTAGATTCATCCTCTTTTTTTATTTACTTAAAATGATTTTTGTTTTGAAGTTTTCAAAAATCAAAACCATTAAGCCATTTGTTGCTTTAAATTTTCTGGCATTGAGTTGTGTGTGTATATGTGTTTATACTTCATGATCTTCAAGACCAGTTGAAAAGACTGTTAAATACATGTATTGTTGAGGAGCTCTGCTCAGAGGAATAATATAGTTGAGTTTACTGTGCCATATTTCTATCAGAATGATCTGTAGTTTAGTGGGAACCACAGGGTATATGTAATTCTTGGTGAGGGGAAAGAAGGACAGCAAATGTTTTATTTATAAATGTATGTACAAATTTACATTCTGAGTAATAGCACTAAAATAGTCCAGAGGGAGAATGTAAGGTCTCTCTGTGTATTTTATCTCAGTAAACTGGCAGGGCATTTCCAAATGGGCATCACTGAAACCCCAAAGGATTTTATAAAATTGATTGCAAAAGGCTTTTGCCTTTTTCTTCCCTTTTAGTTTTTAGCATTTCTGACGTCATAATCAGATACACAAATCTCTCTGCTTTGTTTCTGTCATTATAGACTCCCCGCAGTAGATGTTCATGGGGCAAATTGACAGTAGCACAATTTGACAGACCTCTTCACCTGCCATAGAAAGCATCAGCTGGAGGTTCGTGCTTTCCTGAAGCTCTCTGCATGGTTACAGAAGAATCTTAACAGTGGGGCCAAAAAAAAAGATTAGGGAGAGGAAGGGAAAAACCTTTATGATTTGGAAAAAAATAGAAGAAACAATTGGTGTTTAATTTTTTGTGCTTTAAAGACTACATGAGCAAAGGGCAGCTTGTATTTTTAAAGTTACTAATAATTTGTTCTCTCTAATTATCTAAATGATGGTTAACCAATGTATAAATCCAGCATAGGAGAAATTTTATTTTTAACACCAAATTTTATATTATTAAAACTGAAATTATGGAAAGAATATTGGCACTTTGAAAACAATCAGAATGATAAGTGTGATGGTTTTAGAGATACTGTAACAACATTTTACTCCTGACTGATTACATTACATATTGATATTAGTGAGCATCAGTATGTAGTGCAATCAGTCAGGGGAAAATGAGTGAAATGTGAACTAATGAGAGCGTAATTCTATCATATAATAGCAAGGACACAGAATTCTATCAATTAAATTAGTTTGAGATGAAACAAATATGAATATAATAATGTTTATAATAATGGAGCAATTAGAGCTAATGAAATAGATGTTAATCAAGACCAGGATGCCTAACCCATTTCTGCCCTTCTCCTTCTGATTTCTTCGAAGTTGGAGATGTGTTGTATTAATTGGATATTTTCAGCCATTGATGCTTGTTATCTAGGTATGTCGGGAGGCACCTGTACAGGGATGGAGAATATAAATCTTCACAGTCTGTGTGTTTCTTGACCTCAGTTTTTTAGAAGAATCTTCATGGTCTGGCATATCTCTTGGCTAAATGTGCCATTCTCTCTGAGAAATAAATAATGACTTTTTGAACAGAACTACTTTGGTATACTGTCTTTTCTTGATCTGGGACTGAAAATTGGCACTTCCTGGTGTAAACATTGGTCTTTCTCTTCTCCACATATTGGAGAGCTGACTGCTCAGGTCTAGTGCCTCCTTATTGTGTAATTCAACTGGATTCTGCTTATTAGACACTTCCTTGGTGTCCTTAAAGTCTTTGATGTTCATGCCACTTAATAGGCTAATATAAGAATCACAACTGGGATGGCAAAGCCAGTTTCTCAGATGTCTGGCTAGGAATGTACTTTCCAGGAATTGTGCTCATTACTTCTCAGGAGATGGTTTTGGAGACCCAACTTCAGTCTGGCAAACTATTGACACTAGTGAAACAATTGGGGAACCATATTCTGTATTGCAATTTAGACTTGAGGCGAATGTCTACATTGTTGAGCATCTTATAGGACATTGAGTTATGTCCTATAAGAAGGATGTTGAGTATTAAGGAAGATGAGGCAGCTGTATGTTTCTGATCAGCTTAGAAACTCACCCTTTTAGCTAAGATGACTACCTTCCAAGGAATGATGCATTTCTATAAATTACAGATTAAGAAAAAAGTATTTTCTGTGTTGTATGCCTATTCTATTATGAATACTGCAGTGGTAATTAATGGGAAACTTGAAAGATTTTACTAATTTCTTCTTGCTTATCTATTTGGATGTTGCTCTGGTTGGTGTATTTATTCTCAATAAGCTATGATTAGTGAAGGATATTTGACCATTAAATAGGTGGCATTTTGTGCAGTGGAAGTTTTGACAAACTTTCTCATTTGCCTACCATGTTTTTATCATGTACATTATGGGTGTTTTGCTTTTGCTTTTGTATTACATTTAAAAGACATCAGAATGAGCTGTGAGTTAATGTTTCACTTATAAAAGGTTATGGATTATGCTCAGCTGGTTTCTCAGGCTGACACAGGGTTCATGATTAGAAGAATGAAAACAAACATGAATTGAAAATGTCACTAACCTTTATTGGGCTCTGAGAATCCTGGAGTTTGCATGACAGGAGGCTTTCCTGTTTTCAACAGTATAAAGAAGATTGAAACAAAACAGCACAGATCTTGGCTATTCACATCTTTTAATGAATGCTCTTCACGTTTGGATTTCTTTGTCTCCGTTTTGAAGGGTTTAGCTGTGAGAAGTGCGGATGGTATCACATACTCTTGTAAATCATGGAGCAGACATCTGTCTAAGATGCTTTTTCTTCCAAATAATGCTCAGTGTAAAGGGCATATATATAGCTGTGCACATTTAAGGTAGCCAATTGAACATTCTCAGTGTTCACCAGCACTGAATTAGAAAATGTTTTCAAATATACTGTAAGTAAAGTTGTGTGTTTATGGGGGTGTGTGGTGAAAGGATATTTTAGATGAGATTCATCTTATATATGATGGGCCCATTAGGTTTGAAACCTTTCATGAGGCTCGGCGCCTGTAGCTTAGGGTTTAAGGCACCAGCCCCATACATTGGAGCTGGCAGGTTTAAACCTAGCCCAGGCCTGTTAAACAACAAGGACAACCACAACAATAAAATAGGCAGGCATTGTGACGGGCACTTGTAGTCCCAGCCACTTAGGAGGCTGAGTCAAGAGAAATGCTTAAGTCCAAGAGTTTGAGGTTGCTGTGAGCTGTGATGCTACAGCACTCTACTGAGGGTGACATAGTGAGATTCTGTCTCAAAAAAAACCAACCAAACAAAAACAAACTCTTTTATGAATGATAAACAGATGTATTTGTACTCTATGTCCGAGAACCTCATTAGACTGGAGAAACAGAACTCAAATAGTCTGTTTACATGAACTATGGAGTATGTAGAGATTAAACTGTGATATAAGAAGTAAAAAACACATCTAATCAGCAATACTTTTTTTTTTTGTTTTAAGTTTCTCTTAAGATTCTCTGTCTTTGTTTCATATAGTGATTTGAGTTTGATAGTTTTTGACATAAATATGAGTAATCTTACAGGCTTTGAAACATATTAGTCTGTTTCCCCCACCTCCTTAATTTCTTTTCTTGCTACCTCTTGATATGGCACACATTGTGACAAGTTGTGCCATACTTTCCACTGATTTCATATGTAATTTGAGAAAATGCTGTATGACGATTACTAGGGGAATCTCAAAATAAAGTATATTCAGTATAGTCCTATATCTGAACTGTAAATATAGAGTGGGTGAGGAATTTTAGACTTTCATAAATGTGTTTACATGTCCTACATCAAAATGAATTCTATAGACCAGTATTCAAAATAATTTGAAATACTGATATTTCATGGTGTAAATCTGGCCTGTAATATAGATTTAATGACATTCTTTGGCAGACTATTAAATATTTGAGAAACACAAATCAATGCCTTTTTACTCTTATTTTATCTAATTGTGCGTTACTCTTTTAATCTAGAATTTGCTTTTCACTTTAAAAGAAGATTAAAGTAACTTTTTGTCCAGAAAGGATTTTTTTTATTAAATCATAGCTGTGTACATTGATGCAGTCATGGGGTACAATGTGCTGGTTTTATATACAATTTGAAATTTTTTCATCAAACTGGTTAACATAACAAGGATCTTTATTTAAAAATATTGAACATCAGAAAAATAATGATTAATAACAATATAATAAAGAAAAATCTATTGTCTGAAGCTTATGATTAAGGTCAACATTATTTTTAAGCATAAAGTTAGAAAATTTATTGGTATAAAGTAAGTTAATATTATAGCACCTTTTTGCATAAAACCAACAATTTTAATTGTTGCTTCAATTAAAAGATTTATTTATACATATGAAGTTAAAAAATTTCAGAACAGTAAAATGGACTTTTTCAATTTCAAATAATATTTCCTACTTGGAAAAATGTATAGTTTTTTTTTTAATGTATAGTTTTTGTTTTTTTATTATTATATAGTTTTTTTTTTTTTTAGCAAAAGCAAATCAGTCTTAAATTGGAAGGATTTGGGGTTAGGAACCTGGCTCCAATTTTGATCTTGCTGCTCTTGAGTTTATATGTAACCTTGAAAATCACCTAAAACTCTCTTTCTTCAAATTTCCTTTACATGTGATTATTTGCTTACCTTATGTATCAGTCAGAAGGAATATGCTAGGCTATGCTGCAATAACAAACAACCCCTAAATCTCAGTAGTTTAAAATAAGAAAGGTTTAATTATCATTCATGCTTTGTTTTCATCAGAGATGAGTAGGAAGCTGTGTTACCATTATTGTCATTGTTCTAATGACATCTGGAACAATGCCATTGCCAAGACAGAGGGAAAAGAGAACAAGAAGTACACACTGACTCTTAAAGCACTCATCACTTCCACTAACACTTGGCTAAAAAGGCCGATCTTGCTTCACCTAGCAGAAAAGTAGAATTCTATCACTCAACTGAAAGAGAAAAGATATTGCTACTGGTTAATAGCCTTAAGATTACCATACATTCTCCTATTCCGGTGTTCTATGTTTATTTACTTACAAATGTAATCATACAACAAATTAATACAGTAATAAATTATCTAATTAAAAGCCAATCACTCACAATCCTGCTATTCTAACAAATCAACCTGTTGGTTTAAGTTTACTTAAATGCCTTGCCGGTGTGCATACGTAATCTTTAATGCATGAATTGATTTTTTGTTTGTCTTAGTTGGACAAATTTACCAATGACTCTCAACTGCTATTATGGAGGTTTATTTTAAATTTTATGTTACAAAGATTTTCTAACATGTGTATGATTTTAGTAGCTTAGTTGTGATTTTGAGTTTTGAAATTCATACAACAGAGAAGTCAGGGGTAAATGTATAAGATGATAACTGACATGTGAAAAGAGATTTTAGGTGATTTTCAAATCTTCTACTTTGCAGAAGATTCCATGGCAGTTAAAAACATATTGTGTGTATGTTAAGATGGGTTGAGACAGTTTTATGTAATTTTTTTCCAAATTTTTAAAAATATTAATAAGAGGGACACAAAACACTAATATCTTGAATAATGCTTAAGTGAGAGTTTTTGGTGTACCCATAACCAGAATAGTGTTCATTGTATCCAATAGGTAAGTTTGTATTCCACACTCTCCAGTCCTCCCCCTTTCTTGATTTCCTTTATATTGCTTTGTGCCTGTGTATACTCATCTGTTAGTTCCTACTTATTAGCAAGAGCACATGGTGTTTGGGTTTCCATTTCTGAGATACTTTAGTTAAGATAATGGCTTCCAGTTCCATCCATGTTGCTGCAAAAGACATTTCATTCCTTTTTATGGCTGAATAGTACTCCATGGTTTTATATATATATATATATATATATATATATATATATATATATATATATATCACATTTTCTTTATCCACTGGTGAATTGAATGGCAGTTAGGTTGATTAAATATCTTTGTAATTGTGAATTGTACTACAATAAACATTTAAATGTAGGTGTCTTTTTGATAAAATGACTTTATTTCCTTTTGGGTAGATATTCAGCAGGGGGGGCTGCTAGTTCAAATTGTAGATCTACATTTATTTCTTTGAGGAATCTCCATACTGTTTTCTACAGAGGTTGTACTAATTTTCAGTTCCACAACAGTGTATAAGCATTCCTTTTTCTCTGCATCTACACCAGCATCTATTGTTTTTGATTTTTAATAATGGCCATTATGATGGGGTAATGTAGTATCTAATTGCAGTTTTAATTTGCATTTTCCTGATGATTAGTGATATTGAGCATTTTTTCAGATTTTTTTGGCCATATGTCTATTACCTTTTAAAAAACTTCATTTCTTTTGTCCACTTTTGTTTTTGTTTTTATTTTTTTTGCTTTCCGATATACATTTATTTTTTAAATTATTTTTTATTAAATCATAACTTTGTACATTGATGCATTTATGGGGTTCAGGGTACTGCTTCGATATACATTGTGAAATGTTTACATTGCATTGAAGTAAGTAGCACATGCATCACAATCATACTCATTTCTTAATAGTTTTAAAATGTACCATTGCACCACGCACATTAGATGAGGTCCCCAGAAATATCCTCACTCCTCCCATTCCCCCTCCCTCCCCTCTTTCTCCACTTTCCTTCTACTTTCTGGACTATAATTATGTTTTGACATTCGTATGAGTGTGTAGGTGGTTATATATTGATTTCATAGTAGTATTGAGTACATTGGATACTTTTCTTTCCATTCTTGAGATACTTTACTAAGAAGAATATGTTCCAACTCCATCCAGGTAAACATAAGATGTGAAGTCTCTTTTTATGGCTGCACAATATTCCATGGTGTACATATACCACAAACTGTTAATCCATTCATGGGTCGATGGGCACTTGGGCTGTTTCCATGTCTTGGCTATTATGAATTGGGCTGAAATAAACATTCTGGTGTAAATGTCTTTGTTGTAAAATAATTTTTGATCATCCGGGTATATACCTAGTAGAGGAATTGCAGGATCAAATGGTAGCTCTACTTTTAGTTTGTTGAGTATTCTCCAAACTACTTTCCAAAAAGGCCATATTAGCTTGCATTCCCACCAGCAGTGTAGAAGCATTCCCTTCTCTCTATATCCACACCAACATCTGTAGTTTTGGGATTTTGTGATGTGGGCTAATCTTATTGGAGTTAGATGATATCTCAAGTGGTTTTGATCTGCATTTCTCTGATCATTAAGGATGATAAGCATTTTTCATGTGTTTGTATGCCATGCACCTGTCTTCATCACAGAACTTAACTTTCTATTCAAGTCTCTTGCCCACATAGAAATGGGGTTATTTATTCTTTTCTTATTGATTAGTTTGAGTTCTCTGTAGATTCTAGTTATCAGACCTTTGTCAGAAGCATAACCTACAAAGATCTTCTCCCATTCTGAAGGTTGTCTGTTAGCTTTACTTACTGTGCTCTTGGCTGTGCAAAAGCTTTTTAGTTTGATCAGATCCCAGTAATGGATTTTTAGTGTAGCTTCAATTGCCTGGGGGGTCCTCCTCATAAAATATTCTCCCAGGCCAATTTCTTCAAGTGTTTTCCCTGCACTCTCTTCTAGTATTTTTATAGTTTCATGTATTAAGTTTAAATCTTTTATCCAATGAGAATCAATTTTTGATAATGGTGAAAGGTGGGGGGTCCAGTTTCAGTCTTCTACAGGTTGCCAGCCAGTTCACCCAGCACCATTTGTTAAATAGGGAATCTTTCCCCCACTGAATATTTTTTATAGTCTTGTTGAAGATCAGATGACAATAAGTAGCTGGGTTATCTCTTGGTTCTGTATTCTGTTCCGTAAATCTACCTCTCTGTTTCTGTGCCAGTACCATACTGTTTTGATCACTATAGATTTATAGTTTAGCCTGAAGTCTGGTAATGTGATTCCTCTTGATTTTTTCTTATTTCTGAATAATGTATTTGCTATTTGAGGTTTTTTTCTGATTCCATATAAAATGAGGTACTATTTTTTCAAGTTCTTTAAAGTGTGTCAATGGTGCTTTAATAGGGATTGAATTAAATCTGTAGATTGCTTTGGGTGGTATGGACATTTTAACAATGTTGATTCTTCCCAGCCATGAGCATGGTATGTTTTTCCATTTGTTAACATCTTCAGCGATTTCTTTTCTCAGAGTGTCATAGTTCTCTTTAGAGAGATCTTTCGCATCCTTTGTTAGGTAAAATCCCAAATATTTCATCTTCTTTGGCTCTATTGTAAAAGGAATAGAGTCCTTGATTGTTTTTCAACTTGACTATTGTTGACGTATACTGACTTGTAAGTTTTGATTTTGTATCTTGAGATGCTGCTGTATTCCTTGATCACTTCTAAGAGTTTTGAAGTTGAGTCCCTGAGATTTTCCAGGTATAGGACCATATAATCAGTGAAGAGTGAGAGTTTGATCTCCTCTGACCCTATTTGGATACCCTTGATCACCTTCTCTTGTCTGATTGCAATGGCCAAGACTTCCATTACTATGTTGAATAGCAGTGGAGACAGTGGGCATTCTTGCCTCATTCCTGATCTGAGTGGAAATGTTTTCAATTTTACACCATTCAATATGATATTGGCTGTGGGTTTGCTGTAAATGGCCTCTATCAGTTTAAGAATTGTCCCTTCTATGCCTATTTTCTTAAGAATTCTGATCATGAAAGGATGCTGGATATTATTAAAGGCTTTTTCTGCGTCAGTTGAGAGAATCATATGGTCTTTGATTTTTTAATTTAATTTTATTTATGTGATGTATTACATTTATAGATTTGCATATGTTGAACCAACCCTGTAACCTGTTGGAATAAAATCAACTTGATCATGGTGTATGTGTTTTGATGTGTTGTTGAATCCTGTTTGCTAAGATCTTATTGAATATTTTTGCATCGATATTCATTAATGATATTGGTCTATAATTTTCTTTCTTTGTGGGATCCTTTCCTGGTTTGGGTATCAGGGTGATATTTGCTTCATAGAAGGTGTTGGAAGTATTAGTTCTTTTTCTATGCTTTGGACAAGGTTGTATAATATAGGTACTAGTTTCTCTTGAAAGGTTTGATAGAATTTGGATGTGAAGCCATATGGTCCTGTACTTTTATTTTTTAGGGAGATTTCGTATTGATGATGCTATTTCAGTGGTTGATATAGATCTATTCAAGATTTCTAATTCTTTCCGGTTGAGTCTAGGAAGGTGGTGTGCTTCCAGGTATTGGTCCATTTCCTTCAGTTTTTTTATATTTCTGGGGATAGAGATTTTTGTAGTAATCATTGAGGATTTTTTTGAATTTCTGAAGTGTCTATTGTTATTTCTCCTTTATCGTTTCTGATAGACGATATTAGAGATTTTACTTTTCTGTTTCTTGGCCAAAGGCTAATCAATTTTGTTAATCTTTTCAAAAAACCAACTTTTTGTTTCGTTGATCTTCTGAATGATTCTTTTATTTTCAATTTCATTTAATTCTGCCCTAATTTTGGTTATTTCTTTTTTCTGGTGGGTTTGGGGTTGGAATGTTCTTCCTTTTCCAGTTGCTTGAGATGATCCATTAAGTTGTTGGCTTCCTCTCTTTCTGTTTTCTTGATGATCGCTTCCAATGCTATAAATTTCCCTCTTAGGACTGCCTTTGCTGTATCCTACAGGTTTTGATAATTTGTGTCTTCATTAGCATTTTGTTCCCAAAATTTTGTGATTTCCTTCTTAATCTCATCTTTGACCCAGCTATCATTCAGCCTAAGATTATTTAGCTTCCATGACTTTGTTTGAGTATGAAGATTCTCATTGCTGTTGAGTTCAGCTTTTATTCTCTTGTGGTCCGAGAAGATACAAGGAATAATTTCTATACTTTTAAATTTGCTGAGGTTAGACTTGTGCCCTATGGTATGATCTATTATGGAGGATGACCTGTGGGCTGATGAGAAGAATGTATATTCAGTTTCATTGGATGAAATGTTTTGTAGAGGTCTGTAAAGGTCATTTGTTCTAGGGTCAGGTTTAAGTCTAATATTTCTTTGTTGAGTTTCTTCTTGGAGGATCTATCCAAAACTGTCAAAGGGGTGTTAAAATCTCCAACTATTATAGAGCAGGAAGATATCATGTTGTTCATATCCATTAGGGTCTGCTTTATGCATTGAGCATTCTGGTAGGGTGCATAAATGTTAATTATCAAAATCTCTTTATGTTGGGTGTTTCCCTTGACAAATATGTAGTGACCATCCTTATCTTTCTTTATCTTTATTGGTTTAAAGCCAATTGTATCTGCTAATAAAAATCTGCTTTTTTCTGATTTCCATTTGCCTGTATTATACAAGTCCATCCATTACCTCTGAGTCTATTTTTATCCTTTAAGGTAAGGTAGATTCTTGTATACAGCAGATATCCAGTCTGAGTTTATGTATCCCATCAGCCAGTCTGTGCCTCTTTAGAGGACAATTTAAATCATTCACATTAATTGAGAGAATTGATAAACCAGGTTGTGTTATGGGTGTCATGATTTTCAGATGTCCACTGGGCATTTTTAATCCTTTCACCACTGTGGAAGTTGGTTTTTGTTCAAAAATTTCTGGGTGAGTTTATTTTGGAGGTAGAGCATTGCGTTGGTCATTGTGTAGGATGGGTCTGAGAATATCCTGGAGAGCTTGTTTAGTTATGGCAAATTTCTTCAACATGTCTATGTCATTAAAGTATTTGATTTCTCCATCCCGAATGAAACTCAGTTTAGCTGGATGGAGGATCCTGGGCTGGAAGTTGTTTTGTTTTAGGAGATTAAAGGTTGATGACCATCTCTTCTGCCTTGAAATGTTTTGGCTGAGAGTTCTGCAGTTATTCTGACATCTCCCTTTTTAGATGATGCTTTCCTTATGTGTGGCTGCTTGCAGAATTTTCTCCTTCATCTTAATTTTGACAAAGTTAATCACAATGTGTCTAGGAGATGCTTTATTTGGATTGAGTCTTGCTGGGGTTCTGCAACTGTCTGCTATCTGAAGTTCTGTATCTCTCACAATGCTTGGGAAATTCTCCTCCAAAATCTCTTGGAGTAGAGCACCTGTACCTTTAGGACCATCCTCTTCTCCTTTGGGAATTCCTATGAGATGAATGTTTGATCTTTTGGAGTGATCCCACAACTGTCTCAGGGAATGATCAATTTTTGCTTTCCCTTTGTCTGCCTCTTTGAGTGTTTGGGAACATTCAAAAGCTTTGTCTTCAGTTTCAGAGATCCTTTATTCTGCCTGGTCAAATCTATTATGGAGGGATTCTACTGCATTTTTGAGCTCCTCAACTAACTTTTTTGTTACCTTGAGCTTTGCCATCTCTTTTCTCATTATGTCCATATCTTCGGTGACTTGGACTTTGAATTCATTGATTTCTTGAGACGACTTTACAACTAGTCTTTGGAATTCAATTTCTATGTTCTCTTCCATGCTATTTATCTTATTTGCAATCCATATTCTGAATTCCATTTCTGACATTGCTGCCATTTGTCTATGCATGGCATCTTCAGTTGTATCTCCTTTGGCATTTCTTTGGGGGTGTGTGTGTTGATCTACTCTGGTAATTCATGTTGCCAGAGTTCTTCCGTTGGGTCCACATCATGTTTATTTTCCACTGTTTGGTTATTAGAACTGGTAGGGTGAGATTGAATAGGGGTTCCCAGGTAGTAGAGATAGCCCCTTACCAAAGCTCTAGGCTTTGTCATTGTGGCTTATCTCCTACAACCTTACAAAGGCCCCTTTCAGAGTTTTGTTTGGAGACTCTGAGGACCTACTGGGTGAGATAGGGCAGGCTAGCTTTGTTTTTTTTTTTTTTTTGTGGTTTTTTGGCCAGGGCTGGGTTTGAACCCACCACCTCCGGCATATGGGACTGGCACCCTACTCCTTGAGCCACAGGCGCCACCCGCTAGCTTTGTTTTGATATCAGTCAACCTCTACCCTATCCTAAGAAACCACAGTATTAGATTTAAATCTCGACTGTGAGGAGATACAAACAGCTGCGGCACCCAGCCCCCATCCTTTAGTTCTTTTCCACTACAGAACATCGAAGGTCAACCTCAGAATGTCCCTGAGTGGATAGCCCCAGACATGGGTTCCAACCAAATTGTCTCAGGTAGTGCAAACCCTGCCTAACATAGAGGGATTGAAGGGTCTCCAACAGCACAATTGGAGCCAGGGATCCACACTCCCACCCACCAGACTCAGTCCACACTATTGTATGCTTCTCTGCTCACAGGTCCAGCTGGAGCCAGGGGCAACACCCCTGCCCACAGGTCTCAGTCCACACACAGCTAGCCTCTGCTTGTCAGACCAGTTGGAGTCACAGGACCATGCCCCAGCCTGCCAGTCTCAGTCCACTGCCTGCCAAACCTCTGTTTTCAGGCTCTGTTAGAGTCAAGGCACCACACTCCTCCCACAGGTCTCAGTCCCCACCTGGTAAGTCTTTGCTCACCTGCCCTGCTGGACTCAGTGCTCACCATGCCCTAGCCCTCAGGTCTTGGTTCTACCCAGTAAGCCACTGCTTGAGGGTTCTGTTGGAATCAGGGGACCATGCCCTTGTTCTCAGGTCGCAGTCCACACTTATCAAGCCTCTGCTGGCAGGCCCAGCAGGGGCTTGGGACCAGTCCTGTCTGCCAAACTCAGTCCACATGGGGCAATCACTCTCCCGGTGTGGGCGCAGTCAGAGCCAGGGATTCCACACCCAGTCCTACCAGACACAGCCTGAACTGAGAGTCAACACTGCCATTGGCCAGGCACAGTCATAACTAGGGGAGTGCTCCTCCTCCCGCGAGTGTCCCTTTCTTCCTATACCCTCTTTCTTCCCCATTAGTCACAGATTCTGTCCTGATGGTTGGTGGTCCACACTATGCCCAGATCTCAGGACAAGACCAAACACTCTATGTTCTGCAGGGGGCAGAACTTCAGACCACCATGCAAGGGAGAAAGGGTGCACTGGGAGTTTGGACTTGTGGGGGAAAATATCTGTTCAATTTTATACCTGGCAGGATGGTGTCTAGGTTCACAAGTGGGACCTCCATGGAGAAAGAGACCTGGAGTTTAGCAGCTCTCTCTAGCAAGTAAAATGAGAGGTCTTTTGTTCCCTGCTATTTGCAATTAGCCTGTGGCAGGCCTTCTGCTTGGGGGAGGGGGTCTTCCATTCAATAGGCTTTGTACCTGTAATTTGTTTTCTTGAATGCTCTTCCTTGGACTTACAGCTTGCCAAACTTCTTTCTTGGCTGAGCTCCCCATCTTTGGCTTCATGGAGTCCAATTCCATCCAGGTTTTCTTCCTCTGCTCAGGAGCCTCTGCCGAGGGCTGCTGCCAGTTGGCCATCTTCCCAGAATTTCCCTTGCCCACTTTTTTTTTTATTATTAAATCGTAGCTGTGTATATTAGTGCAGTCAAGGGGTACAGTGTGCTGGTGTCATATATAATCTGAAATATTTTCATCAAACTGTTTAACATAGCCTTCATGGCATTTTCTTAGTTATTGTATGAAGACATTTGTATTCTGCATTTAGTAAGTTTCACCTGTACCCATTCTAAGATGCACCATAGGTGTGGCCCCACCAATTACCCTCCCTCTACCCCAACTTCCACCCTCCCTTCCCTTGTCCCTTTCCCCATATTCTTGTGCTATAGTTGGGTTATAGCCTTCATATGGAAGCTATAAATTAGCTTCATAGTAGCTCTGAGTACATTGGATACTTTTTCCTTCATTCTTGAGATACTTTGCTAAGAAGAGTATGTTTCAGCTCCATCCATGTAAACATGAAAGAGGTAAAGTCTCCATCTTTCTTTAAGGCTGCATAATATTTCATGGTATACATGTACCACAATTTATTAATCCATTCGTGGGTCGATCGGCACTTGGGCTTCTTCCATGACTTAGCAATTATGAATAGGGCTGTAATAAACATTCTGGTACAAATGTCTTTGTTATATTGTGATTTTTGGTCTTCTAGGTATATACCTAGTACAGGAATTATAGGATTGAATGACAGGCCTATTTTTAGATCTCTGAGTATTCTCCAAACATCCTTCCAAAAGGAACGTATTAGTGTGCATTCCCACCAGAAGTGTAATAGCGTTCCCTTTTCTCCACATCCACGCCAACATCTCTGGTTTTGGGATTTTGTGATATGGGCTAATCTTACTGGAGATAGGTGATATCTCAAAGTAGTTTTGATTTGCATTTCTCTGATGATTAAGGATGGTGAGCATTTTTTCATGGGTCTGAAGGCCGTGCATCTGTCTTCTTTAGAGAAGTTTCTCTTCAAGTCCTTTGCCCACCCTGAGATAGGATCACTTGTTCTTTTCTTGCTAATATGTTTGAGGTCTCTCTGGATTCTGGTTATTAAACCTTTGTCGGAGGAATAGCCTGCAAATATTTTCTCCCATTCTGAGGGCTCTGCTTGCTATACTTATTATGTTCTTGGCTCTGCAGAAGCTTTTTAGTTTGTCCTGATAGTGTATTTTTGATGCTGCTTCAATTGCTTGGGGAGTCCTCCTCATAAAATATTCACCCAGGTCGATTCCTTTATGAGTTTTCCCTGTACTTTCTTCTAGTATTTTTATAGTTTCATGTCTTAAGTTTAAATCTTTTATCCAGTGAGAGTCTATCTTAGTTAATGGTGAAAGGTGTGGGTCCAGCTTCATTTTCTACAGGTTGCCAGCCAGTTCACCCAGCACCATTTGTTAAATAGGAAATCATTTCTGCACTGAATGTTTTTTTTTCCCCCCACACTGAATGTTTTTAATTGGCTTGTCAAAGATCAAATAACAGTAAGTAGCTGAGTTCATCTCTTGGTTCTCTATTCTGTTCCAGACTTCTACTTCTCTGTTTTTGTGCTAGTACCATGCTGTTTTGATCACTATTGACTTATAGTACAGTCTCAGGTCTGGTAGCGTGATTCCTCCTGCTGTGTTTTTATTGCTGAGTAAGGTCTTGGCTCTTCAAGGTTTTTTTCTGATTCCATATAAAACGAAGTATTATTTTTTCAAGATCTTTAAAATATAACAATGGAGCTTTAATAGGAATTGCATTAAAATTATATATTGCTTTGGGTAGTATGGACATTTTAACAATGTTGATTCTTCCCAGCCATGAGCATGGTTATGTTTTTCCACTTATTACCATCTTCAGCTATTTCTTTTCTTAAAGATTCATAGTTCTCTTTATAGAGATCTTTCACATCCTTTGTTAGATAAACTGCCAAATATTTCATCTTCTTTAGTACTACTGTGAAAGAAATAGAGTCCTTGATTGTTTTTTCACTTTGGCTATTGTTGTTATATATAAAGGCTACAGATTTATGGGGTGTTGATTTTGTAGCCTGAGACATTGCTATATTCCTTGATCATTTCTAAAAGTTTTGTAGTAGAATCCCTGGTGTTTTCCAGATATACAATCATATCATCTGCAAAGAGTGAAAGTTTGATCTCTTCTGACCCTATGTGGATACCCTTGATTGCCTTTTCTTCTCTAATTGCAATTGCTAAAACTTCCTTTGCAATGTTAAAAAGCAATGGAGACCATGGGCAACCTTGCCTGGTTCCTGATCTAAGTGGAACTGATTTCAATTTAACTCCGTTCAATATGATATTGGCTGTGAGTTTGCTGTAGATGGCCTCTATCAGTTTAAGAAATGTCCCTTCTATACCAATTTTCTTAAGTGTTCTGATCATGAAGGGATGCTGGATATTATCAAAAGCTTTTTCTGCATCAATTGAGAGAAGCATATGGTCTTTATTTTTTAATTTGTTTATGTGCTGAATTACATTTATAGATTTACATATATTAAACCAGACTTGTGACCCTGGGATAAATCCCACATGGTCATGGTGTATAATTTTTTTGATGTGTTTTTGGATTCTGTTTTTTAGGATCTTATTGAGTATTTTTGCATCAATATTAATTGGTGATATCGGTCTATAATTTTCTTTTTTTGTAGTGATCAAGGTGATGTTTGCTTCATAGAATGTGTTGGGTAATATTCCTTCTTTTTCTATGTTTTGCAAGAGGTTTAGTAATATAGGTACTAGTTCTTCTTTTAAAGGTTTGGTAGAATTCAGATGTAAAGCCATCTGGTCATGGGCTTTTCTTTTTAGGGAGATTTTGTATAGTTGATGCTATTTCAGAACTTGATATAGGCCTGTTCAACATTTCCACTTCATTCTGGCTAAGTCTTGGTAGGTGGTGTACTTCCAGGTATTGGTTGATTTCTTTCAGATTTTCATATTTGTGAGAGTAGAGTTTCTTGTAGTATTCATTAAGGATTTTTTGAATTTCTGAGGGATCTGTTGTTATTTCATCATTACCATTTCTGATTGATGAAATTAGAGAGTTTACTCTTTTTTTTCCTGGTTAGGTTGGCCAAAGGTTTATCTATTTTATTGATCTTTTAAAAAAACCAACTTTTGGATTCATTGATCTGTTATATAATTCTTTTGTTTTCAATTTCATTTAATTCTGCTCTGATTTTGGTTATTTCTTTTCTTCTGCTGGGTTTGGGGTTGGAGTGTTCTTTCTTCTCCAGTTGCTTGAGATGTTCCATTAAGTTATTAATTTCCTGTCTTTCCGTTTTCTTGAGGAAGGCTTGCAGTGCTATAAATTTCCCTTTTAGGACTGCCTTTGCAGTATCCCAGAGGTTCTGGTAATTCATGTCTTGATTGTTGTTTTGTTCCAAAAATTTGGTGATTTCCTTCTTAATCTCATCTATAACCCATGTATCCTTGAGCATAAGGTTGTTTAGCTTCCATGTTTTTGTATGGGTATGCAGGTTCCTGTTGTTATTGAGTTCAATTTTTATTCCATGATGGTCTGAGAAAATGCAAGGAATAATTTCTATTTTTGAAAATTTGCTGAGGTTAGATTTGTGGCCTAGGATGTGGCCAGTTTTGGAGTATGTTTCGTGGGCTGATGAGAAGAATGTGTATTTAGTTTTGTTGGGATGAAATGTTCTGTAGATGTTTGTTATGTCTAGATGTTGAATGGTTAAGTTTAAATCTAAAATTTGTTTGCTTAGCTTCTTTTTGGAGGATCTATGCAGCACTGCCAAAGGCGTGTTAAAATCTACAACTACTATGGAACTGGAGGAATTCAAGTTGCTCATGTCTGTTAGAATTTCTATTATAAATTGAGGTGCATTTTGGTTGGGCATAAATATTAATAATTGAAATCTCATCATATTGAATATTACCTTTAAAAAATATTAAGTGTCCATCCTTATCTTTCCTTATTTTGGTTGGTTTAAAGCCTACTGTATCTGCAAATAGGATTTCAACACCTGCTTTTTTCTGCTTTCCATTTACCTGAAATATAGATGACCAACTCTTCACCTTGAGTCTATATTCATCTTTTAAGGTAAGATGAGATTCTTGTATGCAGCAGATATCTGGCCTGAGTTTTTGTATCCAGTCAGCCAAACTGTGCCTCTTTAGAGGACAATTTAAATGATTCACATTAATTGAGAATATTGATAAGCCTTTCGAAAGTCCGGTGGACATTTTTAATTCTTTTGCGATTGTGGAAGTTGGAATTTGGTCAAAAGTTTCTGGGTGAGTTTACTTTTGTGGTGGAGGATTGTGCTGGTCATCATGGAGGATAGGTCTGAGAATATCCTGGAGTGCTGGTTCCTTGTCCACTTTTTGATGGGATTGTTTGTTTGTTGCTGATTTGTTTTGAATACTTTGTAGATTCTGGATATCAGTCCTTTGTCAGATGTGTAGTTTGTGAATATTTTCTTCCATTCAGTACATTGTTCACTATTTTCTTTGCTGTGCTGAAGATTTTTATTTTAATTTAGTATTTATCATTGTTGTTGCTATATTTGCTTTTGAGGTTTTAATCATAAAATTCTTGCCTGGGCCAATTTCTAAAAAAGATTTTCCTTTTTAGATTTAGAATTTAGAATTTTTATGGTTTCATACCTTACATTTATTATGAGTCTTTAATCTATCTTGAGTTAATTTTTGTATATGGCAAGAGATTGGGATTCTGTTTCATACTTCTGTATATGGCTATCCATTTTTACCAGCATTATTTATTGAATAAGGGTTCCTTTCTCCAGTGTATGTTACTTATGCTTTGTTGAAGATCAGTTGGTTATAGATAGGTGGTTTTATTTCTGGGTTCTATTCTGTTCCATTGGTCTATATAAGTCTCTACTTATATACCGGTACTATGCTGTTTTGGTTGTTTTAGCCTTATGGTATAATTTGAATGATGTGATGCTTCCAGATTCATTCTTTTTTTCATTCTTTCATTCTTTTTTCATTCATTCTTTTTATTCAGTACTTAAGATTGCTTTGGCTATTTGAGCTCTTTTTTGGTTCTGAATAAAACTTAGGATTATTTTTCTAAATTTGTGAATACAGTGCTTTTTAAAATTTTTTAATTTTTCTCTATACATGTACATGTGTTTACTTGATTTCCACTTTTTGCCTTCACAAAATTAAAAGGGCTTAAAATTTAATAACAATAACAATGTTTAAGATAAGGAGTAGAAACAAAAACCTTGTAAAGAACAAACAAAGATAAATACATTCAGAAAAGAAATCAGATGATTGCTGCAACGAAATATTGAACAATAATAATAATAATGATGCAAAGAAAGTAACATTCACATTGTCAAATAAGAGTATGTCTATCATAGAATGCTTTGACTCTGAGGTTCAGTATGGAGTCATCAGTTAACTTCTTATTTTTTCACCCCACAGTCTCAAAAATGGACAACTAATATTTAAACATAAAAATAAAAGATAATTTCAAAAAGCAGATCATGCCAAATCTTATGGACAATAGAAAAAGAAGAAATACTTCAAAAATCATTCTACTTCATCTGGATATACCTGATATTAATATTGGAAAAATATATTATTATAAATGGAAATTACAAACATATTTCACTTGTAAATGAGGATGCACTATCCTAAACAATATATTCAGAAGTTGAATTAAAAATTAATGCTTAAGTAATGTACTTTGGTTAAAATGAAATCCAATTTATGTGAGAATTAGTCACTATTTTATTTTCCTTTTCCTCACCCCCTCCCTTCTTCTCTGTCTGCTCTCCCCTTCCCTCATGCCCCACCATGTCATTAATTGTCATTAATTGTCCTCATATCAAAGTTGAATACATAGGATTCATGCTTCTCCATTCCTGTGATGCTTCACTAATATTAATGTGTTCCACCTCCATCCAGGTTAATATAAATGCTGCAGAATCTCCATTTTTTAAAATGGCTGAATAGTATTCCATGGTATACATATACTACAGCTTGCCAATCCATTCCTGGGTTGAAGGGCATTCAGGCTATTTACACATTTTAGCGATTGTAAATTGAGCTGCAATAAACAGTCTAGTACAAGTGTCTTTATAATAAAAGTTTTTTTTTTTTCCTTCTGGATAGATGCCAGTAGTGGGATTGCAGGATCAAATAGGAGGTCTAGGTTGAGTTCTTTGAGGGTTCTTTATACTTCCTTCCAAAAAGTTTGTATTAGTTTGCAGTCTCACCAGCAGTATAAAAGTGTTCCTTTCTCTCCATATCCAAGCCAACATCTTCAGTTATGAGATTTTGTGATATAGGCCATTCTTGCAGGGGTTAGATGATACATATCAGGGTGGTTTTAATTTGCATTTCTCTAATAATTAGGGATGATGAGCATTATTTCAAGTGTTTGATAGACATTTGTCTGTCTTCTTTAGAGAAGGTTCTGTTCATCTCGCTTCCCCATTGATGTTTGGGTTGTTGGTTTTTTTCTTGTGGATTAATTTAAGTTCTGTATAGATCCTAGTTATTAAGCTTTTGCCTGATTCAAAATATCCAAATATCCTTTCCCATTGTGTAGGTTGTCTATTTGCTTTGGTTGTTGTCTGTTTGGCTGTACAGAAGCTTTTCAGTTTAATTAAATCCCATTTGTTTATTATTGCTGTTAATGGCAGTCTTCTTCATAAAGTCTTTCCCCAGGCTGATATCTTCCAGTGTTTTTCCTATTCTTTCTTTGAGGACTTTTTATCATTTCATGCCTTAAATTTAAGTCCGTTATCCATCTTGAATCAATTTTTGTGAGTGGAGGAAGGTGTAGGTCCAGTTTCAGCCTTTTACTTGTGGATATCCAATTCTCCCAGCACCATTTATTGAATAGGAAGTCTTTCCCCCAGTGGATGTTCTTGTTTGGTTTATCAAAGATTAGGTGGTTATAAGTTAGTTTCATTTCCTGGTTTTCTGTTTGATTCCAAATGTCTATGTCTCTATTTTTGTGCCAATAGCATGCTGTCTTGAGCACTATAACCTTTAGTATAGCCTAAAATCTGGTATGGTGATACCCCTGGTTTTGGTTTTATTACTAAGAACTGCCTTAGCTATATGAGTTTTTTTATAGTTCTATAGAAAATGCGGGATTATTTTTTCCAAGTCTTGAAAATAGGATGTTGATATTTTAATAGGGATGGCATTGAATTGGTAGATTGCTCTGGGAAGTATAGACATTTTAACAATGTGGATTCTTCCCAGTCATGAGCATTGTATGTTCTTCCATTTGTTAAAGTCCTCTGCTATTTCCTTTATAATTTTCTTTATAGAAGTTCTTCACCTCTTTTGTTAGGTATATTCCTAAGTATTTCATTTTCTTTGGGGCTATGGTGAAGGGAATTGTGTCCTTAATTAACCTCTTATCTTGGCTGTTGTTGGCTTATACAAAGGCAACTGACTTGTGGACATTGATTTTATATCCTGAGACATTACTGAGACTCTTGGAAGTCATCAAAAAATAGTTGAGTGGCAACTGACTTGTGGACATTAATTTTATATCCTGAGACATTAGTGTATTTTTTCAGTAATGGTTGAGTGGGAACTGACTTGTGGACATTGATTTTATATCCTGAAACATTACTGTATTTTTTGATGACTTCCAAGAGTCATCAAAACATGTGGTTGTGTCTTTAGGGTTCTCTAAGTATAAGATCATATCATTAGCAAAGTGGGATTGTTTGACCTCCTCTGCTCCCATTTGGATGCCCTTTATTTTTTTGTCTAATTGTATTGGCTAGAACTTCTAGCACTATGTTGAATAGTAATGGTGGCAGAAGACAACCTTGTCTGGTTCCAGTTCTAAGAGGAAAAGCTTTCAGTTTTACTCCATTCAGTAAAATATTAGCTGTGGATTTGTCATAGATAGCTTCAAGCAGTTTAAGAAATGTGCCACACATGCCTATACTCCTCAGTGTTTTAATTATTAAAGAATGCTGGATTTTATTGAATGCTTTTTCTGCATCTATTGAGAGGATCATATGATCTTTATTTTTGCCTCTGTTAATATGGTGTATAACGTTTATGCACTTGTGTATATTAAACCAGCCTTGCATCCCTGGGATGAAACCTACTTGATCATGATGTATGACTTTTTTGATGATAAGCTGTAATCTATTGGCTAGGATTTTGAGAATTTTTGCATCTATATTCATGAGTGAAATTGGTCTGAAATTCTCCTTTTATAGTTGGGTCTTTTCCTGGTTTTGGTATCAGGGTGATGTTTGCTTCATAGAACGTGTTGGGGAAGATTCCTTTCTCCTCAATTTTTTGGAATAATTTCTGCAATATAGTAATAAGCTATTCTTTGAAGGTTGGATAGAATTCTGGTGGGAAGCTATCCAGACCAGGACATTTTTTGGGGGGGAGATTTTTTTTTATTGTTCCTTTGATCTCAGTGCTTGAAATTGGTCTGTTCAAGAGATCTATTTCATCTAGGCTAAGTCTAGGGAGAGGGTGTGATTCCAAATATTGATCCATTTCCTTCACATTGTCAAATTTCTGGGCATAAAGTTTCTGTAGTGTTCAGAGATAATCTTTTGTATCACTGTGGCATCAATTGTTATTTCCCCTTTATCATTTCTGATTGTGGTTACTATAGATTTTACTTTTTTATGTATAGTTAGTCTGGCCAAAATTTTATCTATTTTATTTATTTTTTCAAAAAAAAACAACTCCTTGTTTCATTAATTTTCTGAATGATTCTTTTGTTTTCAATTTCATTAATCTTGATTTAATTTTGGATATTTCTTTTCTTCTGCTGGGTTTAGGCTTAGGTTGTTCTTCTTTTTCCAGTTCCATAAGATGGCTTGTGAGTTTGTTGATACATTCTCTTTCTGTTTTTTTGAATGTAGGATTCTAAAGCAATAAATTTTCCTCTCAGGACTTCTTTTGCTGTATCCTGTAGGTTTTGGTACCTTGTGTCTTCATTGTTGTTATACTCAAGGAAGTTAATGAGTTCCTTTTTTATTTCTTCCTGAACCCAACTGTCATTCAGCATAAGGTTGTTTAACTTCCATGCCTTTGTGTGAGGTTGAACATTTTTGTTGGAGTTGAATTCTACTTTTAGTGCCTTCTGGTCTGAGAAGATGCAAGGTAAAATTTCAATTCTTTTGATTCTGTTGAGGTTTGTTTTGTGTCCTAGGATATGATCAGTTTTGGAGAATGTTCCATGGGACAATGAGAAGAATGTATATTCTTTATCTTTGGGATGGAGTGTTCTATATATGTCTATCAAGCACAGTTGTTCTAGAGTCTCATTTAAATCTCTAATATCTTTGTTTAATTTCTGTTTAGACGATCAGTCTAGTTCTCAAAGAGGGGTGTTAAAGTCCCCTGTTACCATCATGTAATAGGATATTATATTATTCAAAGTAAGCAAGGTCTTTTTCAAGAATCTGGGAGCATTTACATTGGATGCACAAATATTTAGAATTGAAATGTTTTCTTGTTGTATTTTTCCCTTGACCAACATGAAGTGACCATCATTGTCTTTTTTGACTTTAGTTACTTTAAATCCACATGTATCTGAAAGTAACATTGCAATACCTCTTTTCTTCTGAATTCTGTTTGCCTGAAAAATTGACTTCCAACCCTTAACTCTGAGTTTTATTTGTCTTTTGACATGTTTCCTGCAGACAGCAAATACATGGCTTGTGTTTTTTAATCCAATCAGCCAATCTATGCCTCTTCAGTGGGGAATTCAAGCCATTGACATTTATTGAGATAACTGAGAAGTGTGGTAGCGTTCTATTCATCTTATTTTGTGAAAGTTCATTTCTTGGTTTTATCTTTTGCATCATTGTGGAAACTAGGCTCTGTTCTTTAATTTCTGGGTGTTTACTTTGCTGAAGGTCCATTGTGATGGTCAGTGTGTAGAACAGGTTGAAATATTTCCTGTAAAGATGGTCTTGTTGTGGCAAATTTCCTCAATGTTTGCATATCAAGAAAAGATTTGATTTCTCCATCAATTTTAAAGCTTAGAGGGATATAGAATTCTGGGCTGGAAATTGTTCTGTTTAAGTAGATTAAAGATAGATGACCATTGTCTTCTGGCTTGAAAAGTTTCATTAGAGAAGTCCCTGATAGATTTGCCCCTGTAGGTCAGTTGGCACTTACTCCTGGCAGCTTGCAAAATCTTTTCTTTTGCCTTGACTTTAGATAGATTCATCACAATGTGTCTTGGAGAAGCTCTATTTGAGTTGAGACGACCAGGGGACTGATATTCCTATGAAAGGAGTATGTCAGAGTCTTTGGTGATATTTGGGAAATTTTCATTTATAATATTTTCTAGAATGGCTTCCATTCTGCTGGGGCATTCTTCTTCCCCTTCTGGGATAACTATATGTCATATGTTTGAATGCTTCATAAAGTCCCCTAATTCTGGCAGTGAACGCTCTGCTTTCTCTTTCTTCTTTTCTGCCTCTTTAACTATCTGAGTTATCTCAAGAGCTTTATCCTGTATCTCTGAGATTCTTTCTTTTGCATGATCTAATCTGTTGTTGATACTTTCTATTGCATCCTTAAGTTTTCTAATTGACTGCTTCAGTTCCTTCAGCTCTGCTATATTCTTTCTATATATTTGATTCTTTTTTTGGATTTCCTTTCAGTTATTTTCCACTTAGCAATTTCCTCCATTTTTTAAATTGTTTTCCACTTTCTGAGCAATTTTCTTCGTTGTTTTAATCATCTGTATTTTAAATTCCCCTTCCTGCTGGTGTCTATTTCATCCTTTCTAACAGGTGGAAAGGTAGAATCCTCTGCTGTATCTACCTCATGGTCCCTTGAAGGGGTTGCTCTGGACTGGTGTTTCATGTTGCCAGGATATTTCTGCTGATTCTTCTTCATGAGTGCTTTCTTGTATCTGTTTCTTTAGCCTAATTTTCCTTTCACTTCTACTTGCTCTTTAAGTTACTGTGCCTCTGGCCTAAAGTTTTAATGAATCTTTTTCGTACAGGACCAGAAGGATGAGAAGATTGAAGAGCAAGAAGGGAAAAAAGATTTAAAAGGAGATTGAAGAGCAAGAAGGGAAAAAAGATTTAAAAAATAAAAAAGAGAAAGAAGAGGGTGTGAGTAAAAGAAAATACTGACAAAAAGAAGAAAGGCACCAAAAGAAGGAGACAGGAGTAATATAGGTGTATAGTAGGGTACTATAACCCAACCTTAAAACCCCTCAACCTCTGGGGGTGCTGGGTTGGGTGGTTCCCTTGAGGTCAACAGCTCTTCATCAGCCTGATTAGACACAGTACCCCACCTCCACCAGGTGGAGAGGAACGACAAAAATACTATGAATCAAACCAAAACAAACAAGCAAAAACTCTTATGGGATAAAATTGGGGGAAAAAAGCAAATAATAGGGGCAAAAACACTGGCAAAAATGAAATTCTAATTGTTAAAGAAGGCAAAAATGTAAGATTGTATTTAAACCAGAATAGTGAAAAAACGAGAGAAAAAAGAACAAAAAGGAAAAAATAATGTCAAGGAAAAATATTGAAATTAAGAAAAAAAAAAAAAACAAACTCAAAAACCTCAAAACCAAAAAACCAAACAGTATATATATCTTGCTGAATATTGTCTGGGCAACAGGTGATCTTCTGCCTTGTGTTGTGATCTTCAACATTGTGATTGATCTTCAGCTGTATCAATCACAATGTTGATACAGCTATATGATATGGAGACTGGAGGTCTCTGCTGATTTCTCAGACCCCACAGGCTTAGGATCCCAAATGTTTCCTCAGCCCACTTAAAAGACACTAAACTGTGAACCTTGGCTAAGCAGCTTTCCAAGGAAAGCACTTATCACTGGGATCTCTCCTTGTGTGGCTGCCCGCTTATCTAGTGCACCAAAACTGGTCTCACTCTATGCCCCTGAGGGCCAAGGTTGTTAATGTGCTAAACACTTAGATCTCGGCTCTTCCCCTGTGTCTCAGTCCCTGCTTTTGCACAGCTCAGTCACTAGATTACTCACCCAAAGTCTCTTGGCCTATCTCATGCTGCAACATGCAGGGGCAGCTCCCTCACAGTAGCTGTGTGCTCAGCCCACAGCTGAATGATATTAGCTCTTTTCTGGCTCAGCAGCTCAGTCTGGGGCCCCAGACAACCCAAAGTTGTCCGCACACCCACCCAAGATCTCTCAAGACAGTTCAATCAAGTGTCCAAGTCCAAAAAACCCAAAACAGCCCACAGGTAAAGCTTTTCCTGCTTGCAGTCTCGCTGTTGCTATGGTTACAGTGTGGGCAGCCTCCAATAGAACAAATGCACCTACCACTTGCCAGTTTTCCACCACTTTTGTCCTCCTTGTGGGGTCCAGAAGTCTACTGCTGACTTTCTGTCTTACCAAGGGGAAGTTTCTGGGCAGAACCCACTGGCCAGAGATGCCTGTGGTCTTCTTTCTCCGTTCTCACTGTGCCTAGTTGCACTGAAGCTGTTACTCAGCCACCATCTTGCTCCCATTCAATACAGTGGTTTTTTGTTTTTAATGGGGATTGCATTGGATCTGTAAATCACTTTGGGAAATGTAGATGTTTTAATGATATTGGTTCTACCAATCCATGAGCAGGGACTGTTTTTCCTTTTCTTTCTTTCTTTTCTTTTTTATTTTTGGAAACAGACTTTTCACTGTCACCCTGGGTAGAGTGCAGTGGTGTCATACCTCATTTGAGATTTCTTTCATTAGTGCTTTGTAGAAATTTTTAACCTTCTTTGTTTAAGTGTATTTCTAGGTACATTATTTTATTTGTAGCTATTGTGAATGGTATTGAATCCTTGATTTGACTCTCATCTTGACTGTTATTAATATATAGAAATGCTACTGATTTTTGTCCATTAATTTGTAATCTGAGATTTTGCTGAATTCATTTATCAATTAGAGGAGTCTTTTGGTATAGTCTTGGAGGGTTTCTAGATACAAGATTATGTAATCTGTAAGAAGGGATAATTTGACCTCTTCTTTCTTGATTTGGATACCCTTTATTTCTTTCTCTTGCCTGGTTATTTGGCAAGGACTTCCAATACTAGCTTGAATAGAAGGGGTGCCAGTGGAGACCCTTATTTTATTCCAGCTCTTAGGGGGAATGCTTTCAACTTTTCTCCATTCAGTATGATGTTGGCTGTGGGTTCGTCATATATAGTTTTTATAATTTTGAAATTCATACCTTGTATGCCTAGTCTTTTGAGAGTTTTTACCATGAAAGTGTGCTGAATCTTATTGAATGCTTTTTCTGAATCTATTCAGATGATGATGTAGTCTTTGTTTTTGTTTCTGTTCATGTAATGCATCACGTTTATTGATTTGTGTATGTTAAGCTATCCTTGTATCCTGGGATAAAATCCATTTAATCATGGTAGTTTCTATTTTTGATATGCTATTGAATTAAGTTTGGTAGTATTTTGTTGAGGATTTTTGTATCTATGTTTATTAAGGATATTGATTCGTAGGTTTTATTGTTGTTTTTATTATTGTTGTATCCTTTCCTGGTTTTGTACAGGGTTCATATAATGAGTTAGGGAGGGTTCCCTTCTTCTTGATGTTGTTGTGGAATAGTTTCTTTATAATAGGTACTAGTTTGTCTTGTAGGTCTGTTAGAATTTAGCCATGAATTCTTCTGTTCCAGGGATTTTCTTTTGTTGGCTTTTTTATTATTGTTTTAATCTCACTGTTCATTATTTAATCTCACTATCTGTTCAGGATTTCTATTTCTTCCTGGTTTGGTCTTGGGAGGTTGTGTGTTTCTAAGAATTTATCCATTTCTTCTAGTTTTTTTTTCATTTGTGTAGATGTTTTGGTTATAGTCATGAATGGTATTTTGTATTTCTGAAGTATCACTTGTAATGTCTCCTTTTTGATTGAGGTTATTTGAGTCTTTTCTATTTCGAATTAATCTCGCTAGTGGTCTATTGATTTTGTGTATCTTTTCAAAGAACCACCTTTTTGTTTCATTGATCTCTTTTATTGTTCTTTTAGGTTTCCTTGTTTTTATTATTGCTTTTTAAATTCTTCTCTGAGCTTTGTTATTTCTTTTCTTCTACTGGCTTTGGGTTTGGTTTATTCTTCTTTTTCTGGTTCTTTGAGATGTGACATTAGATTTTTAAGTTGTGATCTTTCTATCTTTTTGAGGTAGACATTTAAGGCTATGAACTTTCCCCTTAGAGCTACTTTTGCTTTATACCATAGATTTTGAAAGCTGTGTTCCCTTTGTTGTTCAGTTCGAGGAATCTTTTTATTTCCATCTTAATTTCATCATTGATGCATGGATCATTCAGCTGCAGGTTATTTAATTTTCATGGCTTTCTATAAATTTGAGTGTATCTCCTGGAATTGATTTCTAGTTTTATTCCACTGTGGTCTGAGAAGATACATGGTATGATTTAAATTGTTTTGAATTTGCTGAGACTTGTTTTATGGCCCATGATATGATCAATCTTGGAGAATATCTCATGGGCTGATGAGAAAAATGAATATTCAGTAGCTTTTGTGTAGACTGTTCTGTAAATGTCAGTTAGGTCCATTTGTTCTAGAGTCCTATTTAAATCCAGTTTTATTAATTCATTTTCTGCTCTGATGATCTGTTCAGTTCTGTCAATGAAGTGTTGATATTCCTGACTACTGTGATACTTCTATTTATTTCTTTGTTTAGGAATAGAGAAATTTGCTCTATGAAACTGAGAACTCCTGTGTTCGATGTATGCATATTTAGGTTTATTATGTTTTCTTGTTGAATTGTTCCTTTTACCACAATATAATGACCATCTTTGCCTTTTTTACCATTTCTAATTTAAAGTCTATTTTATATGATATGAGAATGGCTATATCTTCTTGCTTTTGGTTTCTACTTGTGTGGAATATTTTTTTTAATCCTGTTGCCTTGAGTCTGTGTGACTCTTTGTAGTTTCTTGGAGAAATCAAACACTTGGGGGTGTTTTTAACCTATTGAACCATTCTTTGTCTTTTATGTGGGGAATTCATATCATTAATGCTGAGTGTTAGTGTTGATATGTGGGATACTGTTCTGTTCAACGTATTAGATGATGCCTTATTGTTTTGTTTTCCCCCCAGGCTGTTGTTTTATAAGAGCTGTGAGATATATCTTTTGGGTGTTTTTACCACCAGTATAAAAACTAGGCTCTCTCATTTCCCACACTTAGTTCACAAATGTTTCCTCTGTGCCCCTGAACAACATGATTAAGTCCTGAGGATAGAGGTTTCAGTCCATGGGCCTTCCCTTTGATCCTCCAAGTTCAATCCCTTTCTATGCCAGGAAGAGGTGTGTTGGTACCAAGTTCCCATGGGGATGTTCAAGAAGGTTTAATGTTTCTCTGCTTTGGAGTATTCCCTGATCTACTGGAGCATCCAGGCAAGCAGCACTGTAGAGGGCTGGCATGCAGGGATCTCAGAGGCTGAGCACCCCTTGGTCTGCTGTAGGTCTTTAAGAGGAAAGATGTGAAGCCACTCTCTGTGGAAGCCTTGGTATAGTGGACATGCCAACAGAGGGGAAATACCTACTTTTGAGAACCCTGGTTCAATTGTCCCTTGGATCACCAGTGCCACTTGGTAACAGTGGGGAGGGAAGGGGAAGTTAAAGAGTATGAAAGGAGGAGAATTGTCTCTAATCCCCTTTGTCTCTCTCCCTGGATGGCAGCCCACCTGGAATATCCAAGTCTGGGATCACACAGAGTTCTTCTTGGACACACCAGTCTCCGTGGCTACCACAATCTGGGTAGAAGTTGGGAAATGTTTGTGTGGAGACCAGTGACACTAAAATTGAAGGACTGAAGTCTCCTAGGATGGGTGGAGAATCAATGTAGTGCCCACCACCCTGGCTTAGGTCTATGGTGATGGGGAAACTAGAGATATTGGTTGTAACATTATCTCAGAAAAAAAGAAAAGGTATAATTTCTGAAGGAAAAGTAGGAGAACCTACTGGAGATTCAACCAGACATTACAGAGCAGAACAAGAAGGAGCTTGTTTCCTTTGGGGATTAGCAGCCTGGTGCTTTGTTTTCAAGAAGCTCTCAGTTCATTGGTGGAAGGAGATTTTAAGCTCATGAATGTAGAGAAGTTCTCCAGTAGCTCAGGAGCCTGCTGACTACCAGAGGTATAAGGGAAGGAGAAACAAAACACCCATCTATCCTTTCCATGAGACTCCAAGTTTCTTGGGGGTTGATCTCTGCCAATACCTTTGCTCCTTCTTGTTCTGCTCTGTAATGTCTGGCGGAATCTCCAGTAGATTCTCATACTTTTCTCATACTTTTCTTTTTTTCTGAGATAATATTGCAACAAATATCTCTAGTCAGCCATTTGCCCCATCCCAGAATCCAGACTGTTTTAAAAGGAATCCAATATGAGTCTGATTTTTAAAAATTTTTGTTAAATTATATTACAATTAAATGATATTATTTTTAATATAAGGACCTCATATTTTGGTTCTTTTTATTTGGTATGGTGGTGGAAGATTACAGGACTTGATTTACATAGAGCCAGGATTTTGCCAGGAGGATAGCTTATGAATGAAAAACACATATTTGAAGAGTCATATTTTGTAATATATTCAACTTAAAGCTTTAATTTTCAAATTCATGAGGTGGTGAATAGACTGTTATTTTAAAATTATCA
Organism: Nycticebus coucang; assembly: GCF_027406575.1. Taxonomy (NCBI): domain Eukaryota; kingdom Metazoa; phylum Chordata; class Mammalia; order Primates; family Lorisidae; genus Nycticebus; species Nycticebus coucang. Next base: position 18,820,044 of record NC_069785.1, on the reverse strand, counting down.
ATATTTCCAATATTATTATTAAGCTAAAACCTTGATTTTGTTCTGAATAAAATATTTATTTGTGACAGGTAATATAAATCTTGTTGAGATTTTGTCAGTAGCAATGCCATTTTTGGGATCTAGCTAATCTAACTAATATTGTACTTCACAAAGTGGTCCCTGGATGGAAGAACAGTAACTATTGATTCATACATGTATCTACCATTCCTTAAATAATTCCAAATTTGTCTTTCTCCTCCCACTAGGATCCATGAGGATTTTGGCTGTAGTTTTTTTAGTGCTAAATTCCCAGTGCCTAGGATAGTACCTGGTACCTAGAAAGTGTCTAAGTATTTGTCAAATTGGTGACTATCTGAAGGTTAAAGTTAGAAATTTTCCTTACTTCATCTGGAAAGTAAGAGACTTTTATTTTATTTTATTTTATTTTATTAAATCATAGCTGTGTACATTAATGTGATCATGGGGCACCATACACTAGTTTCATACTAGTGTATGAGACTGTTTTTTTTTTTTCATTTGAACAACTATTTTATTATTTCTTATGATTTTGTGGGTGAAAGATTCATGCAGGGCTCAGCTGAATGGTTTTTCTATTCTACGTGAGAGTAGGGGAGGTCTCTTGGTGGTATTCAGCTGGAACATAAACTGGGCCTGGTAGATTCAAGATGATTTCACTTACATGCCAGCACAATGGAAAGAACAACTTGATACTTGGGCTTGACTATTGAGAAATACACCTCTATGTAACCTCATCATTTTAGTAGTCTTGGGATAATTAGATGCCTTATGGCTTAGGACTTGAAAAGGAACACATTAGAGGCTATGGGGACTGTATAGCTAGGAATAGAATATGCTTCTGCTGGACACTATTGGTGAAGCAGTCATACTCAAGCAGATTCAAGAAGAGTAGACACAGACCTCAACATCTGCAAGAAGGAGTGTCAAAGATTTTGAGGTCATGTTTCAAAACTACACTCCTTTGATACATAAGCCCTTTAAATTTAGTTCTAGAAATAACTATTAAGCACCTATGCCAAATATACCACTCCATGGGCTAACATGAGTTGGCAAAACATCTTTAAACAGTGTTGAAAACTTCTCATAAAATATTCTCAGGATTCTTAGATATTTTAAGAAGCTCAAAAATCTCCTAGAGCAGATGTGCCATTTCCCAAAGTACTTTCACATTAGAATGTCCTAGAACTAATCTTCCTGCATAAAACATCTTAAAAACTCTGACTTAGACAATGACTAAAACAAGGGGAAAAAGAACAAGCATTATCTCTCATATTCCAGAAATTTAAGGAGGACAGGAGCAACAATAACATTTTTTAAGAATAGAGCAAATATGATTTTCTACGATGACTTAAGTAACTGAAAGTTGCCCGTAGACTGTGTTATCAAGGGTTAAAAAACATGCACATTGATGTCCCCAGAGGTAATGTGGAGGCAAAAATAAGTCCTTGCTTCAAGAAATATTAATCATAAACTACCCAGAATCTTTTACAGGTGTTTCATTCTTTCTGAACATCTTAATTAAAAGTTAAAATGACTGACAATCTTGGCTTTCTAGAGAGCTAAAGGACCATCCACAGAAGGCCATGGAATGTGCAAGGTCTTGCAGTCCTTGCTGAGGGCAAAGCAACCTCATAAAATGGTAAATATTAATTATTTATTATAGGGCTATGGAAGAAGGCAAGGTATAGGGCCCTTTCACTTCAGGGATTTGGATTTTCAAGTTATAGGACAAAAGGGAAATAACTTTGAAATTACAGGAAATCAGAGACAGGAAATTTTAGTTTTGGTCAGAAGCCATAACGTCTTTTGGTGAACTCCGTTTGATGAACCTCAACAATAAGAAGAGGGGGTGGGAGAGTCTATTAAGTTGTTTTAGGACCTGGATATATTTATCTGGAAAGATACATGGCTTCATATTACTTTCAGCATATTAAGGTGCCATTCACAAACAAGATGATCTATGCTATTCATCATTCACCACTCACTTTCCATCCAGATTGGGAACAGTACCCAAAAAAGATCCCACCATCCAGCCAAAATGTAAAGTACAAAGACCTGAGGAGTCTGGTTTTGATTTGGGAACAGGATGAGGCTGAAGAAAACTGAAAACTGCATAGACATTATGAGGACCTCGTGTATGAGACTTTTGTTTTAGATTGAGGGTTTTGTCGAATCAATGTCCCATGTCATCACCCTCTGGGAATCTTGTAGTCCTTGGACAAATTGTTTTCTGGGTTGTTATTTAAAGCATCTTTCTGGTATTTGATTCCAGTTTAAGGGTCCCATATAATTGTACTTTCATCCTATGGGTGAAGAAAATAGCTCTTTCAGAGCATTCAGAGACAAGTCAGTTAACCACCCCCAGGTATGCCTGAAGTGTTGGCAGGGAATTGAGTTACTCTTGATTACTTCTTTCAGGAATATGTTCAAATTAGGCTAATAGTTACTTGGTTAGTGCATGGTATATTAAATCTCCTGCAGGAGGCACAGGCTTTATAATTTTTCTTTAACTTGCCCAGAGAGAAGCTCTTTTTCTTTACAAGATGTAATCTGGATTTCCTAAAAGCACAAAAATCACTGACCTATTTTTTTTTTTTTTTTAGCTTCTGCAACCTGGGGGATGGAGTTTAGTGATGTGGGAGCAAAGCGTGACAGCATTTGTGGAGGGAAAGGCATAGCTGGCAGGTCTTAAATTGTTTTCTAAGAGTGTCCCATTGTCCTGATCTGATTCACAAGTTGCTTGTTGCAGTTCAGAAGCTTTCAGCACCTTTAAATGGTGCTAATTATTTGGATATTGCTTGACTCCTTCCAACCCCTTTAGGTCCTAGAAAAAGAAAAAAAAGAAAGATATGGTTTTTTTGGTGGTAAGGGTGGCTAAATATATACCATTGGAAAATGACGTTTTCAATTTTCTCAGGCTAGGGAAGCCATTAATGAGCAAGGTTTCCCATATGCTTTTTCTTGTATTTGACCTGTTCGGACCATGTCTGGCCTCTACTAAATAGCTTGTGATATGCCTGATAATCTAGGAAAAGAGAAAAATATTCTATCAAGGAATCCAAATACAGTACATAGTTGCTTTGATTAGCCCTAGGGATGTGGTAACTGTAACTCTAGATTTGATATATCCTGGAACAATGTGGTGATTTTGTAATAAAGTGTTTGTGTATTTTTAAACCTCTTCTGATTATGTTGGTTAGGCAAATACATACTAGACTGAATCTGTCAATAGTTTTCTGTGCTCCTCATTGTGTTACATGTGACAATTGACTCATACGTTTACTTTGAATATTATGAGCAATACCCATTGTTAATGTTGCTTGAAAAGGCATGGCTGAATGGTATAACTAACAGGGGATGACTGTGCTATTGTTATTAAAGTTGTGACCACTGATCTGTAAGTCTATGTAAAAGCATTTCAGGATGAGCAGCTTTCCCCTTTGCTAAATGTTAATTGTAAATTAATCTTGAAAGAAGAATATCACTTTCCTTTTATGGCCTAGTGGGATATAAGGACTGCTAGATTTTTCCACTCTTAGTGCTATCCTAAGCTCCAAGTTCATTTTCTGTGTTACTCATTGACAGTTGAATCCATATAACTAAAAGAATGAACTTATAAAAGAACTGTTGGAGTAGCCTCTTCTAGCTCTGAAAGCCATACAGAACTCTGGAAGGTAGAGTTTTAAAGGTCTTGGGTTCAATCTCTGAATTTTCGTACTTGGAAATGAAAATTGGAATAATAGAAAGGCCTTTGATCTTGGCATCACAGGGAAGAAGTATGATTTCTTAGCCTCAGAACATAGGTTCTCCATTATTTTTCTACAAAGTTATCTGACTAAAAAGTTTGTCCTTTTAAAAATATCTATCTGTGGTCATCAGTAGGAATTTATTTTTAATGTTGTTTCCTTTTATTAATTCACAAATTTTACTGAACACATAATATGTACCAACCACTGAACTAGTTGTTGGTTATATACCTGTGAATAATCTTTGCTTTCATGGATCTTACAATCTAGCAGGGAAATATATGATAAACAATTATACAAGCATTTGATTCCCATTTTAATACCTCTTTCTTTGTATGTTGCTTTGAACTTTACTTTTTTCAATTTCTTAATAAGACACAATTTTCTTTCTTTTTTGTTGGTTTGTGCATGTGTGTTTTCCTGTAGTTCTCTGAAATATAAAAGGATGATGTGAATTCTCGGTCAGTGCATATGTCTCTATTTCTTTAGGGTCAATTATGGGAGCTTTATTAGCTTCATTTGATGGTGGCATGTTCCCATGATTCTTCATGATCCTTTTGTATCCTTTCACTGTTGTCTGTGCATTTGAGAGAGTAGTCACCTCTTCTAGCTTTTACAGGTTTGCTTTGGCAGAGCAATACCTTCAGTAGTTATCCCTAGCCTGTGGTTTTGGACAGGGCAGCATGTGTAGACCAATAGCCCTTCATTTTTGTTCTTTTTATTACGTTCTATAAATTATGTGATCAGTCTTGCTCACAGTTAAGTACAAAAGATGTTGAATCATCCACCATCTAAGTGAGAATTGTGGCCACATCCCTCCACAGCCTGCTAAGAGGAGCCTTTTAAAGAGAAGCAGCATAACCAATCCCTTCCCAAAGGGACTAGGGGCAAAAAGGGAGTTACTTTTGAGGGAATACACAGCTGGAGGATTAATAATCTTCCTTTTCCCCTTCTCTCTTCTTGTCCTGAGTAGTAGTGGTCATGGGTCATCCCACTTATCTTCCACTTCAATAGGATTGGTAGTACTATAATGGTCCCTGCCTCACTAAGTTGGGAAGTGGTGATCATTTTTTTTTTTTAAATATTGCTAAGCCACTAGGGATAAATGAAGAAAAATGATACGGCTGAAAAAGGGTGTGGCAGGAGTCAGGGTTGGGAGCAACCTACATTTCTACCATGAGGTGCAATAAGGATTTGATGGTGTCTTATAGATCAAGTAGACACTGCAGTGAGTGCCTGGACTTAAGCTATCCTTCTGGTTTCCAATCACTCAAGAGGGTGGGTTGCTGAGGTTGGGCATGAACAGAGGAGGACTCATTCAGACCTGAGACAGACCTCCTACATCAAGGCATGTGTAGAAGTCTCCAGAAAGCCCCAAGGGTACTCTACAAGAGAGCTGGAATTTGAATCCAGTTACAGAGAAAGAACCATGATGCAGTGCGGATTAGACAAAGAAACAGTGACAGTCAGCACGAAGAGGAGAGATGGTCATTTTCCTCTTCCTCCTCCTTGACCCAACACAGCCAGGTAAGGATCCAAAAGAACTGGATATGAGAGGGTGGTCCACAGTTCCTTCACACCAGGCCTGTGGAGCCAAGTCTTGCCTGCACCAGGAAAGAAGGGACAGTGAGGGAGGAAAACTGTGTGGAGCAGGAGAAAAGTCTTAAAATGAAATGAGAACAAAGTTTTATGATGAACAGAGTTTTGCTTGCTGAGCTGGGTGAGGCTGAGGAGCATGCCTTGCTGTTCTCTTTATTTTCATGTATTTGAAGAGCTCCATAATAAAAATTTAAAAATATTGGTCTGAAAATGCTTTATAAAACTGTTTTGGAATAATTTATTGTTTGGATATATTTGATGCTTTTTTATTCGTCCTGTTTTATTTTTTCTTTTTTAAAGCAATGTAATTTCATTTTTTAACAATCTTTTATATATTTGTCTTCTCATTTTATTTTTAATTCTTTATGCCTTTACATCTAAAAATATGTTATTTTTTAATATATTAGCAGTCCTATCTTTACCTGTTTACTTTTCTGAGTTTCTTGTTTTCTATTCTCAATAGAAGAGAAAATATTTTAAAATATTTTTGTTTTCAATTATTATAAACTTTTGTTCTCTTTATTCTTTCTACCATTAACTGTCTTTTTGTCTTTCTTAACTGACTACATTATTAATTTCCATACTTATTTTGTCATTCTTTTTTAAAATGTTGTCATTCTTAACTTGGTGTTTTGTTGTTGTTGTTGTTAAGAGTTTATATTATGTCAGAAATAATTATAAACAGAATTGGATGGATGCCTTTCAACTACACTCCCCACTCAGGGGGCACCTTCTAAGTGCTCCCTACTCTTTCTCCCTCCCTTACTCCCTATTCCTACCAACACCGCCACCACACACACACTTGCTCTCCAGAAGCATCTTAACCTTGCCACTCTTCTGTAGAGTTTTACAAAAATTATTTAGGCTCAAAGTACTTCTAAACAATTCTGCCAATCTTATTGTACAGAGAGCACATTTGATTTGCTAATCATTGTTATTTTTGATATCACACAGCGACTGGACCTTCTTTTTTTTTTTTTTACTTTCACTTTTCTTTTATTAAAGTCGTTGATTAATTCAACTTGAGCTAAATTTTTTATTTATTATTAAATCATAGCTGTGTATGTTAATGCAATCATGGGGCACCATACACTGGGTTTATATATCATTTGACATATTTTCATCACACTGGTTAACATAGCCTTCCTGGCATTTTCTTAGCTATTGTGTTAAGACATTTATATTCTACATTTGGTAAATTTCACATGTACCCTTGTAAGATGCACCTTAGGTGTAATCCCACCAATCACCGTCCCTCTGCCCATCCTTCCTACTACTCTTCCCTCCTTCTCCCCGTTCCCCATATTCGTAGGTTATAATTGGATTATAGCTTTCATATGAAAGCCATAAATTAGTTTCATAGTAGGGCTGAGTACATTGGATACTTTTTCTTCCATTGTTGAGATACTTTGCTAAGAAGAATATGTTCCAGCTCCATCCATGTAAACATGAAAGAGGTAAAGTCTCCATGTTTCTTTAAGGCTGCATAATATTCCATGGTGTACATATACCACAATTTATTAATCCATTCGTGGATTTATGGGCACTTGGGCTTTATCCCTGACTTATCAATTATGAATTGGGCTACAATGAACATTCTGGTACAAATATCTTTGTTATAATGTGATTTTTGGTCTTCTGGGTATATACCTAGTAGACAAATTGTAGGATTGAAAGGCAGATCTATTTTTAGATCTCTAAGTGTTCTCCAAACATCTTTCCAAAAGGAATGTATTAATTTGCATTCCCACCAGCAGTGTAGAAGTGTGCCTTTTCCTCCACATCCACACAAACATCTCTGGTCTTGGGATTTTGTGATATGGGCTAATCTTACTGGAGTTAGATGATATCTCAAAGTAGTTTTGATTTGCATTTCTCTGATGATTAAGGATGATGAGCAATTTTTCATATGTCTGTAGGCCGTGCGCCTGTCTTCTTCAGAGAAGTTTCTCAAGTCCCTTGCCCACCCTGAGATGGGATCACGTGTTATTTCCTTGCTAATACATTTGAGTTCTCTGTGGATTCTGGTCATTAAACCTTTGTCGGAGACATAACCTGCAAATATCTTCTCCCATTGTGAGAGCTGTCTGCTTGCTTTACTTACTGTGTTCTTGGCTGTGCAGAAGCATTTTAGTTTGACCAGGTCCCAGTAGTGTATTTTTGATGCTGCTTCAGTTGCCTGGGGGGGTCCTCCTCATAAAATATTCACCCAGACCGATTTCTTCAAGAGTTTTCCCTGCACTTTCTTCTAGTATTTTTATGTCTTAAGTGTAAATCTTTAATCCAGTGAGAGTCTATATTAGTTAATGGTGAAAGGTGTGGGTCCAGTTTCAGTCTTCTACAGGTTGCCAGCCAGTTTACCCAGCACCATTTGTTAAATAGGGAATCTTTTCCCACTGAATGTTTTTAATTGGCTTGTCAAAGATCAAATAACGGTAAGCACCAGGGTTCATCTCTTGGTTCTCTATTCTGTTCCATACATCCACTTTTCTGTTTTTGTGCCAGTACCATGCTGTTTTGATCACTGTTGATTTATAGTACAGTCTGAGGTCTGGTAGTGTGATTCTTACCTATTCCTGCTTTGTTTTTATTTCTGAGTAATATCTTGGTTATTGGAGGTTTTTTCTGATTCCATATAAAACGATGTATTATTTTTTCAAAATCTTTAAAATATGACAGTGGAGCTTTAATAGGGATTGCATTAAAATTGTATATTGCTTTGGGTAGTATGGACATTTTCACAATGTTGATTCTTCCCAGCCATGAGCATGGTATGCTTTTCCATTTGTTAACATTTTAAGGTATTTCTTTTCTTAGAGTTTCAGAATTCTCTTTATAGAGATCTTTCACGTCTTTTGGTAGATAAACTCCCAAATATTTCATCTTCTTTGGCAGTACTGTGAACGGAACAGAGTCCTTAACTGTTTTTTTAGCTTGACTATTGTTGGTATATATAAAGGCTACCAATTTATGAGTGTTCATTTTGTAACCCGAGACGCTGCTGTATTTTTTGATCACTTCTAAAAGTTTTGTAGTAGAATCCCTGGTGTTTTCCAGATATATAATCACATCATCTGCGAAGAGCAAAAGTTTGATCTCTTTTTACCCTATATGGATACCCTCGATCACCTTTTCTTCCCTAATTGCGGTGGCTAAAACTTCCATCACAATGTTAAAGAGCAGTGGAGACAATGGGCAGCCTTGTCTGGTTCCTGATCTGAGTGGAAATGATTTCAGTTTAACTCCGTTCAATACGAAATTGGCTATGGGTTTGCTGTAGACAGCCTCTATCAGTTTAAGAAATGTCCCTTCTATACCAATTTCCTTAAGTGTTCTGATCATGAAGGGATGCTGGATATTATCAAAAGCTTTTTCTGGGTCAATTGAGAGAATCATATGGTCTTTGTTTTTTAATTTGTTTATGTGCTGAGTTATACTTATAGATTTACGTATATTAAACCAGCCTTGAGACCCTGGGATAAAACCGACGTGGTCATGATGTATAATTTGTTTGATATGTTGCTGGATTCTGTTTGTTAGGATCTTGTTGAATATTTTTGCATCTATATTTATTAGTGATATTGGTCTATAATTTTCTTTTCTTGTTGGGTCTTTTCCTGGTTTGGAGATCAGGGTTATGTTTGCTTCATAGAACGTGTTGGGTAGTTTCCTTCTTTTTCTTTGTTTTGGAAGAGGTTGAGTAATATAGGTACTAGTTTCTCTTTAAAGGTTTGGTAGAATTCTGACGTGAAGTCATCTGGTCCTGGGCTTTTCTTTTCTTGGGAGATATCGTATGGTTGACGCTATTTCCGAACTTGATATGGGCCTGTTCAACATTTCCACTTGATTATGGCTAAGTCTTGGAAGGTGACGTGCTTCCAAGTATTGGTCAATTTCCTTCACATTTTCATATTTCTGAGAATAAAGTTTTTAGTAATATTTGTTAAGGATTTTTTGAATTTCTGAGGAGTCTGTTGTTATTTTGTGTTTGTCATTTCTGATTGATGAAATTAGATATTTTACCCTTTTTTCCAGGTTAGTTTTGCCAAAGGTTTATCTATTTTATTGACCTTTTCAAAAAGCCAACTTTTTGATTTATTGATCTGTTGCATAATTGTTTTGTTTTCAATTTCATTTAATTCTGCTCTAATTTTGGTTATTTCTTTTCTTCTACTGGGTTTGGGGTTGGAATATTGTTCCTTTTCCAGTTGCTTGAGATGTCCCATTAAGTTGTTAACTTCCTCTCTTTCTGTTCTCTTGAGGAAGGCTTGCAGTACTATAAATTTCCCTCTTAGAACCGCCTTTGCAGTATCCCAGAGGTTCTGATAATTCTTGTCTAGATTCTCATTTTGTTGCAAAAATTTGGCAATTTCCTTCTTAATCTCATTTCTGACCCAGCTATCATTCAGCATAAGGTTATTTAACTTCCATGTTTTTGTATGAGTGTGCAGATTCCTGTTGTTACTGAGTTCAACTTTTATTCCATGGTGGTTCGAGAAGATGCAAGGAATAATTTCTATTCCTTTAAATTTACTGAGGTTAGACTTGTGACCTAGGATGTGATCAATTTTAGAGTATGTTCTGCGGGCTGAGGAGAAGTATGTGTATTCAATTTTATTGGGATGAAATGTTCTGTAGATGTCTGTTAAATCCAAATGTTGGATGATTATGTTTAAATCTAAAATTTCTTTGCTCAGCTTCTTATTGGAGGAACTATCCAGCACTGCCTAAGGAGTGTTGAAATCTCCGACTATTATGGAGCTGAGGAAATCAAGTTGCTCATGTCTGTTAGAGTTTCTCTTATAAATTGAGGCACATTCTGGTTGCATGCATAAATATTCATAATTGAAATCCCATCATATTGAGTATACCCTTATATGTAGTAACAATTCTTATCTTTCTTTACTTTTGTTGGTTTAAAGCCTATTGTGTCAGCAAATAGAATTGCAACACCAACTTTTTTCTGATTACCATTTGCTGGAAATATTGAAGACCATCCTTTCAGTCTGATCTATATTTATCTTTTAAGATAAGATGTGACTCTTGTATGCAGCAAATATCTGGCCTGAGTTTTTGTATCCAGTCAGCTAACCTGTGCCTCTTTAGGGGACAGTTTAAGCCATTCACAGTAATGGAGAATATTGATAGGTCTAGTAAAATTTTGGGTATCGAGTTTTTTGGAAGTCCAGTGGAGAATTTTAATCTTTTCGCCATTCTGGAAGTTGTAGTTTTATCAAAAGTTTCTGAGTGATTTTATTTTTGTGGTAGAGGTTTGGGGTTATCATTATGGAGGATAGGTCTGAGAATATTTGGAGAACTGCTTTGGTTATGGCAAATTTCTTCAACACATGAATGTCATTAAAGTATGTAATTTCTCCATCATAAATGAAACTAAGTTTCGCTGGATACAGGATCTGGGGTTGAAAGTTGTTTTGCTTTAGGAGATTAAATGTCGATGTCTACCCTCTTCTCGTTTGAAAGATTTTAGCAGAGAGATCTGCAGTCATTCTAATATTCTTCCCTTTGTAGATAATTGATTTCTTGCATCTAGCTGCGTTGAGAATTTTCTCCTTCATATTGATACTAGTGAAATTAATTATGATATGTATGGGGGATGTCTTATTCGATTTGAGTCATGCTGGGGTTCTGAAACTGTCTGCTATCTGGATTTCAGAATCTCTTGACATATCTGGAAATTTTTCCTTCATAATTTCATGGAGAAGGGCCTCTGTGCCTTGCGAGGCCACTTCATCACTTTCAGGGATTGCAATGAGGAGGATATTAGCCTTCTTTGTATTATCCCAGAGCTCTCTGAGAGAATGATTCATTTTTGCTCTCCATTTCTCTTCTTCTTTGACAGTTTGGGAGCATTCAAATGCCTTGTCTTCAATGTCAGAAATCCTTTCTTCTGCCTCCTCCACTCTGTTACTGAGGGATTCTACTGTGTTTTTCAGATCTTTGAGGGCTGCATATTCTTGCTTCAGTGCATCAAAATCTTTGGTGGTTTTGTCTTTAAATTCATTAAATTCTTGAGACAATTTTTGAATTTCCCTTCGAATTTCTAATTCTGACTTTTGAGTGCTCTTCGGATTTCTAATTCAAAATTTTCCTCCGTTGTGTTAATCTTGTTTGCAATCCAAATTTTAAATTCGATTTCGCTTTTTTTTATTGTTATATCATAGCTGTGTACATGAGTGCAATCGCCCGTACCCATTCTAAGATGCACCATAGATGTGGCCCCACCCATTACCCTCCCTTCACCAAAACCTCCCCCCTCCCTTCTCCTTCCTTGGCCCTTTCCCCATAGTCTTGTGCTATAGTTGGGTTATAGTCTTCATGTGAAAGCTATAATTTAGCTGCATAGTAGGGCTGAGTACATTGGATACTTTTTCTTCCATTCCTGAGATACTTTGCTAAGAAGAATATGTTCCAGCTCTATGCATGTAAACACAAAAGAGGTAAAATCTCCATCCTTCTTTAAGCTGCATAGTATTCAATGGTATATATGTACCACAATTTGCTAGTCCATTCATGGGTCGATGGGCACTTGGGCTTCTTCCATGACTTAGCAATTATGAATTGGGCTGCAATAAACATTCTGGTACAGATGTCTTTGTTATATTGTGACTTTTGGTCTTCTGGGTATAAACCTAAAGGAATTATAGGATCGAATGGCAGGTCTATTTTTAGGTCTCTAAATATTCTCCAAACATCCTTCCAGAAGGAAGGTATTAGTGGGCATTCCCACCAGCAGTGTAGAAGTGTGCCCTTTCCTCTACATCCACACCAACATTTCTGGTTTTGGGATTTTGTTATGTGGGCTACTCTTACTGGGGTTAGGTGATATCTCAGAGTAGTTTTGATTTGCATTTCTCTGATGATTAAGGATGATGAGATTTTCTTCATGTATTTGTAGATTTTGCGTCGGTCTTCTTTAGAGGGAAGTTTCTCTTCAAGTCCCTTGCCCACCCTGAGATGGGATCACGTGTTCTTTTCTTGTTAATACATTTGAGTTTTTTGTGGATTCTGGTTATTAGACCTTTATCAGAGGTATAACCTGCAAATATTTTCTCCCATTCTGAGGGCTGTCTGCTTGCTTTACTCACTATGTTCTTGGCTGTGCAGAAGCTTTTTAGTTTGATCAGGTCCCAGTAGTGTATATTTGATACTGCTTCAATTGCATGGGGAGTCCTCATAAAATATTCACCCAGGCCAATTCCTTCAAGAGTTTTCCCTGCACTTTCTTCAAGTATTTTTATAGTTTCATGTGTTAAGTTTAAATCTTTTATCCAGTGAGAGTCTATCTTATTTAATGGTGAAAAGTGTGGGTCCAGTTTCAATCTTCTACAGGTTGCCAGCCTGTTTACCCAGCACCATTTGTTAAATAGGGAATCTTTTCCCCACTGAATGTTTTTAATTGGCTTGTCAAAGATCAAATAACGGTAAGTAGCTGGATCCATCTCTTGGTTCTCTATTCTGTTCCATACATCTACTTTTCTGTTTTTGTGCCAGTGCCATGCTGTTTTGATCACTATGGATTTATAGTAGAGTCTCAGGTGTGGTAGCGTGATTCCTCCAGCTTTGTTTTTATTGCTGAGTAATGTTTTGGCTATTCGAGGTTTTTTCTGATTCCATATGAAACAAAGTATTATTTTTTCAAGATCTTTAAAGTATGACAATGGAGCTTTAGGAATTGCATTAAAATTATATATTGCTTTGGGCAGTATGGACTTTTTAACAATGTTGATTCTTCCCAGCCATGAGCATGGTATGTTTTTCCATCTGTTAACATCTTTGGCTGATTCTTTTCTTAGAGTTTCATAGTTCTCTTTGTAGAGATATTTCACATCCTTTGTTAGGTATACTCCCAAATATTTCATGTTCTTTGGCACTACTGTGAAAGGAATAGAGTCCTTGACTGTTTGTTCGGCTTGGTTATTGTTGGTATATATAAAGGCTACAGATTTATGGGTGTTGATTTTGTAGCCTGAGACATTGCTATATTCCTTGATCACTTCTAAAAGTTTTGTAGTAGAATCCCTAGTGTTTTCCAGATATACGATCATATCATCTGCGAAGAGTGAAAGTTTGATCTCTTCTGACCCTATGTGGATACCCTTGATCGCCTTTTCTTCCCTAATTGCAGTGGCTAAAACTTCCATTACAATGTTAAAGAGCAGTGGAGACAATGGGAAACCTTGCCTGGTTCCTGATCTAAGTGGAAATGATTTCAATTTAACTCTATTCAATACGATATTGGCTGTGGGTTTGCTGTAGATGGCCTCTATTACTTTACGAAATGTCCCTTCTATACCAAATTTCTTAAGTGCTCTGATCATGAAGTTATGCTGGATATTATCAAAAGCTTTTTCTGCATCAATTGAAAGAATCATATGGTCTTTATTTTTGTTTCTGTGTTGAATTACATTTATAGATTTACATAGATTGAACCAGCCTTGAGACCCTTGGATAAATCCGATTTGGTCATGGTGTATAATTTTTTTGAATTGTTGTTGGATTCTGTTTGTTAGATTCTTATTGAGTATTTTAGCATCTATATTCATTAGTGATATTGGTCTATAATTTTCTTTGCTTGTTGGGTCTTTCCCTGGTTTTGGGATCAAGGTGATGTTTGCTTTGTAGAATGTGCTGGGTAATATTCCTTCTTTTTCTATATTTTGGGAGAGGTTTAGTAGTATAGGTACTAGTTCTTCTTTAAATGTTTGGTAGAATTCTGACGTAAAGCCATCTGGTCCTAGGGTTTTCTTTTTAGGGAGATTTTGTATAGTTGATGCTATTTCAGAATTTGATACAGGCGTGTTCAACATTTCCACTTCGTTCTGGCTAAGTCTTTGTAGGTGGCGTGCTTCCAGGTATTGGTCGATTTCTTTCAGATTTTCATTTTTGTGAGAGTAGAGTTTCTTGTAGTATTCGTTAAGGATTTTTTGAATTTCTGAGGGGTCTGTTGTTATTTCATCATTACCATTTCTGATTGTTGAAATTAGAGATTTTAGTCCTTTTTTCCTGGTTAGGTTGGCCAAAGGTTTATCTATTTTATTGATCTTTTCAAAAAACCAGCTTTTGGATTTATCGATCTGTTGTATAATTCTTTTGTTTTCAATTTCATTTAATTCTGTTCTGATTTTGGTTATTTCTTTTCTTCTGCTGCGTTTGGAGTTGAAGTGTTCTTCTTTCTCCAGTTGCTTGAGATGTTCCATTAAGTTATTGACTTCTTCTCTTTCGGTTTTCTTGAGGAAGGCTTGCTGTGCTATAAGTTTCCCTGTTAGGACTGCCTTTGCAGTATCCCAGAGGTTTTGGTAATTTGTGTCTTGATTGTTGTTTTGTTCCAAAAATAATCTCGTCTATAACCCATGTATCCTTCCGCATAAGGTTGTTTAGCTTCCATGTTTTTGTATCAGTATGCAGCTTCCTGTTGTTATGTAGTTCAACTTTTATTCCATGATGTTCTGAGAAGATACAAGGAATAATTTCTTTTTTTAAAAATTTGCTGAGGTTGGATTTGTGGCCTAGGATGTGGTTGATGTTGGAATATGTTCCATGGGCTGATGAGAAAATGTGTATTCAGTTTTGTTGGGATGAAATGTTCTGTAGATGTCTGTTTAGTCCAGATGTTGAATGGTTGAGTTTAAATCTACAATTTCTTTGCTTAGCTTGTTTTTGGAGGATCTATCCAGGACTGCTAAAGGGGTGTTAAAATCTCCAACTAGTATGGAAGTGGAGGAAATCGAGTTGCTCATGTCTGTTAGAGTTCCTCTTATAAACTGAGGTGCGTTGTGGTTGGGTGCATAAATATTAATAATTGAGATCTCATCATATTGAGTATTACCTTTTACAAATATGAAGTGTCCATCCTTATCCTTAATTATTTTGGTTGGTTTAAGGCCTATTGCATCTGCGAACAGGATTGCAACGCCTGCTTTTTTCTGCTTTCCATTTACTTGGAATATAGATGACCATCCCTTCACCTTGAGCCTATATCTGTCTTTTAATGTAAGATGTGATTCTTGGATGTAGCAGATATCTCGCTTGAGTTTTTCTATACAGTCCACCAACCTATGCCTCTTTAGAGGACAATTTAAAGCATTCACATTAATTGAGAGTATTGATAAGGCTTTCGAGAGACTGGTGGACATTTTTAATCCTTTTGTGACTGTGGAAGTTGGAATTTGATCAAAAATTTTTTGGGTGGGTTTACTTTTGTAGTGGCGAATTACGCTGGTATTTATGGAGGATAGGTCTAAGAATGTGTTGGAGAGCTGGTTTAGTTGTGGCAAATTTCTTCAACATGTGAATGTCGTTGAAGTATTTAATTTCTCCGTCATAAATGAAGCTCAGTTTAGCTGGGTACAGGATCCTGGGTTGAAAGTTATTTTGTTTTAGGAGATTAAAAGTCAATGACCATCCTCTTCTAGCTTTAGAGGTTTCAGCAGAGAGATCTGCAGTCATTCTGTTATTCTTCCCTTTGTAGGTAATAGGTTTCTTTCATCTGGCAGCTTTCAGAATTTTCTCCTTCATATTAACTTTAGTGAAATTGATTATGATGTGTCTGGGGGATGTCTTATTTGGTTTGAGTCTTGCTGGAGTTCTGAAACTGTCTGCTATCTGAATTTTGGAATCTCTTGGCATGTCTGGAAAGTTCTCCTTCATAATCTCATGGAGAAGAGACTCTGTGCCTTGTGAAGCCACTTCATCACTTTCGGGGATCCCTTTAAGAATAATATTGGTTTTCTTCAAATTATCTGAGAGCTGTCTGAGAGAGTAGTCTTTTTTTTCTCTCCATTTCTCTTCTTCTTTGAGGGTTTGGGAGCGTTCGCAAGCTTTGTCTTCAATGTCAGAAATCCTTTCTTCTGCTTGCTCCATTCTGTTACTGAGGGATTCTACTGTGTTTCTCAGATCTTTGAGGGATGCAACTTCTTGTCTCAATGTGTCGATATCTTTGGTCATTTGGTCTTTGAATCTGTTGAATTCTTGAGGTAACTTTTGGAATTCTAATTCAGTCTTATTTGGTATCCAGATCCTTAATTCAATTTCTGACATCTCAGCTATTTGTTTGTGCATGGGGTGTTGTGCTGTTTTTGCCCCATTGATCCTTGGGGGTGTTGATCTACTCTGATTATTCATATTGCCAGAGTTTTTCTGTTGATTTAGCCTCATAATTGTTTTTCACCGTTGCCTCTGGCCATCCTCAGAGTTGGGGAGGTGTCTCTCCAAGATTTGACCCCGTCAGGATCATTCTATTGTTGCTGTATCTTTGTAGGGAGTGACCCTGTGTAGTTCCTCCGGGGCTTCTCTAGCTAGGGAGTTCTGGTTGTGGAAGCAGGTCCAGTTTGTGACACACCCGGATCCAGCAAGAGGGCTGGGGGTGGTGCGCAGAGTTGTGGGAGTGCCAGGCGCTCAGTGACTTTGGCACAGAGAGCCCAAAGCTCTAGCAGTCTCTGGCCACTAGAAGAGCTCTGCACAGAGGCAGGGAGGGCTCCAAAGGTCATGCAGCTACCAGAGTCCCTGTCCAGATGAACGGGCTAGTGTGGAAGCTGGGATGTCACAAGAGGGAGGACGCAGGGGTGCGTGGCTCCCTCAGTTCCTGCTCAGGGAATGTGGAGGCCCGAATGGTGCGGGTCACAGGTCGGGGGTCGGTGCACAGCTCTTGTGAAGGTCTGGGTGGCACCAAGCCCAGGAGTTTGAGGTTGCTATGAGCTGTGATATCACGGCACTCTAACCATGGCAACAGCCCAAGGCTCCAGTGTGCCAAAACCATCTCACTCTGCCCCTAAGGATTAAGGCTGTAATGCAGCTCAGTCCCCGCCTTTAGGCTGCTCAGTCATTATGTTACTTTGATCCACCCAATCGTTGCTCTGAGACCATGAGGGTGGAGCTTGCCCGTGCTGTTCTTTTACAATGGCTTCCTGCACCTAGCAAGGTCTCCCCAAGGCAGTTCAACTGAGTGCCAAGTCCAAGAACACCGAAACAGTTCACAGGCAAGGCCTTTCCGGTTTGCAGTCTCACTGGTGCTTGTACTTACGGTTGCTGGCGTGATTAGATCGATCGAACACACACAACCAGTTGCCAGTTTTCCACTGTTTTTGTCCTCCTCTTGGGGTCCAGATGTCCCTTGCTGGCTCCCTGTATCCTCAAAGGGATGATTATAGGCAGATCCCACCGACCAGAGATGCCTGGAGTCTTATCTCCCCAGACTCGCTGTTCCCAGTTGCAGGGAAGCTGTTACTCGGCCGCCATCTTTAATCTCTCCTCTGAATTCGATTTCTGACATCTCGGCAAGAAGTTTATGAATCGGATCTTCAGTTACATCTGCTGTATCTTTTCTTGGGGGTGTTGATCTATTCTGGTTATTCATGTTACCAGAGTTTTTCTGCTGATTGCGCCCCATGATTACTTTACACCGTTTGATTTTTCCCTGGAGCCTTGTCAAGGACTGGTGCAGTGCTACGGCCTGAGATGTTGGGGACCTATTTAATGTGGTGGGGTTAAATGGTTCTGTCTTGTTTTCAGCTGGTGTGTGTTTGCCCCTAGTGAAACAGTTACTGTCGGTTGAAGTATCAGCTGTGGAGAAATACCAGCATTAAGTCACTCCGCCCCCCACATGCAACAATTGGAAAAAGAAAATCAATCCTTCTCACAGCCACACACCTAGTGGGCACCACTTGAACAGTGCTCAGGTGATTCGCTCAGTTCAAAAGTTCCAAGTCAATTATCTCAGTCAGCACCTGTCTCAGGTGGGAGAGATTAAAAGGTCTCTGGCAACTGGAACATGGGGGTCTGGTGACAACTCAAATATGTCTTGCTCCTGTGCTCCATGAAGTCTGGAAGACCCACCCAGGAAATAGATCAGTCTGGGAAGTTTGATGCCTCCTTCCCCACCTTGCACCTCTGTCACATGCAGTCAATGCTAGCCCCACAGGGCTGTGACCCCGTCAGTTGTCTCCAGTGAGCAGATACTCCAGAGGTTTGCACCTGCCTAAATCACAAGGAAGTCTGTATCTGCTCAGCCAGGCCGCTGCTCTCTGCCTCTGTCCAGCAGGGGGTGGTGAGGTCTGTCAACATTAGGTGCTTGATGGAGGCTGGTGGGTGTTCACTCAGTTCGAGTTCCGACCTTGATCGATGTTACTGGCAGAACAAACAATCCTGTGGGAGTTTGTTTCTCTCCCTGCTAAATTCCTCTGCGGAAGAGGTATTGGTTTGTGTTCCTGAACCTGTGCCTCAAGCCCTGTCTTTACTCCTGCAGGTTTGTATTTGCAGCACGGTATGCTGTCAGCTCTAGCCTCCTGTCCTCCTTTGTCTATAGGCTGATGATCCCCTGAGGGCCGGGTGCGTCTTAGGCTCAGTAAAGCATTCCTCTTGGTCAGCCCCACTGTGGGAGTTTTCCTGCTCTGCATGTGCGTTTTCTAGTACCAACACTCCACCCAGTTCGGTACCGCCTCAGGGAAACCGTTTACTCATAGGGCCTATGTTTTAGTCCCAGATCTGTTCCACGGTGGTTGCCATCTGAGAAGATGCCCAGCCTCCTCTGGTTGCCCAGGGAGAGAGGGGGAGTGGCTTCGGGATATCCGGGCGTGGGCCTTGTTGTTGCTAAAGATGGTTGCTGCTTTGCCCCTTGGGGCACTGCCACTCTGGCGTGATTCCCTCTCAGCTGACCGTCATCTCCTCACTCCTGTGCTGCAGAATCAGCACTGTCCAGCTGCAGTCCAGGTCCTGTCCATGCCCCTCAAAAAATCACTCAAGTATCTGGACTCCTGAGGGACAGGCCTCCAGATCTCAAAGTGAGAGTGGAGGGGAGTGCTGGGTGGTCAGAATTGCAGGTCGTAACACCAAGCTCATTGAGACCAAATGAGCAAATAAACAGATACAAAAGTACCAGACACATGAGCCCATATATGCACAAACCGACGGAGACACATAGACATACAGACAACACCCACGACAACAACACCCAAAAAACAATTACGATAAAAATAGTGATAATCGTAATATAATTAAAAAAAAGAAAAAAGTGGTATTCATATAAAAGTTAAAAAAGAAGAAAGGATAAATTAAAAATAGAAAAAAATAGAAATAAAAATATATGTATAAAAAAATAAGAAAAAATGATCAATAGCTCCTCCAAGAAAATGGTGGGAAAAAACAGAACAAAAAAACCAAAAAGAGAAAAGAAATAAAAAGTCACCAACCACAAAAATATTATTCTTATATATGTAGAAATATACATCTATATGTATGATGTAGGGATGAACTTTCATAGGAATATACTTATAATGCTATATACTTTCTGGACATGAGGTGGTGTCGTGAGTGGTTCCCAGTCTTATACCTGATTCATACTTTATACTGTTACCATGGTAACCACCCTACCTGGCTGATCGCCATTTTGGTGTTTCTGTAAACGTTTGTCACCTAACTATTGTGCAACCTCAGCTGCTCTGTTCCAGATGGCACTCCTATCTGACCTCCCAACTCAGTACAGGAGTCCATGCTTCACAAATCTTTCCACTTTGCTCCCACGTTCTCCTGCAAACTGGCGACTGCAATCGTTTGTGGGGGAGGGTGTTAGCTGCTGGCGGCTCGTGCGGCTGCTGAAGGGTCCTGCGGCTGTATCCGGTTCCTGTGGCTGGAGTATTCAGGGACCTTATTCTCAGTTTTGTGTTTCAGAGTCTCCCTTTTGAATTGGGACTTTTGAATCCAGCCACCTGCCAGTTCGCCTTGCAGCCTGAACTGCCAGACCCCTCCAACATTCCCCACCAGGAATGCTCCGGTCTATTTAATCACTCCTGTTGTTCTGGGGGAAGGTGTCTGCCATTTCAGATAATTCAAAATGTCCATTTCCTGGGTGGGATCCCTTCCCTTCAATTTTTCATTGGGTTGCCCAGCTCCCCGTGCTTTTGAGTGGCTCTCCTTTCGGGTGCCACCCTGAGCTCAGGAATAAATTTTCATCAATTGAGTTTTGCCAATAATTTCAAGCTGCTATCCTCCATAAGGGAGGTGCCTGCCGGCCAGCATGGCCAAACAAGGAAAATTCTCTACAACAGAGTCCGTGGTTTTAAATTACCGCTCATATACAGCAATCTGCCAATTCACTGAGTGTCTCCAGCTGTCCATCCACACCAATAATCCACGCTCGGGAAAGGTCCAGACACCTCTTCCTCTCACCTGCTGACTTGGGAGAGTTGGGCTGCATGTCTGTCCCATCTGCCATCATCAAAAAATCAACTTTTTGATATATTGATCTGTTTTATAATCCTTTTGTTTTCAATTTCATTTAATTCTGCTCTAATTTTGGTTATTTCTTTTCGTCTACTGGGTTTGGGGTTGGAATGTTGTTCCTTTTCCCGTTGCTTGAGATATCCCATTAAGTTGTTAACTTCCTCTCTTTCTGTTCTCTTGAGGAAGGTTTGCAGAGGTATAAATTTCCCTCTTAGGACTGCCTTTTGGGTATCCCAGAGGTTCTGATAATTCGTGTCTTCATTGTTGTTTTGTCCAAAAATTTGGTAATTTCCTTCTTAATCTCATCTGTGACCCAGCTATCATTCAGCATAAGGTTATTTATCTTCCATGTTTTTGTATGAGTATACAGATTCCTGTTGTTACTGAGTTCAACTTTATTCCATGATCGTTCTAGAAGATGCAAGGAATAATTTCTATTCCTTTAAATTTACTGAGGTTAGACTTGTGACCTAAGATGTGATCGATTTTGGAGTATGTTCCATGGGCTGATGAGAACAATGTGTATTCAGTTTTGTGAGGATGCAATGTTCTGTAGATGTCTGTTAAATCCAAATGTTGGATGGTTATGTTTAAATCTAAAATTTCCTTGCTCAACTTCTTATTGGAGTATCTATCCAAGACTGCCAAAGGAGTGTTAAAATCTCTGACTATGATGGAGCTAGAGGAAATCAAGTTGCTCATGTCTGTTAGAGTTTCTCTTATAAATTGAGGCATATTTTGGTTGGGTGCATAAATATTAGTTTTAATCTCCTCATATTGAGTATAACCCTTAACAAATATGAAGTGACCATTCTTATCCTTCCTTACTTTTGTTGGTTTAAAGCCTATTGTATCTGCAAATAGAATTGCAACACCTGCTTTTTTCTGATTTCCATTTGTCTGAAATATGGATGACCATCCTTTCACCCTGAGTCTATATTTATCTTGTAAGGTAACATGAGATTCTTGTATGCAGTAGATATCTGGCCTGAGTTTTTGTATCCAGTCAGCCAACCTGTGCCTCTTTAGAGGACAGTTTAAGCCATTCAAATTAATGGAGAATATTGATAAGTCTGGTAAAATTTTTGGTATTGAGTTTTTTGAAAGTCCAGTGGACATTTTTAATCCTTTTGCCAGGTGGAAGTTGGAGTTTGATCAAAAGTTTCTGAGTGAGTTTACTTTTGTAGTAGAGGATTGTGCTGGTAATTATGGAGGATAGGTCTGAGAATATCCTGAAGAGCTGGTTTGGTTATGGCAAATTTCTTCAACATGTGAATGTCATTAAATTATTTAATTTCTCCATCATAAATGAAAATCAGTTTAACTGATACAGGATCCAGGGTTGAAAGTTATTTTGTTTTAGGAGATTAAAAGTCAGTGACCACCCTCTTCTATCTTGAAAGGTTTCAGCAGAAAGGTCTGCAGTCATTCTAATATTCTTACCTTTGTAGGTTATCGTTTTCTTATGTCTGGCTGCTTTTAGAATTTTTTCCTTCATATTAACTTTAGTGAAGTTAATTATGATGTGCCTGGGGTATGTCTTATTCGGGTTGGTTGAGTCATGCTGGAGTTCTGAAACTGTCTGCTATCTGAATTTTAGAATCTCTTGGCATGTCTGGAAAATTTTCTTTCATATTTTCATGGAGAAGAGCCTGTGTACCTGGCAAAGGCACTTCACTGCTTTCAGGGATTCTTATGAGGCGAATATTAGCCTTCTTTGAATTATCCCAGAGCTTGCTGAGAGAATGATCCATTTTTGCTCTCCATTTCTCTTCCTTTTTGGAGAGTTTGGGAGCGTTCAAAAGCTGTGTCTTCAATGTCAGAAATCCTTTCTTCTGCTTGCTCTACTCTGTTACTGAGGGATTCTACTGTACTTTTCAGATCTTTGAGGGCTGCAAATTCTTTCCTCAATGTGTCAAAATCTTTGATGATTTGTCCTTAAATTCGTTCAATTCTTGAGACAACTTTTAAATTGCTCCTCTAATTTCTAATTTCAACTTTTCCTCCTTTCTATTAATCTTGTTTGCAATTCAAATTCTGAATTCAATTTCTGACATCTCGGCCATCTGTTTATGAATGGGATCCTCAGTTACATGTGCCATATCTTTCCTTGGTGGCGGGGTAGTTGATCTATTCTGGTTATTCATGTTACCAGAGGTTTTCCATTGATTCTGCCCCATGATTATTTTACACTGTTTGACTAGATAGTGTTTAAAGAAAAGTTGGGTTTGGGGCTCTAGGAGTAGTGATTAACCAGCTCTTTGCCCAAAGCTGGGATTGTTTTCTGTACCTTTTCCCCTGGAGCTTTGCCAAGGACCCATACAGTGGTATGGCCTGAGAAACTGTGGACCTCCTTGGTGTGGTGGGGCTAAGTGGCTCTGTCTTGATTTCAGCTGGTCTCTGTCCTACCCTAGTGAATCAGTTACTCTGGGTTGAAGTCTCAGCTATGGAGAAATACCAGCAATTAAGTCATCCCGTCCCCCACAGGCAACAGTTGGAAAAGGAAAATCAAACCTTCCTACAACCACACATCCAGGGTACTACTTGGATAGTACTCAGGTGATTGGCCCAGTTCAATAGGTCCAAATCAGTTGTCTCAGTCAGCACCTGTCTCAGGTGGGAGAGTTTAAAAGGTCTCTAGCAACTAGATCGCAGGGGTCTGCTGACAACTCAAGTATAACTCGTGTGGTTGTCCGTGAGGTCAGGAGGGCCCACTCAGCAAGTAGACTAGTCTGGGAAGGTTGATGCCTCCTTCCCCACTTTGCACCTCTGTCACACCCAGTCACTCATAACCCTGCAGGGCTGTGACCCAGTTGCCTCCAATGAGCAGATACTCCAGGGGTTTGACTTGCCTGAATCACAGGGAGATCTATGTCTCCTCAGCCAGGCCGCTGCTCTCTGCCACTATCCAGCAGGGGGAGGTGAGGCCTGACAACCTCACATCCTTAATGGAGTCTGGGGCTGTTCACTCAGTTCCAGCCACATCCCTGATTGATGTTACTGACAGAACAGAACAACTTCACAGAATTTGCTTCTGTCCTGGCTATATTCCCATCAGAAGAGAGGCTGTTAGAGTTCACAGAACCTGCACCTCAGGCCCTGTCTGTGCCACTGCCCGGACTCATTGCCATTTGTATTCCAGCTGCACAGGTTAGCTGTCACTTCCATCCTCTACCTGCCCTCTTTTGTCTGGGTTAATGATCCCCTGAGGGATGGGTGTGTCCCCAGGCTCAGTAAAGCGGTCCTCTGGGTCAGCCCCACCCTGGGAATCTGCTGGCTCTGCTTATGCATTTTCTAGTCCTGGCAATCCACCCAGGCCGGTACTGCCTCAGGGGTTTGTGTTTCCGTCCCAGATCTGTTCTGCCAATGGCTGCCACCTGAGAAGATGCTTGGCCTCCTCTAGTTTCCCCAGAGATGTGGGTGTAAGTCCAGAATATCCAGGTGTGAGCCCTATTTTTGCCAAAAAAGGCTGCTGTTTTGTGCCTCAGGACACCACTGCTCCTGTGTGGTTCCCTGTCAGCCGCCTGTCCTCTCCTCACTCCCATGCTGCAGAATCAGCACTGACCAGCAGCAGACCATGCCCTGTCCACACCTCTTAAGAAAATACCCAAGAATCTGGACTCCTGGGGGACAGCCTTCCAGACCTCAGAGTGAGAGTGGAGGAGAGTGCTGGGAGCTCAGAATTGCAAGTAGAGAATATATACAGTTTTATACAGTTTTATGCCTGGCAGGAGTGTGCCATGGCACCCTAGTAGGGGAAGTAGGTCCAGTTTTCAGAGGGTCTCTTCTGTGGGATATAATGGGAGGACTTTTGAACTCTGCTCATTTGTTTATAGAGTACTCTGAGCCGTTCTAATGGGGGCGGGGACTCCTGTCCGCTTGGCGATGGATTTTGTACCTTTTGTTTATATCCTTGGTGTCTCAGCTCACCTCAGCAGGGTTGATGTGCATTCTTCAACCTTCTCTCTTGGTACAGCTCTAATCCACCAGGTTACTTGCTAAATTTCTGTCCTTTAACTCTCCTTCTGGATGGGAGCCTCTTTGGTAAATATCTCGCCTTGGGTTCTAGAGCTCCTTTCAATTGGTTCTCAGAACGCAAACTGTCAACCTGTTGCTTCAGCTCCTGACTGTGTGGCCTCAGGGCCTGGAGCGTGTCACATGGCCACCTAGGCAGCATCTCTCATGTCGTGGCATCCAGCTACCCCCTTCATATTTTCTTAAGTATGTAGTTCTGCCACTGACAACCACTGTTGTCAGCATATGTCTGTGTACAGTATTGGCTTGCTGTATCTTGATTCAAATATCTTGCCTGACACCGGTTGTTATCAAACCTACTTTGAAATATTTTTGCTGCTCTGACTGTACTCAGCTCTTAATTACCTATATCTATAGAAGTATAGAAGTGAGTTTTTGAAATTATTAATATTGTACTTTGAAATTTGTGTTTATATCTTTGTAAGTTTTGTGTTTATATGGTTACATCTAATATTCTCCTCAAGCATTCTAAGAATATCTCCTTCAGGAGATTCTGAAAATTTTCTTTTTTGCATTTTTTACCCTGCCTGCTTCTTTCCATACTCTGAAGAAGTAGCTCTGTGCTCTTTGAAACCTTCTTTGAAGCAAGGCATTATTCTGTTTTTTCAGTTTCCCTTAAGAGTAATAGGAGACAAATAGTGTCTAAATGTCAGCAAGATAAATAATAGTGTCTAAATGTCAGCAAGATAGGTAAAGAAAATTTGCTTTTGACCCTATCTTTGTAGGAGGCTAATTGTGTTCTTTAAAAAGTTGCTGAAGACCTATCATTAGAGCTTTAAAAAAGTTTCGATCAGTATCCTACAAAAAGTTAAGTATTGTACACATGCACGTGTGTATAAGGGTTTGATTTATTTCTATTATTTTGTCAGTGCACTAGTTGTGGTTCGGGTTCTCAAGGACAAAATCATATTAGCCAAATTGTTGACCATTGTATACAGAGGAGATTTTGTTAATCTGTAATTAAAAACATGTGACCGGGAAACACTATTTGTGTAGAAGTACCTCGAAAAGTTTAGAGTCTGAAGATGGCTTCATAAGTGTAAAATAAGTCAACAGGGGTTAATAGAGCTATATGTTTAAGAGCATCAGCCCATGAGAATCTGATGAATCCATAGCCATAATAAGGAAATTCTTCTCTTAGGACTTATGCAACATATATAGGTTGTAACAACTCTGCAGTATGATAAGGTCTTAAGCACAGTTATGACATCATTTAATGACCTCCACTGATTATTTTACCACTTAATATAGCAACATAATTCACAAATTATTAATGAGCGGATGTTTTCTAATTATATAATAAGAAAAAAGTACCATTTGTATGTTAGAAATTAATGGTAAGAAGGTTTAAGATGATGAAAATTGTACTAAATTACAACTATGATCACAACTCCACTAGCACAGACTTATTTCCTCTCTGAGTGTCATTTTCACACCCCAGCTAAGCAGATATTATTTGCTGTTAAATTTTAACTAGCTCTGACAGTGTCATATCTTAAAGTTTAAACACCTTTCTATCTTTAGTGATTTTAATTAATGAAAACTTATTATAGAGTGTAGTTCAAATTCTATGTATCTGTGATGGTCAATGAAGTCTTGCTTGTACTTCATCTGCTCAATGTCAGATGGCTTAGGTGGTTTGAAATACAGGTAGTTGTAAATGAAGTATTAAATTGTAAAAAAGAGTAGTTTCATAAAAGGTAAAGAATGTCCATCATGGTGTTTTTATGGGAAAACTCTTATGCAGAAATACTAACTTTTAGATATTATCTTCCCTTGCTGAGGAAATAGCTTCCCCTCACCATCTGTATTTTACTAAAGCATAATTAAAGTCATTGAGCAGTCATTCACTTACTGGAATGTGTGATCATTTTATTTTTCATTAATTGTGCAAGGGATTTTAAGATTATTTAAAAATAATTTTGAAAATTAGTTTATGAAAAATTTAAGAGGTGCTAAATCACACACTTTAATCAAACTATTAATTTCTGGGTATTTTCTTTTAGTATTTGGCCACATAAATCATCTCTCCTTCTCTTTTTGCTTTTTATAATTAAAACTTAACATTTGCATGTTCAATTGTTAGTAGTCTGTGTCCAGATTATAGTAGTGTGTTGGGCTTTGGAAAGGGAAGGCCTCAGTAGGTGCCCCAAACTGGAAAATTATCTCCATAAACATGCACTTCCTTTCTTGTTAATTTTCCATTTTTGTGACCACCAAATGGTTACTATTTGTCACTAGCCCCTTCAGTTTGAAAACAAGCTGGCTCATTTCTTGGTTCCTTATCTTTGGCTTTGCCCAGGCGGTCTGACTATGCTTACTGTATGTGGGATCATATTCCTGTTTGGTGGCCCTGGACCTTGCATACCTCTGGGACTTTCTCACAAGCAGCTCCTACTGCATATTTCTTACTCCATTCAGCAAGTGGTGGGCAGTCCTATCATAAACATTTCCTGAATCACCAATGATAAAGTCATGTAGCTTAAGGTAGATCTGTCTTTGAAAAGAGAAGCCCAGAAAGGAATTTCAAACTTGATTTATATTTCCCTCAAACATTAAAGAGGGCTCATGTCCTTAGACACCAGCAGATATTGCCTAAGTCTGATGTTTGCACCTGTTTCCAACACTTAAAGACTACAGGAGCCTCTCATTCTTGAACTCCTAGAAATTGCTTGATTCCTTAATATTTTCTCTCCTCTTTAGACCTCAAAGAACTAAAAGTTAACCTGCCATTTGATACTGCAATCCCATTACTAGGTATCTACCCCAAAGAAAGAAAGTCATTTTACCATAAGGACATCTGCACTAGAACTTTCATCACAGCCCAATTCACAATTGCAAAGATTTGGAAACAACCCAAATGCCCTTCAACACATGAATGGATTAATAAACTGTGGTATATGGATAGCATGGAATACTATTCAGCCATAAAAAGATGGAACTTTTATATCTTTTGGAACAATCTGGATGAATTTGGAGAACACTCTCCTAGGTAAAGTACAGGAATGGAATGGAAAAACAAGCATCACATATGTTCAATACTAAGTTGAAACTAGTAGATTAACAATGATGTATTCTGTTGAGAGAAAAACTCAATTAAATTCAAGAAGGGGTGGAGGGTTCAGCAAGTTCCCACCCAAAGGGAACAATGCATGGGTATGTGGCACACTTCCTCTGTGAAGGAAACAACTCCAACTCCAACTTCATATTGCAAATGTAAACAATATAACTTAATCATGTGTGCCCTCATATTAATCTGATATAAAAAGAAAAGAAAAATAGTTTTCTTTCTCTTTGTAGCTGAAATCCCCCAACGGCAACACCTTTCTGACAGCAAAGCGTGTAGACTCCTAGAGAGTCTAGTTCTCCTCCTGCATTTTACAACTTTGAATGAAGTTCTGAAGGGAGTTTTTCTTTTTATTAAATCATAGCTGTGTACATTAATATGATCATGGGACACCATACACTTGGTTCATAGATCGTTTGACACATTTTCATCACACTAGTTAACATAGCTTTCATAGCATTTTCCTAGTCATTTTGCTAAGACCTTTACATTCCACATTTACTAGGATTCACATATACCCCTGCAAGATGCACCGCAGGTGCAATCCCATTAATCCCACTCCCTCCCCCCACCTCCCCCCTCCCTCCCCTCCCTTTCCCCCTTCTCCCCATTCTTAGGTTGTAACTGGGTTATAGCTTTCATGTGAAGGTCCTACATTAGTTTCATAATAAGGGTGAGTACATTGGGTACTTTTTCTTCCATTCCTGAGACACTTTACTAAGAAGAATATGTTCCAGCTCCATCCATGTAAATATGAAAGAGGTAAAGTCTCCATCTTTTTTTAAGGCTGCATAATATTCCATGGTGTACATATACCACAATTTATTAATCCATTCGTGGATCGATGGGCACTTGGGCTTTTGCCATGACTTAGCAATTATGAATTGGGCTGCAATAAACATTCTGGTACAAATATCCTTGTTATGGTGTGATCTTTGGTCCTCTGGGTATATGCCCAGTAGAGGGATTACATGAAGGGAGTTTTTCTAAGCGGACATTTGTGCTACGTATTAAGGTACAAGAATGTGTACAAGGTTTGAGGCAAAGAGAGAACAGAAAGCTGGAACTTCCTCAAATTAATGGTTTTTATCTTATTGCTTATCAAATCTATTTAGGTTTCAAAATTTTTTTTTTAATTTATATATATTTTCAGATTAATGTGAGGGTACAAACAATTAGGTTACAATGTTTGCATTTGTTGGGTAGAGTCTCTCTTGTAGTTGTGTCCCACTCCCAGGAGGTGTGTTATATACCCCCATGTTTGGGTCCATTAAGTGGAAACACACCATTCCTCCTCCCTCCTCCCTTCTCCCTTATCTCATCTCCCTTTTTCCTCCTCCCCCATCTTGAACTAGATTGAGTTTTTCTCTTGTGTGGGCCTGTATAAGATCATCTACTGGCTTCATATTAGTATTAAGTACATTGGATGATTGCTTTTCCATTCTTGTGATACTTTACTAAGAAGAATGTTTCAACTCCATCCAGGTTAAAACAAAAGATGTAAGGTCTCCATCTTCTTTTTTGGCTGAACAGTATTCCATGGTATACATACACCATAGTTTATTAATCCATTCCTGGTTTGATGGGCATTTAGGTTGTTTCCACAACTTGGCAATTATAAGTTGAGCTGCAATAAACAATCTAGTGCAAATGTCCTTATGGTAAAATAATTTTTTTTTTCTTCAGGTAGATGTCTAGTAATGGGATTGTGG
The DNA here is from genome assembly GCF_027406575.1 of Nycticebus coucang. NCBI lineage: Eukaryota > Metazoa > Chordata > Mammalia > Primates > Lorisidae > Nycticebus > Nycticebus coucang. Next base: position 18,790,633 of record NC_069785.1, on the reverse strand, counting down.
GTTCCATTGCCTGTATTTTGAGTTCTTTGAGTATTCTCCATACTTCTTTCCAAAGAGGCTGTATTAGTTTGCAGTTCCACCAACAGTGTAAAAGTGTTCCTTTCTCTCCACATCCATGCCAGCATTGTAGCTTTGGGACTTTGTACTGTGGGCTGTTCTCAATGGGGTTAGGTGATATCTCAGGGTAGTTTTTATTTGCATTTCTCTGATGATTAGGGATGTTGTTATTGTTTTTAAATGGATGCAAACTATGTCAGAAAGACCATGAATTTTTTCATGTTTTCCCCTATAATTGGCATTTAGAATGCTTTTACTTTTGTAGAAAGAGCTACAATTACTGCATTCGTGTTTCTGAGTTTTTTGTTGGAGTATATAAGATAATATATATAAAGTACTAAATACAGTGAATAGTTTTATTTCTTAGGATACATTTCTTGTGTATTTATTATTATAATAAAATGTATGAATAATTTTGTTGGCTTTTTATTTGTAGGGTCATACTGCCTTCCAAAAGTGTTATACAACAGTTTTAAGTACATTTAAAACATTGCACGTTAAATGCCTCAGACTTGTTATAAATATCAGCAAGAATAAGCTTCCTCCTCTGTGTGTATTTACTCTCTTTCTCTGAATTATCTACTTACAACCTGGTCCTGATAGTTGTCTTAAAAAAGCAATGCTTCTGTGGCATATATTAGTTTTAGTCTTTATTTAAAAAAAATAAAAAAAATTTTCATATTGAATGCCACTTTAACTTTTCTGACTTTTTCTATACTTAAAGGATAAGAAAGTTAATGTTTTTTCATTTATCTGACTATCATTCTATTCTGTCTCTGCTAATTTTTCAATAATTTTATTTTCTATATACACATATCTCTAATCTAACTGGAGTTTATTTTTTTAAGTGATATAAAGTACAGGCCCAAATTCTTAATGAATTTTAATTTAATTATTCCTAAATTATTTGTTAAATAATCCATTTCATTCCCTTTTAACAATGTTATTTACAATATATTCATGTTTAAACTATTTAGTTGGTATAAATATTTTTATATTCTTTTATTTTTAATTCATAAGTAAAAATTATATATATTTATGGTATAGCACATAATGTGCTTTTTCCCCACATGATGATTTAATATGTTGCAGAATGGCTAAATCAAGCTATTTAACATACACATTACCTCACATACATACCATTTTTTTTATAGTGAGGAGACTTAAAATCTATCTTCTGAGCAATTTTTGAGTGTACAATATCTCGTTATTAATTCTGGTAACCAATATGTACAATAGAACTCTTGAATTTATTCCTCCTGTCTAACTGAAATTTTCTGGTTTTTGGCCAACATTTTCCCAATACCTCCCACACCAGCCTTTGATAAGCATCATTTTACACTCTGTTTTTCTGAGTTTTTTTAAGATTCCCTATGTAAGTGGAGACCATGCAGTATTTGTCTTTCCGTATCTGGCTATTTTACTGTCTTCCAGATTCATCCTCATTGTTGCAAATGACAGGATTTCCTTGTTTTTAAGGCAGAATATTATTCTATTGTGTATAGATAACATGTTTTCTCTACCCATTCGTCCAGTGATGGACACTTAGGTTGATTTTATGTTTTGGCTATTGTGAATAGTGCTGCAGTGATCATGAGAGTGTTAATATATCTTTGAGATCCTGATTTCAGTTCTTTTGGATAAATACCGAGAACTGGGATTGCTGGATCATGTGGTAGTTTTTAGTTTTTCAAGGAACTTCTATACTATTTTCCACAATGGTTGTACTAATTTTCAATCCTTCTGAGAGTGTACAAGAGTTCCCTCTTCTCTTCATCCTTCCTAGTGTCTGTTATCTTTTGTCTTTGGTAATAGCCCTTTTAATGGATGTGAGGTGATAGCTCAGTGTGATTTTGATTTGTATTTTCCTGGTGATTAGTGACTTTGACCATCTTTTCATACACCTCTTGGCCACTGTATGTCTTCTTTTGAGAAATGCTACTGACTTTTGTATATGTTGATCTTTTTATTCTGAAAATTTACTGAATTTCTAACAATTTTTTGGTGGAGTCCTTAGAATTTTATATATATTTATATAGTCATGTCATCTGCAGACAGCTATAATTTTACTTCTTCCTTTCCTATTTAGATGCTTTTTCTGTTTTTCTCTTGCCTAATTGCTCTGCCCAGGACTTTCAGTACTATGTTGAATATAAGTGGCAAGAGTGGGTACCTTTGTCTTGTTCCTTATCAAGTGGAAAAGCTTTCAACTTTTCACCATTGTGATGTTAATTATGGGCTTGTTATATATGGTCTTTATTGTTTTGAAGTATGTTCCTTCTATACTTAATTTGTTGAGAGGGTTTATCGTGAAAGAACTTTGAATTTTCTATATCTATTGAGATGGTATATTTTTGATTTCTCCATTCTTTTGATCAAAAGGTGCAAATTTACCCTTGTTTTTAAATTATTTTTGCTCTATAAATAGCTACTATAGAGGTTGTTTATGTGCCCTTTTGTCTGTTGTCCCTATTCAAACAAAGGCTGGGCAAATTTTTCATGGTCAATGCCACTAATGACTGTAGTGTTGAATTGTCATGATAATAAAGTTGCTTGGATTTTTATTTGTAACCATACTTAGTAATAAATAATTATTACGATATATTTTATTTAAAAAAATCTATCATTATAAGTATTTTTGGGTCCTCTTGAATACTCAATTTCTTATGGTTTGAACTACATAAAATTTCAGAAGCAACTGTGGCTTTCTGGTGTTTGCAACTTAATGTCCCTTTTCTATTTTCAAGCATTCCTCATTGGTTACTCCATATCCCATCTATTGATAGATAACTATTGTGTGTGTTTAATCAAGTTTTGTTCAGAAAAAATATTTATATATTTCGTTCCCGATTTTAAATATTTCACTTAGGGGTGATTTAGAAAAAGTAACCACTATACTTCTGTGCTCTTTTCCAAGAGTCCTCTGAAAATATATAACAAAGAATAAACTCATATTTGTACTGAAAAATGTGAAAGGGTAACACAATGTCCAGTGTGGATGAATGTAGGGAAATAATTGCTTTTGTACATAGTTAGTAAGAGCTTAATTACCTTACTTATTTTTTGGAAGCAAAATTTGGAAGCTATAGATATCAAAATAAAAATGTGCATGTCTTTTGAACTGGAAATTATGTACTCCAAATTATGTACTCCTGAGAATATGTACTTGAAAAAATATTTAAACATGTGCCCAAAGATGTGTATGTTAGGCTATTCAACAACTTGAATGTTCATGAAAAGGAAAATGAATGAATGCATAAATGTGTATAGCCATCCATCATCCACCCATGTATGAGTATATTTACAAATATTATATACACTTTCAATGTATATGTATGGCACTCTAATGTTCTGAAAATTTTTATACACTAAATTCAGGTCTATTTCTATACTTACCCATAAAAGGCAGCGGGACTTAGTTGTGGGATTATGAGAGAATAAGATAAACTTTTATTATTTATACTGCATATTTCTGTATTGGAAACATTTTCAAATGAACATCAAAAGATTGAATGATGTGCACAAATTTTCCTTTAGCTGGTGTCTTATCTGTATTTCATTTTCTATGAATCTGAGATCTGTCACATTTCTTTTTGCCTGTCCTCTTTATAGGTGATTCTATCTTATGATTTCTTTGTCAATTTAAAAGTTAGTATGTCTTCATAAGGGAATGGTTTGGATGACATTTCTTTCTTGATGTCATGGTTTCTGAAAGAGTTTTGACCATTAAAAGCATAGTATGAGTTATTTTTTCTACATTTTCCTGGACAAAATGTTGGGCTTGAAACTAGGTTTAGTTTTTAAATAACAGTTGTTGCTTTAATAGTTAAGTGTGTGTAGCACCATGAATACATTATTGTAGGTAGAATAGATATGTCGTGCATTCATTATCTCTACAGTAGGAACCAAAAAATAAAAAAAAAAAACCATACACACAGAATGAGGGACCAAAGAACGAGCAAGTGTATTTTATTTATTATGATAATCCTTCTCAAGTCCCCTCTTCCCGCTTTTGATCTAGGTGAAAGCCAGCTGAGAACCTAATTAAATCAGTGCTAGTGAGACCAGGAGATACGATATACAGAAAAAAAAAAAAAAGGTTCTGACCAACCAGATTTTGAAGTTGATGTTAATTAAGAGCAATATACAAATAATCCCTGACATTTAAAAATGCATGTTGAGTATTCTGAAGCAGTTATGTAAATTACCAAGAGGAAGACTCCAGGGGAAATGCAAAACGCACAGGCTCACCTTTTAATACCTTTTGGTAATGTTTTTATAGACTTAATGTTTGCTGGGGGACTGTGTATTTGGAGGTAATCTGATGGCTGAAATGTAGCCTTTGAGGAGGAAGCTGCCAAGAGGTAGACCTGTAGTTAAGGGCCGATGATAACAATAAAACTAAGAAAATTAATGACATTCTTTGTGGTTCTGTAGAAGTTTTGAGCCTGCCTGCAACATAAGAAGCAGAGCTAACAAATTGCTGAGGAATTAGCAGTTTATGAAGGGCGTGGCCTAAGTGCTTATGAAGGTTCACACCTTGGATGGGCTCTCAGAATGGGGATGGCAAAAATTATAATCATGAAACTATCATTTAAGTTACAAGGTAAGCAAGATTACAATAGGACAAGTAGGGTGTATGTGGTGATTGCTCTTCCTATACATCTGGGAAGACAAATGCAGACTATTTAATGACATTTCTAAGGTTGTACAATTGGCTAGTGGTAGAATGAGGAACTGATCCAATGTGTTCCTATTCTCACTTCTATATTTGCAAATATGGGAGCAGCGACTTCTGCTGCAGCTGCTTCTGGGAAGCAGTTTTGTTAACCCAGGAATAATTCCATCATACACTACTCCCTGTTTCCCTCCTCAAACATGCTGGCTTCTCAGTCCTCCATTCCTTCCATCTTTTTCTCTTTCTCCTTTGTCATTGGTGTTGGCCAACCCCTTCTTACGACCTGCTAATTTTGTTTTTTTTTTTTTTTGTAGAGACAGAGTCTCACTTTATCGCCCTTGGTAGAGTACCGTGGCGTCACACAGCTCACAGCAACCTCCAACTCCTAGGCTTAGGCGATTCTCTTGCCTCAGCCTCCCAAGTAGCTGGGATTACAGGCGCCCGCCACAACACCCGGCTATTTTTTTTTGTTGTTGCAGTTTGGCCGGGGCCGGGTTTGAACCCACCACACTCGGCATGTGGGGCCGGCGCCCTACCCGCTGAGCCACAGGCGCCGCCCGACCTTGCTAATTTTGTTGCCCTTCATGATAATTAAAAAAACACACACACTGGCTTGGCGCCGGTAGCTCAAGTAGCTAAGGCACCAGTCACATACACCAGAGCTGGTAGGTTCGAATCTGGCCTGGGCCTGCCAAACAACCATGACAACTACAGCCAAAAAAATAGCTGGGCGTTGTGGTGGACACCTTTAGTCTCAGCTACTTGGGAGGCTGAGGCAAGAGAATCGCTTAAGCCCAGGAGTTGGAGGTTGCTGTGAGCTGTGACGTCATGGCATTCTACCGAGGGGGACATAGTGAGACTCTGTCTGAAGAAAAAACAAAAAATAAAAACACTCACACACACGTATTTTTGTATATAAGTTCAGAGACCATCCTAGAAATTGTAAATTCTTGTGTATGCTGTCAGTGGTGTCCTGGTTGGGTATTGCACTTTTTTTTTTTGTGAGGGTTGAGGGTAGAGGGTTTGGGGGGAATTGTGCTGATTTTATGTAGCTCAGAATTGGATTTATAGAGTTTTGGAGACGTAAGGAACTGGAAATGTACTCCACATTTTCCCTATCAACAAAGCCTAATCAAGAATACATTCTTTGCCAGCAACATTCAAAACAGAAATGGTTCTAAGCTGTGGCTTGGAAATAAACCCCTTTTATCTCATATCAATTTATAGTGTTCTTTGCCTTCATTTTGCACAAATATTCAGGGAATTTCCCCTTTAGAAGAACCTGAAGCACAAATTAAGATATTTCAAGTAATGCTATTCATAATTTGTCAAGAGATTATTATGGACTGATATGTGATACTATTCTGAATTCCTGACAATTTAAATACTTTGAATATGCTCCTACATACGTGTCTTACAGGAAGACTAATTGCCTTTGGATTAACAACATTAATTTAATGAGATTGGCTTATTATTCAGACCTCAATTTGCAAACCTGTGGGTCTTTTTTTTTTTTTTTTCTTTTTTTTGTTTTTAGCTTTTGTTTGATTTTCCTCCCTATACACTCTCTCACAGGATCTGGGTAGCAGAGCTGCTCAAAATTAATTTAATTTTTTTTTCCTGTTTGAGATGTATTTTATTTTATTTATTTATTTTTTATTATTAAATCATAGCTGTGTACATTAATGCGATTATGGGGCACCATACACTGGTTTTATAGACCGTTTGACACATTTTCATTACACCGGTTAATATAACCTTCCTGGCATTTTCTTAGTTATTGTGTTAAGACATGTCTCAAAATTAATTTTAAACCCTAAGATAAACTACAGGCTATCTAACTGATGAGTAATAGCAGAATTAGTTAACATGTAAGAGCAGGATAAACAATTTCAAAAATACTCATGGGGCTGGAACTCTTGCTCAATTTGAACAATTCAAAAGTTTGGAAACCACTGTTTGCAGATTCATCTTGTGGATCTACTTGTTGGAGTGCTACTTCTAACTAAAACATAGAAAAAAATCAAGTAGGAAAAATGTTTAAATTCATAGAGCTAGAAAAAAATAAAATCTCAAATACTCACATTAAATTAACCATGGATTTATCTTGCTAACATAGCAAGTCATTATATACTTAACACAATTGAGATACATGATTTTGATGAGCAGACCATTTCTTGAAACAATATTTTTACAGAACATGAAATATAAGAGCTTCTGATAACAGAAGATTGACCCTGAGGGAAATAGTCATTGAAATGCTCAGATTTTATATGGAAAGGTGAGGAGAGTATAGCTGAAGAATCTGATATGTAGACAGACAAGCTCTCAAGCTTTGAACAGATGTGTTTTTCAAAGTCCATTTAAAATCAGTAGTTTCTAATTTTTCAGCACATCTTCCTGCAATGATAATAGTGATTTCTTGGTGGTGCCTGCAGGTCAGTGACTAGGGCACCGGCCACATACACCAAAGCTGGTGGGTTCGAGCTTGGCTCAGGCCTGCTAAACAGCAATTACAACTACAACAAAAAATGGCCAGGCGTTGTGGCGGGCGCTGTAGTCTCAGCTACTCAGGACGCTGAGGCAAGAGAATCGCTTAAGCCCAAGAGTTTGAGGTTGCTGTAAGCTGTGACACCACAGCACTCTACTGAGGGTGACATATTGAGACTCTGTCTCAAAAAAAAAAAAAAAAGAGTGAATTCTCAAAAATGTGAGCTATGTGTTAGGTACTTTCTAAATGCTTGCATGAATTGTATCATTTAATTCTTTCAAAAATCCTGTGACTTGGGTTATAATTAACCTACTTTTACAGAAGAAGTATCGGAGGCACTTCGATAATAATACTCTGTGCAGTATTATTTCTGTTGCATTCTACTTGTCAAAACTGTGATAGAGGCCATTTAGTTTCAAGGAAACAAGATCTGTTTCTCTACGCAAAGAATGGCAAAGACTTTTCTGTCATCTTTGATCTACCACAAGCACCTAGAGTAGACTATAAGAGCCTATTTATTTGTGACCTAGATTAATGTTTCTCAAGTTTATCTTTAACCTCTCTTTCTATATCAGGTTAGTTTTAATTTAAATCTTACTTTTAGAAGGTGTTTTCTTTCAACTCTTAAGGCCCATGATGCATTGATAGAGGGATGCATTATTTTAAAATATAAACCACCTAGAATAGAGTTGGGATATCATTTATCAATTTTTCTTTTGCTCTAAGGCAACTATAAGACTTAATGAACAATACCGAATTCACTTCAATCCAGAGGAACAAGGTAGATTAAGTTACTTGAAAGTGTAAATATTCTACCTTATCTTTTACTACATAAACACTTCATTTCCCAAGTTGCATAGTAATGTTTACTTATCTGTCATTGGACTACATATCTTTAGGGTCACAGGCTGTGTCTTATTTATCCCCTTTGCTTTCCCCCCAGAATAAATATAGTACCCTGGGAAATGGTAGATACTAGGAAATATTTCAGGAAAAAAACTTATCAGGCAATGAAACAATTTGAATATATTTAAAATGACATACCAGCAACTCTCATAATTAATAGATGTTTGCCTTCTTGAGAATCTAACATGTTGATTTCTAATAAAGTAGAAATTCATGTTAGGTGGTGGTGGTGTAATAGTTTAGCGTGTGTGTTTTCATTTTTAATGTTTTAATATGCTTGGAAACCAGGGATGCATATCATATTCTGATAAAGAAATTTAAGATGTGTAAAGTTAATATTAATGCACAGTTGTGAGGGTATGTGTCTACCAAGGGTAATACCTTTTTGTCTTTCTAGTGAAAATGTATTTTAATCTAATTGCATGCTATCAGATATCTTCTATTTTGCTAAAATTAACATTGATACCAGACACTTGGCCTGAAGTACCATCTACTCATTTGCTTTTTTTTTGAGACAGTCTCACTATGTCACCCTCAGTAGAGTGCTGTGGTGCCACAGCTCACAGCAACCTCAAACTCTTGGGCGTGAGTGATTCTCTTGCTTCAGATTCCCGAGTAGCTGGGACTACAGGTGCCTACCACAATGCCTGGCTATTTTTTAGTTGCAGTTGTCATTGTTCTTTAGCAGGCCCGGGCCAGGCTGAAACCTGCCAGCCTTGGTTATGTGGCTGGTGCCCTACTCACTGAGCTGTGTACGCTGAGCCCCATCTACTCATTTTTATTTGGAGTTTCTCATTTCATTTGGTCTTCTAATTCTTTCTGCAAAATAATAACACTGAATATGAAAAGCATCGTCTAGCTTAAACTTCTAGGTCCCTAGCATAAGTTTGGACTTCTTTCTCCAATCCAGGGCTTGTGAAATCTTACTGGTAAGCTGCCCTATAACATGTCTGAGGTCCTTTGTAATTTTGCTGTGAGAGTTCTGAGATTATTCAGTCTTGCTTTGAGTTCAGTAGTGTAACTGTTCACACGTGGAGGAAAAGGGTTATAGAAACTATTTTCTTTAGGGATAGGTTCAAATATTTAATTAAAAAAAAATAGCTCCATGATGCTAAATTCAAGAAAAAGAGGAATAGGCCACATTACCAATTCACTAGGTAATGATATGTTCTTAATCTTCAATTAAAACACTTATCTGAATAGCTAATCTTCAGGACAGTGGCTCTCACATTCTTTTTTCTTTCTTTCATTTTTTTTTTTTTTTTTATTTGTAGAGACAGAGTCTCACTGTATCACCCTCAGTAGAGTGCCGTGGCGTCACACGGCTCACAGCAACCTCTAACTCTTGGGCTTATGGCCTCAGCCTCCCGAGTAGCTGGGACTACAGGTGCCCGCCACAACACCCGGCTATTTTTTTGTTGCAGTTTGGCCGGGGCTGGGTTTGAACCCGCCACCTTCGGCATATGGGGCCGGCGCCCTGCTCACTGAGCCACAGGTGCCGCCTTTTTTTTTTTTTTTTTTTTTCTTTGGGACAGAGTCTCACTCTGTTGCCCTGGGTAGAGTACCATGGCACCATCAAAACTCACAGCAACTTCAAACTTTTGGGGTCAAGTGATCTTTTTGCCTCAGCCTCCTAAATAGCTGGAATTACAGGTGCCCACCACAATGCCTAGCTAGTTTTTCTATTTTCAATACAGACAAGGTCTCACTCTTGCTCAGGCTGGTCTTAAACTCCTGAGCTCAGGCAATGCACACATCTTGGCCTCCCAGAGTGCTAGGATTACAAGTGTGAGCACCATGCCCAGCTGGCTGTCCCAATTTCTGATTGTGAATCATACAAATTTATTGCTATTTAGGAAGCTATTAAAATTTTTTTCTGTTTAAATATGTGCTCTAATCTCTGTTTTTATCCTTGGCAGCAATAATGATTTAGCAAAGCAATGAATATAAAGGAAGTGCAAAAAGAGAATCTCAAATTCATTTGGCTACTTATTTTGCATTTAGTAGTAGCTCAGAGACTATAAAATTATAATTATTGGGTGAAAGTAAGCATGAATATTTATCCTCTGCAGATTTTATAATATTTATTCTTGTGGTCTTTTTCATGACTAGCATGAGTAATAAACATTTAGCTCTTTATAAGGTTGAAGACCTATGTGTAAGGACTAATATTGAGAACATGGGATAATGAGGTAGAAAAGATTAAAAATATATAAATTCTTAAATTCCATACAAATTTATGGAAGGTAGTCTGCAAATCAGTCAAAATTAGATATTTTAAATTATAATGATGATACATAAAGATTATGATAATAAAAACCAAAACCCATACTCTAGCACACACAGTTGGAAATGAGACTGAAATAAAGTAGAACTTAGAAAGGTGACTGGTCTGAGGCTACTATCCTCCTTTTCTACATACTTCCTAACTCCAATACAGACACTAGCACTGAAATGGGAAATGATGAACAAAGGCATTAAAAAAGCCTCACTTTCAACTTCATCAAGGCCAAGTGCACATGACTTAGAGAAATGAAGATCACCTTCACACCAGTTTCAATGAGAGATTGCGTTTCATATGCACACACAAAAAATTATGAAAATGAGCATGTGTGGAGGTTTAATAGCTAATTTTCCACGTTGATTATCTTGGCCAGTTCATTGGGATGCTCTTGCTTCTTTGCTAATTTAATTTGTTTCATCCTTTTCATTGTCTCCTTTAAATGGCAATTAGGGAAGATAGCACTCCATATTGCCTTCTACTTACCCTTTTGCTAAATCATGATTTCACCCTGTGCCAGATAGTTATGGGTATATGAAGAGATGGCCTGGTGAAAGCCAGAGTGGGTGGACGTACTTGACTCAAACTAGATTGCATTAGCTTTAAAAGAGTTGTTTGTATATGGGGGAAGGACCCTGGTTTGTGCCAGGAAAAATTTGCCAATGATTAAAATGTATGTGTGTGTGTGTGTGTGTGTGTGTGCAGGTGTGCACGTGTGTAGAACAACTAATTTATTCGCATTCAGAAATGTGAAACATGCCTATTTGGAAATTCAGATTTACTTACATGATGCCAACGAGCATGCTACAGCTATTTAAAAGCTGGCTATTGGTGGTGCGGTGGCTCATGCCTGTAATCCTAGCACTTGGGAGGCCAAGGCAGGTGGATTGCCTGATCTCACAGGTTTGAGACCAGCCTGAGCCAGAGCAAGACCTCGTCTCTAAAAAATAGCTGGGCATTGTGGTTGGTGCCTGTAGTCCCAACTACTTGGGAGGCTGAGGCAAAAGAATCACTTCAGCCCAAGAGTGTGAGGTTGCTGTGAGCTGTAACACCACAGCACTCTACTGAGGGTGACAAAGTGAGATTCTGTCTCAAAAAAAAAAAAGCTGGCCATCAACCTACTAAAATATCAGAACCTTTCTATTTTGTACCTACTGTTTTAAAACTGTTACATATGTTTATATTACGTATCTGGCAAGCTGCTGGTAAACTCTGTGATGATTTTTAGTATGTTGTCATTAAAAGGCATTTATCAAGGGCTTGTTTTTATGTCGCTGTACCTTAGGGGAACCAAAAGAGGGCCTTCTCAACCTGTAGCACTCCTTGTCCCTTAGTCTTTAGGCTCATATAGTCCAAAGTAATGAATAGCAGCTTCTTGGGAGTTACATCATTAGCAGAAATTTATAGATCTTCAAAATAGTATTGGCCCTAAAGTATCTCTGTGTAAATCATGATAGAACTCTTAAAGACTTTAGCATTATGAATTCCCTTAGATTTTCCTTCATTCTCTTGAATTTATGAAGTAGAATTAGCCCTCCCCCCAACTGCTATATGATGACAAGTAGGAGAAAAAAACCTTACTCCCTTTGTAAGGCAAATGAAACTCATGAATACAACTGAAAATCTGCCTCAACTCAGCAATTTCGGCCTTAGTGTTCCATTTGTCCAGACAAGACACATTGTCTTTGTGGCCAAGAGGAACTTTCCCAAGATTCTTTAGTTATTCCTATAACTAGATTACATCAGCTTTAAAAGAGGTTTTTGTATATGGGGGAAGGACCCTGGTTTGTGCCAGAAACATAGGAGGTACTCCATATTTATTGAATGAATGAATGAATGAGTAAATGAATAAGTAAGAAATCTGGAAGGCCACTGAGAGTCTTTTTATTTTATTTTATTTTTTATTGTTAAATCATAGCTGTGTACAATAATGTAATCATGGGGCACCATACACTGATTTTATATGCCATTTGACATATTTTCATCACAGTGGTTAACATAGCCTTCCTGGCTTTTTCTTAGTTATTGTGTTAAGACATTTATATTCTACATTTAGTAAGTTTCACATGTACCCTTGTAAGATGCACTGTAGGTGTGGTCCCACCGGTCCCACCAATTACCCTCCCTCTGCCCATCCTCCCCCCACCCCTCCCCTCCCTTTCCCTTTTCCCCCTAGTCTTAGGTTATAATTGGGTTATAGCTTTCATATGAAAGCTATAAATTGGTTTCATAGTAGGGCTGAGTACATTGGATACGTTTTCTTCCATTCTTGAGATACTTTACTAAGAAGAATATGTTCCAGCTCTATCCATATAAACATGAAAGAGGTAAAGTCTGCATCTTTCTTTGAGGCTACATAATATTCCATGGTGTACATATACCACAATTTATTAATCCATTTGTGGATTGATGGGTACTTGGGCTTCTTCCATGACTTAGCAATTATGAATTGGGCTGCAATAAACATTCTGGTACAAATATCTTTGTTATAATGTGATTTTTGGTCTTCTGGGTATATACCTAGTAGAGGAATTGTAGGATCAAGTGGCGGGTCTATTTTTAGATCTCTAAGTGTTCTGCAAACATCTTTCCAAAAGGAATGTATTAGTTTGCATTCCCACCAGCAGTGTAGAAGTGTTCTCTTTTCTCCATATCCACGCCAACATCTCTGGTCTTGGGATTTTGTGATATGGGCTAATCTTACTGGAGTTAGATGATGTCTCAAAGTAGTTTTGATTTGCATTTCTCTGATGATTAAGGATGATGAGCATTTTTTCATATGTCTGTAGGCCGTGCACCTGTCTTCAGAGAATTTTCTCTTCAAGTCCTTTGCCCACCCTGAGATGGGATCACTTGTTCTTTTCTTGCTAATACATTTGAGTTCTCTGTGGATTTTAGTTATTAAACCTTTGTCAGAGACATAACCTGCAAATATCTTCTCCCATTGTGAGGGCTGTTTGCTTGCTTTACTTACTGTGTTCTTGGCTGTGCAGAAGCTTTTTAGTTTGATCATGTCCCAGTAGTGTATTTTTGATGCTGCTTCAATTGCCTGGGGGGGGGGGGTCCTCCTCATAAAATATTCGCCCAGGCAGATTTCTTCAAGAGTTTTCCCTGCATTTTCTTTTAGTATTTTTATAGTTTAATGTCTTAAGTTTAAATCTTTAATCCAGTGAGAGTCTATCTTAGTTAATGGTGAAAGGTGTGGGTCCAGTTTCAGTCTTCTACAGGTCACCTGCCAGTTGACCCAGCACCATTTGTTAAATAGGGGATCTTTTCCCCACTGAATGTTTTTAATTGGCTTGTCGAAGATCAAATAACGGTAGGTAGCTGGGTTCGTCTCTTGGTTCTCTATTCTGTTCCATACATCTACCTGTCTGTTTTTGTGCCAGTACCATGCTGTTTTGATCATTATCGATTTATAGTATAGGCTGAGGTCTGGTAGCATGATTCCTCCTGCTTTGTTTTTATTTCTGAGTAATGTCTTGGCTATTCGAGGTTTTTTCTGATTCCATGTAAAATGAAGTATTATTTTTCAAGATCTTTAAAGTATGACAGTGGAGCTTTAATAGGGATTGCATTAAAATTGTATATTGCTTTGGGTAGTATGGACATTTTCACAATGTTGATTCTTCCCAGCCATGAGCATGGTATGTTTTTCCATTTGCTAACATTTTCAGCTATTTCTTTTCTTAGCATTTCATAATTCTCTTTATGGAGATCTTTCACATCCTTTGTTAGATAAACTCCCAAATATTCATCTTTTTTGGCACTACTGTGAATGGAATAGAGTCCTTGACTGTTTTTACAGCTTGACTATTGTTGGTATATATAAAGGCTACCAATTTATGAATGTCGATTTTGTAACCTGAGACGCTGCGTATTCCTTGATCACTTCTAAGAGTTTTGTAGTAGAATCCCTGGTGTTTTCCAGATATAGAATCATATCATCTGCGAAGAGTGGAAGTTTGATCTCTTCTGACCCTATATGGATACACTTGATCGCCTTTTCTTCCCTAATTGTGATGGCTAAGACTTCCATTACAAGGTTGAGGAGCAGTGGAGACAATGGGCAACCCTGCTTGGTTCCTGATCTGAGTGGAAATGATTTCAATTTAACTCCATTCAATATGATATTGGCTATGGGTTTGCTGTACATGGCCTCTATCAGTTTAAGAAATGTTCGTTCTATACCAATTTTCTGAAGTGTTCTGATCATGAAGGGATGCTGTATATTATCAGAAGCTTTTTCTGCATCGATTGAGAGAATCATATGGTCTTTGTTTTTAATTTGTTTATGTGCTCAATTATACTTACAGATTTGTATTAAACCAGCCTTGAGACCCTGGGATAAAACCGACTTGGTCATGATGTATAATTTGTTTGATGTGTTGCTGGATTCTGTTTGTTAGGATCTTGTTAAATATTTTTGCATCTATATTCATTAGTGATATTGGTCTATAATTTTCTTTTCTTGTTGGGTCTTTTTCTGGTTTGGGGATCAGGGTGATGTTTGCTTCATAGAACGTGTTGGGTGTCTTCCTTCTTTTTCTACCTTTTGGAACAGGTTGAGTAATATAGGTAGTAATTCCTCTTTAAAGGTTTGGTAGAATTCTGATGTGAAACCATCTGGTCTCAGGGTTTTCTTTTTAGGGAGGTTTTGTATGGTTGATGGTATTTCAGAACTTGATATGGGCCTGTTCAATATTTCCACTTGATTCTGGCTAAGTCTTGGAAGGTGACGTGCTTCCAAGTATTGGTCAATTTCCTTCAGATTTTCAGATTTCTGAGAATAAAGTTTCTTGTAATATTCATTAAGGATTTTTTGAATTTCTGAGGAGTCTGTTGTTATTTCGTCTTTGTCATTTCTGATTGATGAGATTAGAGATTTTACTTTTTTTTTCCTGATTAGGTTGGCCAAAGGTTTATCTATTTTATTGACCTTTCCAAAAAACCAACTTTTGGATTTATTGATCTGTTGTATAATTCTTTTTTTTTTCAATTTCATTTAATTCTGCTCTAATATTGGTTATTTCTTTTCTTCTACTAGGTTTCGAGTTGGAATGTTTTTCCTTTTCCAGTTGCGTGAGATGTCCCATTAAGTTAACTTCCTCTCTTTCCGTTCTCTTGAGGAAGGCTTGCAGTGCTATAAATTTCCCTCATTGGACTGCCTTTGCGGTATCCCAGAGGTTCTGATAATTTGTGTCTTCATTGTCGTTTTGTTCCAAAAATTTGGCAATTTCCTTCTTAATCTCATCTCTGACCCAGCTATCATTCAGCATAAGGTTATTTAACTTCCATGTTTTTGTATGAGTATGCAGATTCCTGTTGTTACTCAGCTCAACTTTTATTCCATGGTGGTCCGAGAAGACGCAAAGAATAATTTCTATTCTTTAAATTTGCTGAGTTTAGACTTGTGACCTAAGATGTGATCGATTTTGGAGTAAGTTCCGTGGGCTGATGAGACGTATGTGTATTCAGTTTTTTTGGGATGAAATGTTCTGTAGATGTCTGCTAAATCCAAGTGTTGGATGGTTAGGTTTAAATCTAAAATTTCTTTGCTCAGCTTCTTATTGGAGGATTGATCCAACACTGCCAAAAGAGTGTTGAAATTTCCGACTATTATGAAGCTGGAGGAAATCAAGTTGCTCATGTCTGTTAGAGTTTCTCTTATAAATTGAGGTGCATTCTGGTTGGGTGCATAGATATTAATAATTGAAATCTCATCATATTGAGTATTACCCTTAACAAGTATGCAGTGACCATTCTTATCTTTCCTTACTTTTGTTGGTTTAAAGCCTATTGTATCTGCAAACAAAATTGCAACACCTGCTTTTTTCTGATTTGCCTGAAATATGGATGACCATCCTTTCACCCTGAGTCTATATTTGTCTTTTAAGGTAAGATGTGACTTTTGTATGCACAAAATATCTGGCCTGAGTTTTTGTGTCCAGTCAGCTAACCTATGCCTCTTTAGAGGACAGTTTAAGCCATTCACATTAATGGAGAATATTGATAAGTCTGGTAAAATTTTGGGTATCGAGTTTTTCGAAAGTCCAGTGGACATTTTTAATCCTTTTGCCAGTGTGGAAGTTGGAGTTTGATCAAAAGTTTACTTTTGTGGTAGAGGATTGGTTTAGTCATTATGGAGGATAGGTCTGAGAATATCCTGAAGAGCTGGTTTGATTATGGCAAATTTCTTCAACATATGAATGTCATTAAAGTATGTAATTTCTCCATCATAAATGAAACTCAGCTTAGCTGGATACAGGATCTGGGGTTGAAAGTTATTTTGCTTTAGGAGATTAAAATTCGATGACCACCCTCTTCTGGCTTGAAAAGTTTCAGCAGAGAGAACTGCAGTCATTCTAATATTCTTCCTTTTGTAGGTAGTGCCTTTCTTACGTCTGGCTGCTTTGAGAATTTTCTCCTTCATATTAACTTTAGTGAAGTTAATTATGATATGCCTGGGGGATGTCTTATTGGGGTTGAGTCGTGCTGGGGTTCTGAAGCTGTCTTCTATCTGAATTTCAGAATCTCTAGGCATGTCTGGAGAATTCTCTTTCATAATATCATGGGGAAGGGCCTCTGTGCCTAGTGAGGCCACTTCATCGGTTTCAGGGATTCCAATGAGTCGGACATTAGCCTTATTTGAATTATCTCATATCTCATATCTCTGAGAGAATGATCCTTTTTTGTTCTCCATTTCTCTTCCTCTTTGAGAGTTTGGGAGCCTTCAAAGGCTTTGTCTTCAATGTCAGAAATCCTTTCTTCTGCTTGCTCCACTCCATTACTGAGGGATTCTACTGTATTTTTCAGATCTCTGAGGGCTGCAAATTCTTGCTTCAGTGTGTCTAAGTCTTTGGTGGTTTTGTCCTTAAATTCGTTAAATTCTTGAGACAACTTTTGAATTTCTCCTCGAATTCCTAATTCCGACTTTCGAATTGCTGCTTGAAGTTCTAAGTCCAAATTTTCCTCTACTTTATTAATCTTGTTTGCAATCCAAATTCGGAATTCAATTTCTGACATCTCAGCCAGTTGTTTATGAATGGGATCTTCAATTGCATCTGCCATATCTTTCCTTGTGGGGGTTGATCTATTCTGGTTATTCATGTTACCATAGTTTTTCCGCTGATTCTGCCCCATGATTGTTTTACTTCCTTTGATTTTTCCCCTGGAGCTTTGTCAAGGACCCATACAGTGCTGTGGCCCTGTTTGGTGTGGTGTGGCTAAGTAGTTCTGTCTTGTTTTCAGCTGGTTTCTGTTCGAGCCTAGTGAAACAGTTACTCTGGGTTGAAGTCTTAGCTGTGGAGAAATACCAGCAATTAAGTCACCCAGCCCACCACAGGGAACAATGGGAAAAGGAAAATAAAACCTTCCTACAACCACACACCCAGGGCACCACCTGAATAATCCTCAGTCGATTGGCTCAGTTCAAAAGGTCCAAATCAATTATCTCAGTCAGCACCTGTCTCGGGTGGGAGAGTTTAAGAGGTCTCTGGGAACTGGATCACAGGAGTCTGGTGACTACTCTGATATGGCTTGCATCAGTGCTGTGTGGAGTCAGGAGGAGCCACTCAGCAAATAGATCAGTCTGGGAAGGTTGATACCTGCTTCCCCACCTTGCACCTCTGTCACACCCAGTCACTGATAGCCCTGCAGTTGGCTGACCCAGTTGCCTGTAGTGGACAGATACTCCAGGGGGTTGCACCTGCCTGAATTACAAGGAAATCTGCCAGGCCTCTGTGCTCTGCCTCTACCTAGCAGGAGGAGGTGAGGCCTGACAGCCTCCGGCGCTTGGTGAAGGTTGGGGGGTGTTCACTCAGGTCCATCCCTGCCCCTGATTGATGTTACTGACAGAACCGAACAGAACTGCTAAATTCCCCTGCAGAAGAGAAGCTGTTTTCCAAAGAAGCTGAGTTCCAAAGCCCTGTCTTTGCTCCTGTAGGTTTGTATTAGGTTACCTGTCAGTTCTATCCTGCTGCCTTTCTGTGTCTATATGCTCATGATCCCCTGATGGCCAGGTGCGTCTTAGGCTCAGTAAAGCGGTCCTTGGGTCAGCCCCACCCTGGGAGCTTCCCAGGTCTGTGAGTCACCTCAGGCAAATCCTTTACTCACGGGTTGTTGCCGGCCTTCTCTGGTTCCCCAGGGAGACAGGGGGTGTGGCTTCAGAATATCCGGGAGTGAGCCATATTGCTGCTAAAAGATGGCTGCTCCTCCAACCCTCAGGGAACTGCTGCTCTGGTGTGGTTCCCTCTCAGCCGACCATCCTCTCCTCACTCCCACGCCCCAGAGTCAGCACTGACCAGCTGCAGTTTAGGCACTGTCCACACCCCTCAAAAAATCACCCAAGAATCTGGACTCCTGGGGGACAGGCTTCCATACCTCAGAGTGAGAGTGGAGGGGAGTGCTGGGAGCTCAGAGTTGCAGGTAGAGAATATATACAGTTTTATGCCTGGCAGGAGAATGCCATGGCACCCTAGTAGGGGAGGCAGGTCCAGTTTTTAGAGGGTCTCTCCCGTGGAGTGTAGTGGGAGGACCTTTGAACTCTGCCCATTTGTTCGTGGGGCACTCCGAGCCATTCTCATGGGAAAGGGGACTCCCATCCGCTTGGTGATATATTTTGTACCTTTTGTTTGTATCCTTGTGGTCGCAGCTCACCTCAGCAGTGTTGATGTGCGTTCTTCAACCTTCTCTCTTGGTGCAGCTCAAATCCACTAGGTTACTTGCTAATTTTTTGTCCTTTAACTCTCCTTCTGGATGGAAGCCTCTGTGGAAAGCTGGCTTCAGTTAGCCATCTTGTCTCCACCCCCCCACCCCCCGAAATCACTTTTAGTTTGCACCTGATTTAATTACCTTTGCTAGTTGTCTGATTATCTGACCTGTACATGTACAGGTGCTGCTTCCAGAAAATTATTTAATATAAGCCTTTTGTTATTAGAGCTTGTATCTTAAAACTTGCATATGTCACTGAACTATTAGAATAAAGTTCTATTAAGCCTAATGAACTGGGTTAATAAAAGTTAGAGAAAAAAAAATATCAGAGATATAGCTAAAACTACATTGAGATAAATCTCTGCAATTGTGATCATTTTGCATCTGATGTGCACATTGCTGTTGTTTCCAAATATAAATAAGAGGACAGAGGCCTACTGATAATTGTATTATGGATTTACATGAATAAGACACATCTGTGGCAATTTTAATTATTTGCCAAAAATGAATGAACTTGGTTCCTGAATAAGAAATGCAAGTTTATATGAGTCAAGCATATTATCCCTTTTTAATGGTCACTAATGAGACATATGAAGGTAATAAACTGTAGAAATAGAACCAGAATCCAAACAAACATGTTCATTAGTCTTTCCTGTCTTCTGATGATAAAGAAATTGAATCTTGGGCTGGACACATGTCTAAATTTGAACTAATGTAAAGTATTGGGGTTATATTTTAACAGAAAACTTTATCATAAGTAGATTACATTATCATTTGTGGTAGTAAAGAATTTGCTTCTGATGCTTATTAAAGATTTCCACAGATACTTTTCATTTTTTCCTAAATGGAAATCTTTTTATTATTTTTCCTTAATTTTATAAGTAGCACATTCTCATTATAAGAAATTTAAATAATTCAGAGATGTGTATTAAACTGAAATAATTCAAACCCCTATAATCTTATTCCTCAGAAATAATCACTATTAACAATTTGATGCATGTTTGTTTATGTTATTTAACAAGACCTCATATAGCATTTTCTATGTGCTAAGCTCTTACAATTATTTCTCATTTAATCCTCATGACAATGCTACTAGGTAAGTATTATTATTTCCCTATTTCTAGAGGATGAAATGGAATCTCAGAGGTTTTAATAACTTGCACAAAGTTATATAGTTATATTGGCAGAGTTGAGATTCAAACACGGGTCATCTGATTCTAGAGTCCCTGCTCTTAATTATGTCCCAGGCCTCTATGCACTCTTCCAGAACTCTCTTTATGTGTATAATAAAAATATATACCGCATGTTTCCAAGTTCACTTGTCTTCTGTGGTCAACATTTGTTCTAGCAGACTCTTAAAATGGGTAAGATCTCATCCACGTGACGTAGGGAGTCCAGTGTACCTTCTTCTTGGTATTTCTATGATTTCCTGAAGGTGTTTGTGTTCTGGGACATTATTCTTCCGATCCTACTGCCTTACAGTATCTTGTCTATGCCTTTGCTATCTTTTCTTTTTATCTCTGGACAACACTGTTTTTCTTTTTTTCCCCAAAGTACCACTAACATAAATAAAGCAGTTATATGCAGAGAACTTTTCCTGAAGATTAGGGCTAAAGAAAAGAATTGCAAATTAGAAAAAAAAATAACAAAATGTTTAAAATGATTGTTCTTAGACCCTAAGAGAAAATTGAAATGTCAAATTTTTTAAACAAGTTTCTCTTTGGACACATTCCAACTCCCTCCTGTGGGCTATATTCTCTCAGACCCTTTCTCCCAATTACCTTTTCTTCTGTTTGATATGCTTAACTCCTTTTTTGCTTACGTGTTCACCCCTAAGTCTAAATCTTTCCTTATTGTTCAGAGTGATTTAGCTTTACGTCTAAATTTATCCATCTGTTCCTTGCCCATAAGGTGTATCTTTTTTTTTTTTTGTAGAGACAGAGTCTCACTTTATGGCCCTGGGTAGAGTGCCATGGCATCACACAGCTCACAGCAACCTCCAACTCCTGGGCTTAAGCGATTCTCTTGCCTCAGCCTCCTGAGTAGCTGGGACTACAGGCGCCCGCCACAACGCCCAGCTATTTTTTGGTTGCAGTTTGGCCGGGGCCGGGTTTGAACCTGCCACCCTCAGTATATGGGGCCGGCGCCCTACTCACTGAGCCACAGGCGCCGCCCATAAGGTGTATCTTTTACAACAAAAATACTTTATGGTGGAAATATGTTGTTTTTCTAGTGGTTCTCAATGGGAGCACAGGAGGTATATGTATGATTTTGCCCTCCAAAAGACATTTTTGTTATGACAACAAAACATTACTCAGCTCAAAATATCAATAGTGCCAAGGCTGAAAAACCCTGATCTATAAGAAGTGTTTATCTTCCTTTTGGGAACTGTTTTCACTTGAATGATGTAATTTTGGGGGAGCCAGCACTAGATGGTAGTCATAGCACCTCCTATGGAAGTCATGGTACCTACATGAAAGTCACAGAACTTACTCTCTGATTCTAATGTTGAGCACCCAGCAGGCTGAGTCAATTTTGGACACCCCCCGCCCTCCAACCAAGGCCACATAGCCAAGTGTGGACATTTAGATCAATCTGGACCAGTCTTCATTCACCTGGGGATGTGTCTCTTGCACATATGCATGGGAATTGACAAGGATATTCCTTGTATCACTGTAAAGAGCAAAAGCTCGGTAACAATCCAAATTTGTCTACCAGTAGGTGACTGATTGAATAATTTGTGGTAGAGTCACACAAAGAAATACTCATGATAGTTTGTACCAGGTTAACTGGGTAAAGCTAGAACTACATTTCCTGGAATCACTTTCTCTGTAAAATTCTGAGTTAGACTTGGCCAAAAGGGGAATTATTGGGAAATTTGAAAGGTGGAAATGAACAGCATTCCTTTCTCACGTAAAGGCATGGGATTGGAGAGGAGACAGACCCAGACATGCTGGTGGTTTCCAGCAAGCCTCATTCTTCTTTGCTTCATGCCCAACTTCTGACTGGTGCTTTGCTGCAAACCCAGAGAGAACAGATTCTACAGACTTTCCCCCCAGCTGCCCCTTTGTGGCTCCACTCACATACTGACATACCTGGCTTTCCAGATTGACTAGTTAGTAACTCCTCAGAAACACCAACTTGCTGTCTTAGATTTTTACTTCCCCACTCCTACCACACTTGCATGGGGTTGAATTCCTATAATATATCTTTCAGATCATAACTTTAAGCAGTTTTGCTTCTCTGATTGAACCTTGGCTCACACAACTATATAACCTTTAAAAATAATGAGGCAGCTCCATGTACCAATATAAATTGATCTCCCAGAAAGAAGTGAAAAGAGCAAGGTACTAAACTGGTGAAAAATATTCCAGATGAGGCTAGCATTCCCTTTGATCAATAACTCTAATCCTGGTCCCCATTTCTTTTCCCCAGAGGCAATACTATTATTAGCTCAAAATCAATTTATTTGGTCTAGAGAAGAATCCTCAGCAAATTGTAACTTCTATACAAGTTATTTTGGCAAGATTCTTTTATTGATATGTAAGTAATGTACAGTAAAATTCACAGACTTTAAATGCTGGCAATGATGAGTGGAACCATCACCCCAAATGAGATATAGAATGTTTCCTCCCTCCCATTTCCCTAGTGCAGTTTTCTACTCAGATAACCTACTTGCTTCTGCAGCCACAATCTCATTTTCATTTCCACAGATTAGTTTACTCATATTTAGCTTTCAAAGAAATGGAATCATACAATGTGTGATCTTCTGTGTCTGGCTGCTTTCATTCAGCATGAGGTTTCTGAGGTATGTCCATGTAGTTTTATGGATCAGTAGTTTATTCTTTTTATGCTTGAATAATATTCCATTGTATAGATATGCCACAATCTGTTTATCTACTTTCCTGGGCCCAGCCACAAACTTCTACCTTAATTTCCTAGAGAACATAATTTTCTTCTACAAAGGATCACAAATTAGATAAGAAGTTATGATTTGGGTTTTTTTTTTTTTTCTAGAGCCTTAACGTAGGCATGGGAAAGAAGATGGATGAATTTGTTTCTAATCTACAGATGAAAGAGTTGTGCCAAGTGTTGCAGTGATTTCTGGAGTCACAGGAGTCATTTGGTGAATGTAGGAGCAGAAGGTAGGTGATGTGACTTCAGAGTGTCAGGTGAAGACCACACTGTGTTTATTCAGACTCATAGGCCTCCTGGATCCTTAGCAAAAAACCACAAAGACAAGGCTTGAATGCAGTTTTTAAAAGTATGGAGGAAACTATAAGACAATTCTAAGCCTGGACCAGAACATAATTTAAGGTTTCTGTGACATGGTGATGGTACTCTTCCCTAGAATTTTGAGAGGTGAACTAACAGTTCCCAGATAATCGAACCCTAATAATCACTCCAGAGGCAGAGGCTTTTTTTCTATGGCTGGACTTAAAGGAAAAGTTTCCTTTTAACTAAAACTAGGTAAATTAAGACCATTGGAACTCTGTGGCTTAGAATATGTGGAATTTATTGGAACTTTAAAATAAAAAGAGTTTTGCTCTATAAAATTTAAAAAGAAATAGATTGTTTTTCTTATAGCATTTAATGTTAATTAATTGGGCTACTTCTATTTCTTACACTAATCCAATAACATCAGTCGTCCCCAGTGGTTTTGGCAGCAGCGACTGGTTTTATGGAAGACAATTTTCCATAGATGGGGGTGGGAGGTTGGCTTCAGGATGATTCAGCCACATTTTGAGTTTGAGGTTGCAGTGAGCTATGATGATGCCACTGTACTTTAGCTGGGTTGACAGAGTGAGACTCTGTCTCAAAACAAAAAAAAAAATTTTTTTTGAGATAAACTTGTTAAATTAATCTGCTGATTAAAAATAGCATGTAGTTTTCAGTAACTGTGGATTTTCCTAAAAGTCATCACAAATGTAATTTTAAAAGATCTGCTATTATGGTAGGTGTTATAAAATCAAAAACTATTCATGCATTTTGACTGTTAAACATCCATTCTAATGAAGTTCTTAGAAAATACTAAGGAAGCCTTTACTTAATTCATTTTTAAGAACATCTCCATTAATATAACAGATTTTCAGAGATCTCCCCATAAAACAGCGGTTCTCAACCTGTGGGTCGCAACCCAAAGGAACTGTATTAAAGGGCCACGGTATTAGGAAGGTTGAGAACCACTGCCCTAAAAGAAGGTATTTCTTTGAAATATGCTCTGGGCTCAAAGTTTCAGATCTGAAATATTTTATGTTCTCAGAGGCTAGTCTTGAGAAGTTTAATGTTATTGTCACAGATATTTATTTACCATTATAGTAAGAATCATTACTGACACTTTATGATTTTTCTTCAGGTAGTCCTGTTAGATGTGATAGGATTAAATAACTTAATTTCATCGTGATGCTTATAACTTTATTTACCCCACAATGCAGCAAAGCAGTGCTCTTACATGCTCCATATCTGACTTTTCTCCCACCATGCTGTTTTTTCAGCTTGTGCCTCAGTGGTCAAAAAATAAGTATGAATCCTAATTTAGAGCACACTCAATTCTGGACTCCGAATCTGAGTAGATACATTGCAGTGGGTCAGTATTCTTGAAGGATTGCTTCCACTTAAGAGCAGTGTCTGTTTGGAAGTTTTGAACCATAGAATAATACATTTAATGCCTTTTGAATGCCATTTATCTGTAAGTTCTTTACTCTTATTTTTTATGCTGTCTGCAGGTTAAGTGACCAGCTCAAGGTCAGAGCCAGATTTAGGACTTGGAATATGATAGACATGAGTATGCTCTGTTCCCCAAGCCAATCCAAGCCTCTACTTAAGTAAAGGAATCAGTCTAGAGCTCTACTTTCCCTCTTCAAAAAAACAAAAACAAAAACAAAAAACTGTTCTCTCAGACAGTAAGTCAAGCCCCCTATTAAAACATCTAAAAAAAAAAATTGTTCATCCTTGTTATTGCATCATGACATCCTGACAGTACAGAATGACAGAGGGAAGTCTGTTGAAGGCAGGCTTCTGTACAATGCTGTGGATCTGGTTTTCAATAGACCACTCTGTATTAATCAGGTAGTTATACAGAGACAGAAAGGCACAGGTGGCATTGCATGTGTGAAAAGAAAATATGAGCTTTGTATTTTTGCTAAATGGGAGAGTACTTGATCCAGTATCACAGTATCTCCTCTGATACTACATTCTAAATCACCACACAGTTCAGGACTTATTTATATATAGTACCATCTGATATTGTTAACTATTAATACTATTTTAATGTTAATTGTATCTTTCTTGGTAGATATCAAACTGTTTGTAGATAGGGGATCAAGTCATATTGAAGTATCCCTCTGCACATCTTCTATGGTCTGAATGCTTGTGTCTCCCCCCATTGCTATGTTGAAATCCTATCCCCCAAGGTGATGACCTTTTGGGGGGATGATTAGGTCATGAGGATGGAGTCTTCATGAATGGGATTAGTGCCCTTATAGGCTCAAGGAAACTTGTTCATCTCTTCCTGCATATGAGGACACAGTGAGAGGGGCCATCTATGAACCAAGGAACAGGCCCTCACCAGACACTGAATTTGCTAGTACCTTGATCTTGGACATCCCAGCATCTAGAACTGTGAGCAATAAATTTCTGTTGTTTACAAACCACCCCAGTTTATGGTATTTTGTGATAGCAGTCCAAATGGACTAAGGCAACAGCTAAGACATTTGACTGGTTTAATTGTTGACTGAGGGACTTCTCTCAGGGATATGGTGCATAATCAAACAAATGTCCTTTCTTGCCAGATATACCTACTGTACAACTTACAGAGTATCATAGCATGGTCATTAAGAGCTTGGGTTTGGAATCACATTGCATCATTTCATCTACTTGCTAGCAAAATCTGCAACACATTCCATAACCTCTTTGGGCCTCAGTTTCCTTATCTGTAAATAAGAATAAGTATGCTTACTTCCTCATAGGATTGATAAGAGTTCTTGAAGAGTTACTATTTATAAAGCAGAGAATAGTGCCTAACACATAAGAAGGGCTTGCTACTGCTATTTTAAGAAATATTTAAGCCTATAAGGCAGGCATCCTCAAACTTTTTAAACAGGGGGCCAATTCACTGTCCCTCAGACCGTTGGAGGGCCGGACTATAGTTTAAAAAAGAAAAAACTATGAACAAATTCCTATGCACACTGCACAAATCTTATTTTGAAGTAAAAAAACAAAACGGGAACAAATACAATCACACTGCCTCATGTGGCCTGCGGGCCTTGACATTCAAGTTAGTCATAGTTTATGCTTCAGGAAACCTTAAAATTCTTTTCACAACTGGCCTAAGACCTCTTTGAGAAATTTTGAGTTACTACATTTTGCCATGTATACTGCACACCTTTTTTGGCCCAAATTTTTGAGGGAAAAATAAGAATGTGCATTATATGTGGGTAGTATAGTACTATTTGTTACTGATACATAAAATTTCTTATACTTTGTATCTGTTTTTGTGTTTTATAATTATTTGTTACATACAATTTCTTATACCATAATATGTTTTAAAAATGCTTAAATTCCTTTATAATACAAAAAACAAGTACCTAAATATAAGCAAATAAAAATTTGAATTAACAAATTAAAATGAAAGATGAAAGTTTGGACCTAAAATATGGATGCCTATTATACCCAGGGGTGCATTATACATGGCAAAATACAGTATAATATGACTCCCGTGATATGGCTCTGGAAAGTGCCAAATGGTTCAGATGAGTACATGTGAGAAATGGAGTTGAGCTATGGATATAGCCGCCATTTGCAAGAATTTTTGACCTGAGGTTAAGGCTAAGTAAGTTGATTGACTTAGAAGTCAGGCAATAGGCTAGCACTAGGTATAAGAAGTTCTATTATTTTAGTAAAAAAGGATTAGGGAAAATTCATCAGGGGATCCCAAAACTCAATAAAATACTGAAATCAAAATCCATTTAGGCAAAATACTTCAGAGTTTCAGTAGGCTCCAGTTAGTTGAAATGTAGTTAATTCCGGTTTTGTATGGTTCCGGACTAGATGGAGAAGGGCTAATGAAAATGGGGAATGTGGTCACTAGTCTCCAAAGATGGTCCCCAGTGAAATCTACTTTCCAGTACTCACACTTTTTAATCTTCTTCCCATGAATCTAGGATGGCCCTCTGACTTGTTTTTCACCTATAGAATGCAGGGGATATGCTGCTGTTTGACTTCTGAGGCTAAGTCAGAAGAAGCTTTACAGATTTCATCTGTCTTCCTAGAAGGTTCGCTCTGGGGAAAGACAGTCATGAGGCAAGAAGTTCATCTCTCTGGAGACAGCCATGTTGTGATGCAGTGGTGTATCAAGGCTGGGACATTTGGAGTGGTCCACTTGCAGGGGTCCTCAAACTTTTTAAACAGGGGGCCAGTTCACTATCCCTCAGACCGCTGGAGGGCCGGACTATAGTTTTTAAAAAAAACTATGAACAAATTCTTATGCACACTGCACATATCTTATTTTGAAGTAAAAAAACAAAATGGGAACAAATACAATCACACTGCTGCATGTGGCCCACGGACTGTAGTTTGAGGACCCCTGATTAGGGTGCAGCAAATAAGGCAGTACAATATCTGCAGATAATTTTAAAACTATATTAAAACCAACTAAAGGTTAGCCTTCTTTTTATTATCATGCATAAGCAATTCTAAACAAGGGTCAGTGATAATATATTCCTTCCCATGAGTGGACCACTCCCGCTGCTTTTTTCACTCACTCTACCTACTGCATGCCAATGCTGTGAAGCCCATGCTAGCCATCTGGTGAGAGAGATGTCTGGCCAGTCCAAGGTCGCTCTGGCCATCCTGGCCCAGTACCAGGCACTGGAGGGAAGAAGCCATAATGGATGTCCAGCTCAGTCTGGCTTTGAGAAGACTTCAGCCCATGCTGCCATCTGACTGCAATTTCATGCAAGAGCAAAAGCCACAACCACCAGGCTGGGCTTTGTTAAATCATAGAACTGTAGGAGACAATATAAGGAGTTATTTTAGACTACTGAGTTGTAGAGTAGTTTGTTATGCAGAAAAGAGAAGAGGCATGCAAGAACGAAAAAACCCTCTTCGATCTCTTTTAAATAGTGCCTAGTATCCTTGGCTATTTAGAGATTATTTAGTTTATTTAGAGACCAAAAATAGTTGATTTCACCACTGGATGGAAATTATAGCCATGTAGATATTGTTAAGTAACAAGAGATCAGGAACCTATAAGGAGTGACCATAGAATGCACAGCATTGGATCAGCTTACTAAGTTCTGCTAGTAAGTTTTACTACGAAGTTCTTTCTAAGTGCACTTTTCTTTAAAACAAACAAACACCCTAGTCATAGGAAGGATTAATGCTCGTAGTGTGTGTGTGTGTCTTTAGGGACCTTAAAAGGACAGGACATACTTTATTTGCCTATAACGAAGACCAAACTAAAAAGCTACCACATAACCAAACAAGTGGTCATTGTTTATAACTTAAAACAATAGTAGTCTTTAGGAATAAATACTAACGACACTGGAAACTTTGTGTCCTCTCATTTTCACATCCTTTGAAAAAGCATTTGTAAGTGTTAGAATCCTTTCCCCCCTAAAATACCTTAAAGCTGTAAATATTTATTAAAACATCCATATTAATATGCAACAATGTCTTTCTGAGCATTATAAGGATATTATTAGGTATTCAGCGAATCCAAGATGTTTTTTGTTTGGAGGAGAAAATCAAGTTGGTCAGTGGGACCTCTAAACTCCTTTGGCTTGTCAGAGAACTGAGGGGGAAAGAGGAATCTTATTGACAACTTTGTGAGTAGCAGGTGCATATGAAAACGGTGATGGTGAGAGTAAAGTGTACCAGGGGTATCCAACCTGCAGCCTGGGGGCCATATGCTGATTTTGTGAGGACTTTTTTTTGGCTTATCTGTGGTGTCAGATATCATGAAAAGTATGCATGGACTTTTTTTTGCTAATCAGCATTCATTAGTGTTTGTGTATTTACTGTGTGGCCTGAGACAACTCTTAATCTTCCAATGTATGGCAGAGAGAAAAAAAAAAGAGTTGAATACAGATGGATGCCTCTAAATTGTTCCTCCCCAGCAATCGTTTTCTTTATTTTCTCACAGTTAATTTCATCCCCCCATTTTTCTCTGATAATATTTTAAATATTAAAATTTTAAAATGCAGGGGAAAACAGGTAAGCTGAATAGGAGACAAATGGAAATTGAATGTATGTATTTTACCAGATGTGGTGGCTCATACCTATAATCCCAGCCCTCTGGGAGGCTGAACTCAGTAGTTCCAGACCAGCCTGAGCAAGAGTGAGACCCCCGTCTCTAAGAAAAAATGGCCAGGTGTTGTGGCAGGCACCTTTAGTCCCAGCTACTCGGGAGGCTGAGGCAAGAGAATCACTTGAGCCCAGGAGTTTGAGGTTGCTGTAAGCTATGACTACTACAGCACTCTATGGAGGGTGATAAAGTGATATTCTGTCTCAAAAAATAAAAAAGAATGTATGTATTTTCAACCTCTGTGTACCCCTAAACACACACATTATTGGGGCTCCCTCAAAGGTCTCAAAGCTTTGCTGAGATGTGGGCATTGCAGGGGATAACGCGCTTGGTGAGCGGCAGAACCTGCCCTCAGCCTGCCAGCACGGCTATGGGGAGTGCTCTGTCAGGCACGGCTTGAGCAGACCCACCAAATCCCATGTAAGTGGTCAGAGCACAAATGAGGCTGTCGGTGGGTAGTCCTACCCTATTCATGAGCTCTTTCAGAACAATTTTCATTACTTTTTTTAAATACTGTTTTTGGCAAACACTTGATACTTGAAATAAAAAATGCATGAGTCACCTACTGGGCTAGGCACAGTGTGTGGTTCATTGAATTTAGCTAAATTGTGAGTCATCTATCAATAGTCCTCTTGGTGAACATACTTGTAATAATTTGACATGTTACAAACAAAAATAGGTATGATTTTCAAGATTCTTGAAGCTATTTCCCTTGGGGATTCTTTGGATTATGTTTAGTGTTTTTTGTTTTGCTAGGTGATGAAAAGATTGTCAGCCTTGTTTACAAATGGATCCAAGGCTTGTCTCTGTCATGTAAAAAAGAACTTGGATTTGGGAGGCTTGGAGGCAGAATATAGAGCTAAGAGTCATGAGTTGGGGGAAACGAGAGTCAGTGATTAATATTTGTCCTTGTCAGATTATTGACTTTTAAGAAGAATCTTGGCATCTGAAAGATGACTGGCTCCAGTTGCTCAGAGCAGTCTCAGAGCTTGCAAGGATTTATACTTGTGGCCCTCTCTTGCTCCCCACTTTTTTCCAGATAGAAGACAGCAGAACAGGGTGATTTGAGTGTCTGTGTACCACTGCCCTCTGTTGGATGGCACTAGAGTTTCTCTGTACCCATGCCCAAAATGAATAAGTGCTCCTGGTCCTGTGGCAGTCCAACCAGGCAAATCAGTCACTGTTGGACTAAGAACAATATTTTAATGTGGGTATCAACCACCTATGGAAGGATCTTGTTTCAATATAGATTGGGATTAAATAGGTCTAGGCCTATTAGAGGCCTGAGATTTTCTATTTCTTTTTCTTTTCTTTCTTCCTCTTTCTTTTTTTTTGAGACAGAGTTTCACTCTGTCACCCTGGATAGAGTACCATGGCATCATCATAGCTCATAGCTACCTCAAACTGTTAGGCTCAAGCAAACCTCTTGCTTCCGCTTTCCAAGTAGTTGGGACTACAGGCACCTGCCACAATGCTTAGCTAATTTTTCTGTTTTTAGTAGAGATGGGGTCTTGCTCTTGCTCAGGCTGATCTTGAACTCTTGAGCTCAGACAATCCACCTGCCTTTGCTTCCCAGAGTGTTAGGATTATGGGTGTGAGCCACTATGCCCAGGCAAGACCAATTTTTTTTTTTTTAATAGTTGTCCTGTATAAGCTAGCAGAGATCTTTCAATGGGCAGAGATATGAGTCTAGGGTTTCTGGCCTGAAGGGCCCTTGCTTCCATTCTGGTGGTGGCTTGATAAGAGGCTGATATCTACTGTGGAATGGCAGGACAGACGTTATAATTAAACTGCTAGATCTTTGTTCCTGCGGGAAGTGAAAATAATAAGAGAAATAGTTTCTACTTGTTTTTTCCTCTTTCATAAGTGCAATAAAGCATAAAAGGGTTTTTGCTTTTGGTTACAACACAGGTGAAAGTTTTTATATAGACAAGAAGAGAAGTTAAAGTTGCAGACTATGCCTAACTGCCTATGTCAGTAAGATCACACAGGTAGTCTAGGAACCTGGCTGGGACGTTCATCTTCTTTTGGCACACGCATCTGCCCTCCTTCACTTTCTCCAGGGTAGCAAGACTAGGTGTCTACACCAGAGCTTTGGGGTCTTGTCCTGCCATTACTAGCTGAGTAACTTGGGAAAATTGTATGACTCTTGGGATCTCATTTGGAGTAGATGCTATCTCAGATTCATTTCATTTCTGAGATGCAGTAAATTGTCTTTTCTTCCTAGGTGATAATGTAAGTGCAAAGAAGGAAACCATTTAAATACACCCCCCATGTGCATGTAATTGCACATACTCTAAAAAAAAAAATCACTTTCCTTTGGGAAAGTAATGTGTTCACTGTGGTGACTTAGCACCAGTACCTGAGGTTGGACTGCTGCTGTCCAATCAGCTCCTGTAAAAGATGCATTCCATACACATCCCAGTCTAGATGCACTGTCATAATCTTGAGGGCCAGCAGATGGCAGACTTGCACAGCCCACACATTTTTCAGGTTCCCAAGTAAATGGTCCTGATTAACATCCAGAAATAACAGTTACCAATGTTTGAACAAATTGTAACATTTTCCAGGCTACTAAATCCATGGCACTTTGTGAGCTGGAATGTTTGCTAGAACATGACATGATTAGGATATTGTTAATTTGTAATACCTTCCAGCTAAAGGCCTCTTTCACTCAGGCATCCTAAAAGCCCTTAATAAATTGACTTTTTTTTTTTTCAGGTGGAAAAATTAGGGCAGAGGATAAATTGGCTAAGATTGCAACAGAAATAGTCCAAATAATTCAGATCATACACTTTGATGGTCTTTTAGAATTGTCATTTGTCACTCTGGGAGGCCGAGGCGGGTGGATTGCCCAAGCTTATGAGTTCGAGACCAGCCTAAGCCAAAGGGAGACCTTGTCTCTAAAACTAGCCAGGCATTGTGGCAGGCGCCTGTAGTCCCAGCTACTCAGGAAGCTGAGGCAAGAGAATCACTTGAGTCCAAGAGTTTGAGGTTGCTGTGAGCTATGATGCCAAGGGTGACAAAGTGAGACTCTCAAAAAAAAAAAAAATTGCCATTTGTCTTACTTTTCCTTTCTTTAATGTGCACTTCTCTTGGTTGTGGAGGGGAACATACGTGTGTTGGGTGTGTTGACTGTAGATGCAGGAGGAGGAATTGACATCTCTTGTACTTTGGGGCATTGCCACCTGCTGCAGTGGCCATAACTGCTGAGTCGCTCAACCTGTATTTGGAACGCCCTGTGGTAATAAGAGCTGGCATTTGTTGATTACTTACTTTGAGCCAGGCATTCTTCTAAAAGCATTTCTCACATATTAATCATTGAATCCTCTCAATAACCCCATCAAGGAGGCAGAGAGGGTAATTTTCCCAGGATAACAAATCCTTGTATTTTTCTAGGCTCTGAAAGTCATAGTGAGATCAAACTATTTTTGGTGGTAACCACTTTTGAGTGGTTATTTTCCAGCTAATAGATTATTGACTAATTTTTATTTTAATTTTTAAATTATGAGAAATACATTAAAGGTTTGGTTATATCATGCCAGACTTTGTTAAGTCAACACTGTTGTTGGTTGAAAAGAATTCCTTCAGCAACCTCATGCTTAGCAGGAATGATTTACCAGAAATGGAAAGATGATGTGAATGAAATGAGAAACTTGTGCAATTTAATCACTCAAGTAATAAATATTTTCTAAGTGGTCACTTTCTCTGTTAGTCATGAAGCAGCATTAGAAGTGTATTAGGGGTTTTACTCTAACAACGTTTATTTATTTTAAAAGCATGTATAGTAGTTATTGCATGCCAAGTATAAACACGGGTTAACTTGTTCCTAACTTGAGCCCCTTTTAACGAAGTTAAGAGAGTTTAAGAAACATGGTTAGTGTCAAATTAGGATTTAAACCAGCCTCTGGCTTCTGATCCATGCTTATGACCCCTAGGCTATCAGTAGAAAGCAGATATGCTGGCAGGATGTAGAGCAATTAACCAAAGTCAAAACCAGAAACAAATACTTATAGGATTGATTTCTTCCTACCTAACAAAAGTCCTCATAAAGTGAATAAATTCTAAAATGAAATGTTAGAGTAAAGATAACTAAATTAGGTATTAGCCTTGATAAAGGAGAATGGGAACTGTAAAGAACAGGAAACTTTGGGGGAGACTTACTAATGTTTTTTAAATGCATATTAAAATTTCTGATATTTAGAACAATGACTAGCTCTACATTTTCACTGAAGACTAAACAAAAGGAAGTTGCATGACATCACCATTGTATTTGAGTGAACATCTATTTTCTTAACTCTTCTCCTTCTGTAATGCTGTCTTTTCCCGCTGCACCTTTCCTGGGAGAAGAACTTGTAGAATGAGCATGGGAATCCTCTTGTTGAGCTTCAGATCCTGATTTGGTAGGCCTGCAGTGGGATTCCCAGATTCTGCTGTGATTTTGGTGTGCGATTGCCAACCATCCCATCTTTTCTGTCAAGCTCCCTCCACACTCTGCTCAGGAGTGGTTGTTGACTAAATAAGACTGTTACCTGGAATTTTGTTCTCCTGCCCCCAGCTCATAGCTTTAGGTGGAGGCAGTGAAGCCAGTTTATTGAGAGATACAGAGAGAAGGAAAGAAGAGGGAGCAAAGAGAGAGAGAACAAAAGTGACCTGATGATATATTTTGAGCCCTGGAGGTCAATTCTGTCCAGGCATATCTCAATCATACAAGCCAATAAAGTCCCTTTATGGCTCGGCACCTGTGGCTCAAGCAGCTAAGGCACCAGCCACATACACCTGAGCTGGTGGGTTCGAATCCAACCCGGGCCGCCAAACAACAGTGACAGCTGCAACCAAAAAATAGCTGGGCATTGTGGCGGGCGCCTATAGTCCCAGCTACTTGGGAGGTGGAGGCAGGAGAATCGCTTGAGCCCAGGATTTGGAGATTGCTGTGAGCTGTGAAGCCACGGCACTCTACCCAGGGCAACAGCTTGAGGCTCTGTCTCAAAAAAAAAAAAAAGAATGAAGTCCCTTTATGCTTAAGCTAATTCGAATTGTTTCTGTTAGTTGTAAATGAAAGGGTTCTGCCAAACACAGAAGTGATTTAAATTCCATATAAAGGAGAATTCTTTCCTGTAGCAGAAGGGTGGCTACAGCTCTTATGGACTCTCTTTAGGAATAGAACAGATACTGAGGATGTTTTGGGGGGACTAGCAAGAATAATATTAAAATGTTTAATAACTAATGTGGCATGGATGCTGACCAGTCAAGACAGATACCAGCCACAGTGACATTCTGGGGAGCACAAGTTGAACACGCATGGATGGCATATGTAGCAGGTTCAGGATCTGTAGTACTTCAGTGTTGGTACTGAATTCTGAAGGTACATAGTTTTGCAAAAAAGATTTCAATGTTTTTAAAATATGCAGTGTTCTCTGCTTCATACTTTAAAAATTTCCCCCCAATATTTTTACCCAGTGTGTATTCATTTTTATGCCAGGTGATCACTTCCATGTTTTCTAGAGTAGTCTTCAGAACTTTTTCCTATAAAATGAATTACAATACACCTAGCCTTTATTTAAATAAACATATTTATTCTTAATGTATTAAGTAGACAACTGATTAATATTACAAAAATCTAAGTTTTTGGAGTTTTAGAATATTAGATGAAGACAACAGTGACATTACAATTTGGTTTTATTAGACATGGTAAAATATATACCAAAAGAAGCCAAAGAAAAGTCCATTTCTAGGAGTTACAACTATGGTGGCTTCTATCTTTACACTATCTTTAAACTATGCTGTTAATCTTACCAGGAAGTCAAAAAATCCTTATGGATTGTGGATTGGTGTACAAAGGAAAAATAGTAATGGAGAAATTCTGGATACTCTACATCCCAATTACTTTTTTAATGCTTTCTTTGCTCCCTTAGTTTAATGGTAGGGGCATTGCATTCGAAGTCCAGAAAATTGGGGCCCACACCTTCTTGAATTTCACTGTGTACCCCCACCTCACCATCTCAGTTCTCATTCCCTTAGCCCTAGTCCATAGCATTTGTAGAGACTACCAAAGGGGAGGAGCTCTTTCTATGTTTTATTTTTTTAATTGAAGATGTTGTACGTTGTTCTTAAAGCAACCATTAAGCAAACCAGTGACTAAGATTCTCCAGGCAATAGTCAAAGGCCTGGATATAAGAAAGCAATATTCTGGACCAGCCTGGTGTTGTTCTGGGCCAGAGTATGGGAGTCGTTCCCAAATTGAGGGGCATGTGAATGTAGTACAAGGGGGTCTGTGGATCTAGAATGCACACTGAACCTTATAAATACACTGAATAAATCCCTCAGACATATTGTGCTACTGTTTTCTAATCTATGTATAAATACTCTTTTAATGAATAAATTACAGTTTTACAAAGTGGGATGGGTCAGGTATGGTGGCTCATGTCTGCAATCTCAGCATTTTGGGAGGCTGAGGTGGGAGGATCCCTTGAGGCCAGAAGTTTGAGATCAGCCTGGGAAACATAGTAAGACTCCACTTCTACACACGCATGCACACACGCACGCATGCAAGCACACACACACAATTATCTGGGCCTGGTGGTACACACCTTATAGTTCCAGCTCTCAGGTGGCTGATGCAGGAGGATTGCTTGAGCCTAGGAGTTTGAGGTTACAGTGAGCTATGATTATGTCACTGCACTCCAGCCTGGACAACAGAGCAAGAACTTATATCTAAATAAACACATACATACATAGTATGAATGCATAGTAGCTTTCTCTTATATTTTTCTTAATAGAAATACGACATCTAAAATATAAAATACTAAATCTAGATCCTGTGGCAGTCTACTCCTTAAAATTTTAAGCATCTTAAAAAAACAAGTTCATGGAATTTTAAAGATAACTTGGAATGGAATTCTTTGAGCAATGAATGTGGTTTTTAGGTTTTTTATTTTTTTAATTCACTGGACTGATCAGAGGGTACTTTCTCTATATCCTTAGGAGTGTGAAGAATTACCTAGAGGCAAGACAAGAGCTCATTAATTAAATATTTCCGCACTGGACACTCATCGTGCCTGACAGTTCTCTCATTATGAGCCCATGAGAGGGACACTAGTTGTCAGCAGCTGATGTAAAATAATTTTCTCACTACTGTAACTGCATGGGGGAAAGACTTGATAGCAGTTCTTCATGTCTATTAGGTAAACCATTGGAGGGAAAAATGGTCTTGTGCTGAAAGGAAAGTCAAAACATTTCATATAAAATCTTAAAGTAATTTGTTTTTTTATGATAAGGGAAAAAACTCACTTTATCCAACTATAAATATATATTTTGCTGGGGCTCCAGGGACTCTTTTACCATTGCTGTCTCTTTCCTCAGATATCTGTCTCTATTTATTAATACAGAGAATATTCCACGTGCCTTGATGCACTGTTACAGAAATACTGAGTGTGACTAATTCAGTTGTCTTTAGTGAACATTGTAAACTGAGAAATTTGGCAATCTTTGTGACCTTTTTGTGAGCAGGATCTTGGAGTACTCTTTCAATATTCTTTTCCTTGATGGAGATAAACACATTTTAAATCCATATGACCAGTATCCAAGGAACAGGTTTTCTCGCAGTTAGGGGCACTATGCCACAGAGGCTTCTGCTGGGCAGAATCCAGGAGCCACCCAACCCACCATTGCTGCTGCCATTGTCTATTGTTACACCACTTTTGGTATTGTTGCCACTGCTTGAAGTCAAGACTATCCTTGCTGCTGCTGTTGGTGCCACCAGATGTACTATCAGAACCCCAAAGTAGGAAGCGGATTGTTCCTTCCATCCTCTAGTCTTCCAGTCTTCCACCAGTACCTTCCACCATCAGAGCTAATAGAAGCCACCTGGCAAAGGTGTTGGGAAATGCAGTTTTGGGTGTTCTAGCCTTCTTATTATATACATCAAAGCCCAAAATGTTGTGAATGAGGCCTTAGAGCAAAAGGATAGGCTACATAAAACCTGTAATCAAAATCATAAATAACTGAAATTCTAGCTTGGAATTTTTTCTTTTAAAGTTAGAGTTAAGGCAAAAATGCAAGTTATCGGAACTCTTAGTTTTTGGAACAGCTTTAGTGAGGTCTTATTAATATACCATACATTTACAGATAGTGTGCAACCAACACTACAGTCAATGTTAGAAAGTTTTCGTCACCTGAAAAAGAAACTCTATACTCTTTAGATATTATCTCCTTATTCCCACAGCCTTCTCCTTTATCCCTAGACTTAAGTAATCATTAATCTATTTTTTGTCTCCATAGACTTCTTTATTATGGCTTTTCATATGAATATAATTACACAATATTTTGGGTTTTTTTTGCCTGGCTTTTTCACTTAGCATAATGTTTTCAAGGTTCATCCATAATCTAGTATGTGTCAATACTTCATGACTTTTTATGACTAAATAATATTACATTGTACAGATATGCCATATTTAATATTTTCCTTTAAATTGTAACTTTTTTTTGAGACAGAGCCTCAAGCTGTCACCCTCGGTAGAGTGCCATGGCATCACAGCTCACAGCAACCTCTAACTCCTGGGCTTAAGCGACTCTCTTGCCTCAGCTTCCCAAATAGCTGGGACTACAGGTGCCCTCCAAAATGCTCAGCTATTTTTTAGTTTTTGGCAGGCACAGGCTGGATTTGAACCTTCCAGCTGTGGTGTATGTGGCTGGTGCTTTAGCCACTTGAGCTACAAGTACCAAGCCAAATTGTAACTATTTTAGTGTAAAAATAGGTATAGATATTGGGAAATAAAGACAAAATTATCCTTATTTTCTGATTATATATTTGGCTGCCTTGAAAACCCAAGTGGATTAAGGAAAAATAATTATAACTAATTAGATATCTCTGCACGGTGACTTTCTTCTATACCTACCAGTTAGCAAATATTATGAAAAATATCTTATTTCTAAAACAGCTTCTGTATTTATGAACAAAAGTAAGATGCAGTATATAAGACACACATACATACTCAGAGACGTGATTTCTGTAACTCAGAAGCCATCATATTTCTGGAGTAAAGACAATATTGTAAATAGAGTATAAATTAATTTATAGATATGCTGCTTTCAAATCAAAAATCCTAATGACATTTATGTAGGACCTTTATAAAAAACATTCTTAAGATTACCTGGGAGGACAAATGGAAGGGAACATAGCCGTACAATTTTGACGAAACTGTGGAATGAGAGACCTGCATTATGAGATATGTAAGGTGTTATAAATCAAAATAAGTAACTTAAACATGAAAATGTAAGATTCAAAAGCAGTGTTAAGTATGAATAAAAAATTGGTAAATGATAGACGTATAATTACAACTCATCATTATTGTTGAATGGGACACCTGACTGGTAATTTGGAATTCTATAGTCATTAGAGTTCCTAGTTTCAGAAAACTAGACCTATTTTAATGAACTCTCTTCTGCTTAAATTACCTAAAGTTAATTAGGTAGCTTTCAGAATCTTCAGAACTGAAAAAAAGTAACTTTCCACCCATAATTCTATACCCAGCAAAAATATCCTTCAAAGAGAAAGTGAAATGAAGATATTACCAGACAAAAACCTGAGAATATTGTTCACACACAGATTTGTACTAAAAAGAGGTCTTTCAGTAAAAGCAAAATAATACTGGACAGAAATATAGAAATGTAAGAATGAATGAGGAATCATAGTATAGGCAAATAGGCAGACAAATAAAAATAAATATTTGCTATATAAAGCAAATACTAATGGTTTATGAGAATCAAAATATATATACAATTAAAATGCATGGGAATGCTTTTAAAAGGTAGTAGTGAGTTAAATGGTCCTTAGTTAAATATACTAAGGACCTAACATTAGAGAGTAATGAATTGATTTATACTTTAAGAAATCAAGAATGCATACTGTAAACTAGGGTAACAACTAAAAGAATAGTAAAATAATATGTAATTAACATTAATAGAGGATAAAACAGAACAAAATAAAGTTAATTAATTAAAGGAGAGAAAAAGTAACATGGGTTGAAGAAATGGTAAGTAAAACAGAAAAACAAATAATAAGTTGGTAAATGTGAACTCAAATTTATCCATAAGTATATTCAATATTAATAGACTAAATTCTCCAATTAGCAAACAAAAGTTACCAAATCATATTAAAAGAATAACTATACCCAATTACATTGTGCTTAGAAAGGACATATCTTGAATATAAAGACAAAGAAAGGTTGAAAATTAAAAGATATCACAGAAACCCTAAGCAAAAGGAAACTATTCTGATATCAACCAAAATAACCTTGAATAGAAGAAACATTACTAAAAATGAAAAAAGACATTTCAAAATTTTAAAGGGATTAAAGGACCTAGAAGATAAAGCAATTATAAATTTGGGTGCTTCTAATAACCTATATTTAAAATAAGCAGGCCAAATACTTCCTTCCTTTCTTAACTGTTGGCTTCTAGAGTATATTAATGGATGTTTAGCTGAAGATGGGTTAGTTTCCATTCATGACAGCCCACCATTCTTCAGTTCTGCCCACCAGGAGCAATGCACTTAGTGGTAGAAGAAAAGAATTTTATTATGAATTGACTCTTTTGCTTCATGACCATATCTGTAGTTCCTTTGTCTTTTCTTTTTTGTTTTGTTTTGTTTTTTTTTTGGCTGGGGCTGGGTTTGAACCCGCCACCTCCAGCATATGGGACCGGCGCCCTACTCCTTGAGCCACAGGCGCTGCCCTCCTTTGTCTTTTCTAGATTCCTGCATTTCTTCAAGTGTTTTCCCTGCACTCTCCCTAAGTATTTTTATAGTTTCATGTCTTAAGTTTAAATCTTTTATCCAGTGAGAATTAGTTTTTGTTATTGGTCAAAGATGAGGGTCCAGTTTCTGTCTTCTTTAGGTCGCCAGCCAATTCACCCAGCACCATTTGTTAAATAGAGAGTCTTTCCCCCAATTTATGTTTTTGATAGGCTTATCAAAGATCAAAGTCATGGAAGCAGCCAAAGT
Organism: Nycticebus coucang; assembly: GCF_027406575.1. NCBI lineage: Eukaryota > Metazoa > Chordata > Mammalia > Primates > Lorisidae > Nycticebus > Nycticebus coucang. Next base: position 18,750,200 of record NC_069785.1, on the reverse strand, counting down.
GCCCATCAACCCCTGAATAGATTAACAAATTGTGGTATCTGTATACCATGGAATATTATGTTATCTGGATGGAGCTGCAACATATTCTTGTTAGTAAAGTATCTCAAGAATAGAAGAAAAAGTATCCAGTGTACTTAGTACTATTATGAAACCAATATATAATCATCCACATTTACGTATGAATAATAAAACACAACTATAGCCCAGAATGAAAAAGGGAAGAGGAGGATGAGGGGAGGGGAGGGGGAAGGCCGGGTAGAGGGAGGGTGTTGGTGGGACCTCACCTATTGTGCATATTGCAAGGGTGCATGTCAAATCTATTAAGAGAAGAGTATAAATGTCTTTACACAACAATTAAGTAAGTGAGGTAAAAGCTATGTTAACCAGTTTGATGTAAGTATTCCAAATGGTATATAACATCAGCACATTGTACTCCTTAAATGCAGTAATATACGCAGTTATGATTTAATAAAAACAGATTCCTGCATTTCCTCTAATCTGACTCACCATTTGCAGCAATGCAGTTACAAATGGCATGCATTTATAAAATTGCTTAAATAAATTTTTTCATGACTTTGTAAAAAAATGAAAGCAAAGCAAAATTTTATAGAACTAAAATGATAAATGGAGAAATCCACAAACATAGTGGGAAACTCCAAAATACATCCATTAAGACTTGATAAAACTAGAAGACAAAAAAACCCCACCAATACTGTAAGTACCCTGTTTTCCCGAAAATAAGACATCCTCCGAAAATAAGACCTACGTACAGGAAAGATAAGACGTCCCCTGAAAATAAGACCTAGTGCATCTTTGGGAGCAAACCTTAATATAAGACACTGTCTTATTTTTGGGGAAACAGGGTATATAGAAGATATGATTATTGAAAGTAACAAAACAAGTGTCATCAACAGATAGAATTCTGCATCCAACAACTGCTGAGTATATTTTCTTTACAAGTACAGAGGGAACATTACCAAAATTCAACATATGCTGAGCTGTGAGACATTTCTCAACAAATTTTAAAAGACAGAGTTTGTACGGATTCTGTTCTTAGGCCTACATGCAATTAAGCTAGATATCAACAGAAAGATAACAAGAACAGGCCCAAATTTTGGAAACAAACTATTTAATTACAGAAGGGTCAAGGAAGAGAATACAATGAAAACTAAAAATATCTGGAACTGGATAATGAATATGGGATATAGCAGAACCTATCATAGGATACAGCTAATGACATGCAAAGAGGCAAACTACAGCCTTAAAATTCTTACATTATATCACTGAAAAAAACATAATCAAAATATTCATTTTAACAAATTAGAAATACTACAGAAAGTTGAGCCCAAAGAAAGGGAATTAGGAAACAACGAGGATAAAAATAGAAATTAAGTAAAGACACATACAAAAGAGAATAAAAACATAAAATGTGATTCTTTGAAAAGATTAATCAAATTGATAAACTTTTAGATAGAAGAAGAAAAGAGTGAAAGCACAAAATTACTTATATCAGGAATAAAAAAGGGGGACATCATAGCAGATTCTACACATTAATAAGAGAATGAGAAGATATTATAAAGGACTTTATGTGAATAATGTTGAAGATATAGATGAACTGAACCAAGCGCTGGAAAATAACAACTTACCAAAAATATACCATAAGAAATGGAAAATCTGGGTAGTTTTACGGCTGTTAAAATACATTGAATATGTTTCAATGTGGCAATTTCTAAGCCTAGATGTTCACTGCAAAATATTATTATAATTACAAAAAATTGGAAGCAACCAACAGGTCCTATTTAAGAGAATATGCTTTTGGTTAGCATTAAAAACAAAGACAAAAAAAAAGAAGTTAAGTGCCTCTGTCCATCATAACTATTGATTTAAAAATGTAATGAATTATACCTTAAAATGGTGGTTAAGTCTTATTTTTATTTATTATGCATATATGATTACATGCTTATTCATGAATATAGACTTTTAAGGAAGGTGTACACATATAAATAATCAGACATTGAAAAATATAGATTATTACATTGCAAATTAGATAAAGAATGTGTTAACCAGAGTGGAGAATTTTATTTTATTTGTATTTTTTTTTCAGAGAGAAGATTTTTTTTTTTTTTAGCTGGGGCTAGGTTTGGACCCAACCACTTACGGCATGTGGGACCGGTGCCCTACCCCTTTGAGCCACAGGTGCTGCCCGCAGAGAGAAGATTTTTAAAAATATTCAGTCAAGGGCGGCGCCTGTGGCTCAGTGAGTAGGGCGCCGGCCCCATATGCTGAGGGTGGCGGGTTCAAACCCAGCCCCGGCCAAACTGCAACAACAACAAAAAAAAAATAGCGGGGCGTTGTGGTGGGCGCCTGTAGTCCCAGCTGCTCGGGAGGCTGAGGCAAGAGAATCACGTTAAGCCCAAAAGTTAGAGGTTGCTGTGAGCTGTGTGACGGCACGGCACTCTACCCGAGAGAGGTACAGTGAGACTCTGTCTCTACAAAAAAAAAAAAAAGAAAAAAATTCAGTCAAGCCTCCCTCCTCAACCTTCTTTTCTGAACACTTGGAGCACTCTCCTGTCCAACTTTCAAAGGGCTTTGTTTTCACACTTTTCTGGGTTAGAACACTTGCTGAATAATCTTGGACAAGTTATTTAAACTCTCTGGGCTTCATGGTTTACATTTACCAAAGGTTAATATGAGTATTAATTGTTGTCTACCTGGTACCTAGTAGTCAGTGCTTAGTAAATGTTAGCACCCTTTCTTACACCTTCAAACCCTTCAGTTTGTCATATTTAATATGCTTATATTGTTTTCTGGTTGCTTCACATATGTGATGGTTAATTTTGTGTGTTTACCCTTGGTTAGGTCATAGTACCCAGATATTTGGTCTATTATTATTCTAGATGTTTCTGTGAAGGTATTTTTTAGATGAGATTGACATTTAAATCATCAGACATTGAGTAAAGCATTTCCTTAATGTGCGTGGGCCTTATCTAATCAGTTGAAGGTCTCAATTAAAAGGGAAATTAATTCTGCCAACAGACTGACTTTGGATTTGAATTGCAGTTCTTCCCTGGGTCTTCAACTTGCTGGTCTACACTGCAGAATTTGGACTCATGCAAGCGGATCTGTTTTTCTGGGGAACCTTGGCTAATATAACATACAATGCGTAATTATTTACTACTTCAATAAGAACAAAAGCCCTAAGAGGTAGGAACTATATCTTGTTTCTTGATTGTGTTATCCACTGACTTGTACATATGTACCCAGCATTTAGCACATGAGAGTTTCTCACTAACCACTTATGAAATGAATGATCAAATGCCCAAATGAATGCTACAGAAAGAGTCTTAAAGGAAAAGGCTTTCATTTATTTTATAAGGTATTACACATATAAAATTAACTCAAAACTTAGGATTAGTTTTCACTTAATTTTTCTTTTTGATTTGTTATCTAACATATAAGGAGAATGCCTATAACTTTATAAAAATAATAATATTTGGAAGGAAGGAGACTTTGTTCATTAGTTAGGAAATGGGCAGAAAACAAGTGCTTTCCAGCCTTGGCATTGGAAAAAGAACACTTACCAAATATGGAAGTAGTTCTGTGTGGTCACCTGCCATGGGCCCTCTGAAAGATGCTGTCAACACCACAAGTGAAATATGAATAACATCTATTTATCCATCTACATACGTAGTATCTATGTAATTTCTCATATTTTTAAGTGACCAGAAGAAAAAGAAAAGAAACCAGCAAGATAAGAGGTGGAAAAAAAACAAACACCACTTCTTTATCTGCATTAAGGAAAAAAAAATAGAGTTTGAGATATTTTACAACAGAACAAAATGATCAGATCACAAACTAGAAAAAATAAAAATGAGTTTAAGAAGGGGCAGATGGGAACCTGGCCAGGAAAGTAAGCTGAAGCTTTCTGCTGCTGAAGAGGCTCAGAGAAAAAGATCAAAATATCATGTAAACTGAAAGCTTTCAGCCACATGAGAAAGAGCTAATGTCCCAGAAACTTGAAGTCATCCAAAAAGAGAATGATTGTCTATAGAAGAATATCTGAAATGTCCTTTTTTCTCTCCTTTGGCCAAAAGCTATCTCCTTTCTCTTACCCACTTTACCTCCCAAATCAAATCACTCTTGCTGGTGATTGGCCTAGAGAAAGGGTGATGTCTTCAAACTGCAATGCCCTCTCCAATGATGGCTACAGTGATGTCAGCAAAGCTTGCTTTGATTCTAGGGGCCAAGAACATTTTCTGGGAGAAACGGCAGAGGAGGAAGAGAACCAGCCTTTCTGACAAATAGTCAGTGAGCTGAGACTATATTCTTGGCATCACTTGCAGGTTACAGGGATGAATCAATGACCAATAAGTTTTTATACTCATGAAGCATGAATTCTAGAGGGAGATAATAAGCACATATTAAAAATATAAAATAATTTCAGATAGTGACAAGTGGTAAGATAGAAAGAGACTGAAGGGTGTTATTTATCAGGATTGGGCAGGGAAGTCCTGACGGCAGTCACATCCCAAAGGGGAGTGGGGTGATGGAGCAGGGACTGGCCCCACTGATGGCTATTTTTTTGTATATTTATTTATACAGGGTAATAGAACATACTGAAACAAAACATCAGTAGTATTACTCGCTGCCCCTGCCCCCACCCCATTGGGATGTGACTGTTTGAGACTTGATATAGTTTAGATATTTGTCCCCTCAAAATCTCAAGTTGGAATTTGATCCCCAATGTTGGAGGTGGGAGCTGTGGGTCATGGAGGCGGATCTTTCATGAATGGTTCAGTTCTGTCTCCTCGGTGATGAGTTCTCATGCGATTAGTTCATGTGAAAGATGGTTGTTTAAAAAAACCTGACCCCCTCCCCTCTCTCTTTTGCACCCTCTCCATGTGACACACCTGCTCTCCCTTCACCTTCCACCATGATTAGAAATTCCCTGAAATGCTTGCCAGAAGCAGATGCTAGTGCCATGCTTATATAGCCCACAGAACTGTGAGCCAAATAAACCTCTTTTCTTTGTAAATTAGTCAGTCTCAGGTTTTCCCTTATAGCAACGAAAGCAGACTGATAGAGATGGAATGATTGGAAGGAGGCAGCACATCAAGCTCCGTAGGAATATAATTCCAGGCAAAGGGGATAGAGTCAAGGACAAATACGGTGTGTTTGAAGGACAAAAATAAGAGCAAGTGTCAAGAGCACAGAAAGTGAGGGGAGATTGCAAGAGGAAGTTAGAGAGGGATGCAGGGCTCAAATCATTGAGGCTTTGGGGGCCAAGATAAAGAGTTTAGATTTTATATTAATTGCCACAGGAAGCCATTGGCAGATTTTAAGCAGGAGAGTGATATGATGTGATTTATGCATTCCATCTATTATTGGCCCTTTCACTTGAACTTTTGGCTAGTAATTTGGAGCCTAGCAGTGCCATTAGAGAGTCTCAAATTACTAGCTCTAAATCAAATTGACCAGAAGTGCTGTCATCCTTAGGAAAAAGTTGAAGTCAACATAGCAGGAACCAACCCAATTTAAAAATGAACAAAGGATTTTAACAGATACTTCATAAAAAAGAAGACACATGAATGGCCAATAAGCATATAAAAAGATGTGCAGCATTATTAGTCAGGATAAGGCAAATTACCCCACAATGAGGTGCCTCTACACACACACTAGAATGGCTAAAATTAAAGACAGGCAACGCTGCGTGCTGGGGAGGATATGAAGTCACTGCGACTCTCACACATTGCTGGTGGGAATGCAGCATGGATGGTACAGCCACTTTGGAAAATGGCTTGGCAGTTTTTTATAAAGTTAAGCATTCACTTTACCTTATGATTCAAAAATCAACTCCTAGGCATTTATCCAAGAGAAATGAAAGCATATGTCTACAGAAAGCCTTGTACAGAAATGTTCATAGCAACTTTATTCATAATAGCCCAAATCTGGAAACAATTGAACTGTCCATCACCAGGTAAATGGATAAACAAATTATGGTGCATTCATCCAGCAAAATTTCCACTATGCAATATAGAGGAAGGAACTATTTCTACAAACAACATGGATGAATATAAAAAATAGTTTCTTGGCCTGGTGCGGAGGCTAATACCTCTAATTCTAACACTCTCGGAGGCTGAGGCGGGTGGATCCCTTGAGCTCAGGAGTTCGAGACCAGTATGAACAAGAGTAAGACCCTGTCTCTACTAAAAATAGAAAAATTATCCAGGCATAGTGGTGCATGCCTGTAGTCCCAGCTACATGGGAGGTTGAAGCAAGAGAATCTATTGAACCCAGGAGTTTGAGGTTGCTATGAGCTATGATGCTACGGCACTCTACCCAGGGCAACAGAGTAAAACTCTGTTTAGAAAAAAGATTTTTTTTTTCTTAACAAAATAAGACAGACACAAAATGCATATATAATGCAAGATCCCAATTACATGGAAATAAAGAACAGGCAATAACTCATAGTGGCAGAAGGCAGATGGGTGGTTGCCTAGGGCTTTGGAATGGAACTGTAAAGAGCTTTTTGGGATGATGAAATATCTCAATGATGATGATGACTGCATGGATGTATACTTTTGTCTAAACTCTTTAGAATGTACACTTAAAATTGGTGTATTTTATTGTACGTGAATTTAAAGACATAGCAGGAATTATTAATACTATCTGTATATTTTCATTAGTGAGCCCTTCTGTCTCAAAACATTCTGTAATCAGACTCTGTCAGGCCTTGACTCAGTAAGCAGGTGGGATTTCTGGCTTAGTCAATACAGAGAAACACCTTCTTCTCTCCTCCCCTTTCCCACTTTTCACTCATTCCCAAGGGCCTCCTCATCCTTCATCCTGACCTTTGAATCTTGGTTCATAGAATTTCTTGCCTTGGTTGTATAATTTATATCATTAAACTTTATTAGGGTGATCCAGAGATCTCATCTTTCAGGAGCTATGGACCCAGTTTGTATAATCAGCATTTCTTTGGGGGATATTGGTTAATTCATGTTCTTAAGCTACCTCTTTGATAAGGCTACTTTGTATCAGGTTATTTTGAAAGAATAACTCACCTATTCTTATTCTTGGTCTAATTCCTAGGTTTCTGGGAACTATCCAGCCTATTGTAATTCTCTGTACTCCTCATTCCTTCCTAACATTGACAGAAATACAGTAGTATACTTTACAGACAGATATATCTGTCATAGAGGAAACAGAACACCCAAGAGATGCTAACAGTTACACATGCTACTGCAGAAAAATGAAGAGAAGACTTTTCTGTATTAGCACCCTAACTGTGGGGTGCCAAAAATTGGGTCTACCACTTGAGTAAGTGGCTGAGATAAATATTTTGACTTGAATTTCATAACTTGTCACAGTGATCCCATTGGCAGCAGAGTGGTGGGTTGCCAGAAAGGCAATTAATTATCTTCTGTCGTCCTGTGTATTAAATTTTGTTCCCTCTCCCTAAAGAGAGGTGATGCTGTGGCATACAACTACTATGCTCTTGCTGAGCTCTCCACACCAATTAGAAGGGTTCTGTGTTATGACATTCTTTGATAAGATGTTATGACACTCTTTGATAGAAAGCCGTTGTCCCATTGAAGCAGAAACTTCATTACTAAGAATCAAGGGTATGCTCTAGACACCCCGAATGGGAGGGGATGTGCTGTGCTCAATGGATCAAACAAAGTGCCTCCCACATAGGTCTTTCCATGCAATCCAGCTGGTTCCCTGCACTGGTCTCCTACCCTACTCTGGTTTATTACTCTGTATATTTTCATTAGTGAGCCCTTCTGTCTCAAAACAGTTGGAGGGAGGTCTGTAATATAGGATTTCTTAACTCACTATTTGGAACTCTTATATGTTTATTAAAAACTCTGAAAGTCCTCTTATGTGAAAGGCAAAATTTCCCTTAGCATATCAGTGGGCAAAGGGGATGGGATTACTTCGTGATTAGAGTTGTGCTTTTCATTGGGAAAGAGTGAGAGACACTGCCATAAGCCGTGACACTTTTTGAAATCATGAATTTTAACATCACCTCCAACTCTAATACATTAGAAAGACTTGCCTATGGTCTTGCATCAAATTTATCTGTCCAGGCAGTGGGAAGCTTGATCTTAGAGATGTGAGACCAAGCTGATAATTATTTGGTATCTGAGACTCTTAGATAAAGTGACATTCCTATTATCAGGGTCAGGAATTGCAAAGATAATTCATTTCATCATTGTCTCAGTCTCATTTCTTCCTAACTTTCTCTCTTTGGCTTTATATAGAGATAATCCAAATAAGAAATAATTGATAAACAAAACAACATCAAACTGAAGATTCAAAACTTACTATTTCTTCTTATTCTTAGGACTTTTCTGATCAAGATGTCTAAAACTAAGTATATAGAAGCTCCCCTTAAGTAAGTGTAAAGTTTTATGGGCATTGTAGAATTTTCAACCACCTAATGTCCTGAATAGCTGGAAATTTTCTGACTTGATATGTCTATTTTCATCATATTTGCTGGTTTTAATCCAAAATGATTCTGGTTAGACCCATGGTGAAGAATTATGTTGAATTAGGTGATAGTTTTCAAAAGCAGGTAAAAATGTTTGTTAGTGGTGGTGTCTAGTTGCTCATTTTCATCTTGGAAAGTTTTCAGTTTTTATTAGGAAAGGAATTGTTTCTGATATGTTTATCTGGGGTCCTTCCTGACTCATTCTGGCCAGGACTACCTTTGTTCACCAATATATGGCAATTGTGACTATGCTGCTAGGGTTTTTCAGTTGTTGCTTGGCCTGAGGTTTTATATGTAGGACTATATCAGAAAGTGATGAGGCAATGAAGTAGATCTCTCATAAAAAGAACTATATTCTGGGTCTATAAGCTTGGATTCTGGTCCAAACTCTGTTACTTACCATCCATGTAATCTTGGGTAGATCACTTAGTCTGCGTCTTTGTTTCATCTTTTAAATTCAGGTGGTGACATCAACTTTAAATGGATAATATTATGTGTAAGTAAACCCAGAACCAGGCATAGCCAGATATTGAATAAAGGTTTGTTTTTATTTTTAAGAATATAAAAGTATAAGTTTATTTTATATTAGAGAAAGGGAAGAGATGAGAAAGAGAGTGAGAAGAGAACAGAGAGCAGGGAGTGAGAGAGGGGAAGATGGGGCAGGGGAGAGAAAAGGAGTGAGAGAATGGCCTGGCATCCCAAAGAAAGAAAAGAATGCCACCATGAATAAACGTTTGTTAGTGCTGCATCTAAAAATAATGTTCTACAATAGGCCTGAGGATTAAAAATATGCTTGGATTTCTCAAAATCAGCAAGTTGAAGATTATTGAGATGAACATAATGGAAACAAATTCCATAGTGTGTATTTGTTTTTAATCTTTAGATAATAGAGTTAAGGTAGAGAGCAAGGAGAGTATACAAAAATGAATCCCATTCCTATCTTCTGGGAGCTTAGTCTTAGGGCCACCATCAACGTAATAAGAAGACTGATACTGATGCCTTACTTTTATGCTATATGAGCTTCTCACCTTTAGTCGAGAACTGTTAATTTATTTGAAATTGTTTTTATATTTATAATGGATTAAAAATATAGTTTTATAGAATTTTCTACTTGGATTTAGAGTTAGTTCGTTCTTACTTCAATTTATAATCATTTATGTCATGTTTTCAGGTACCTTTCTTTAACGTTTCCCATAATCATCACTTAATTTTTTTTTTTTATTAAATCATAGCTGTGTACATTAATGTAATCATGGGGCACCATATACTGGTTTTATAGACCATTTGACACATTTTCATCACACTGGTTAACATAGTCTTCCTGGCATTTTTGTAGTTATTGTGTTAAGACATTTACTAAGTTTCACATGTACCCTTGTAAGATGCACCGCAGGTGTAATCCCACCAATCCTCCTCCCTCCACCCACCTCTTCCCTCCTTCCCCTCCCTTTCCCCCTGCCCCCTATTCTTAGGTTATAATTGGGTTATAGCTTTCATGTGAAAGTCATAAATTAGTTTCATAGTAGGGCTGAGTACATTGGATACTTTTTCTTCCATACTTGAGATACTTTACTAAGAAGAATATGTTCCAGCTCCATCCATGTAAACATGAAAGAGGTAAAGTCTCCATCTTTCTTTAAGGCTGCATAATATTCCATGGTGTGTATATACCATAATTTATTAATCCATTCGTGGATTGATGGGCACTTGGGCTTTTTCCATGACTTAGCAATTATGAATTGGGCTGCAATAAACATTCTGGTACAAATATTTTTGTGATGATGTGATTTTCGGTCTTCTGGGTATATGCCTAGTAGAGGAATTATAGGATTGAATGGCAGATCTAGTTTTAGATCTCTAAGTGTTCTCCAAACATCTTTCCAAAAGGAATGTATTAATTTGCATTCCCACCAGCAGTGTAGAAGTGTTCCCTTTTCTCCACATCCATGCTAACATCTCTGGTCTTGGGATTTTGTGATATGGGCTAATCTTACTGGAGTTAGATTATATCTCAAAGTAGTTTTGATTTGCATTTCTCTGATGATTAAAGATGATGAGCATTTTTTCATATGTCTGTAGGCCGTGCACCTGTCTTCTTCAGAGAAGTTTCTCTTCAAGTCCCTTGCCCAGCCTGCAATGGGATCACTTGTTCTTTTCTTGCTTATACGTTTGAGTTCTCTGTGGATTCTGGTTATTAAACCTTTGTTGGAGACATAACCTGCAAATATCTTCTCCCATTCTGAGGGCTGTTTGCTTGCTTTACTTACTGTGTTCTTGGCTGTGCAGAAGCTTTTTAGTTTGATCAGGTCCCAGTAGTGTATTTTTGAAGCTGCTTCAATTGCCCGGGGGGCCCTCCTCATAAAATACTCGCCCAGACCGATTTCTTCAAGGGTTTTCCCTGCACTCTCTTCTAGTATTTTTCTAGTTTCGTGAAACTAGAAAAGTTTAAATCTTTAATCCAGTGAGAGTCTATCTTAGTTAATGGTGAAAGGTGTGGGTCCAGTTTCAGTCTTTTACAGGTTGCCAGCCAGTTCACCCAGCACCATTTGTTAAGTAGGGATTCTTTTCCCCACTGAATGTTTTTAATTGGCTTGTCAAAGATCAAATAATGGTAAGTAGCTGGATTCATCTCTTGGTTCTCTATTCTGTTGCAGACATCTACTTCTCTGTTTTTGTGCCAGTACCATGCTGTTTTGATCACTGTCGATTTGTAGTATAGGCAGAGATCTGGTAGCGTGATTCATCCTGGTTTGTTTTTATTTCTGAGTAATGTCTTGGCTATTCGAGGTTTTTTCTGATTCCATATAAAATGAAGTATTATTTTTTCAAGATCTTTAAAGTATGACAGTGGAGCTTTAATAGGGATTGCATTAAAATTGTATATTGCTTTGGGTAGTATGGACATTTTCACAATGTTGATTCTTCCCAGCCATGAGCATGGTATGTTTTTCCATTTGTTAACATTTTCAGCTGTTTCTTTTCTTAGAGTTTCATAGTTCTCTTTATAGAGATCTTTCACGTCCTTTGTTAGAGAAACTCCCAAATATTTCACCTTCTTTGGCACTACTGTGAATGGAATAGAGTCCTTAACTATTTTATCAGCTTGACTATTGTTGGTATATTTATATTTAAATGTACTGATTTATGAATGTTGATTTTATAACCTAAGATGCTGCTGTATTCCTCGATCACTTCTAAGAGTTTTGTAGTAGAATCCCTGGTGTTTTCCAGATATATCTGTGAAGAGCAAAAGTTTGATCTGTTCTGCCCCTATATGGATACCCTTGATCACCTTTTCTTCCCTAATTGCGGTGGCTAAAACTTCCATTACAATGTTAAAGAGCAGTGGAGACAATGAGCAGCCTTGTCTGGTTCCTGATCAGAGTGGAAATGATTTCAATTTAACTCCATTCAATATAATATTGGCTGTGGGTTTACTGTATATGGCCTCTATCAGTTTAAGAAATGTCCCTTCTATATCAATTTTCTTAAGTGTTCTGATCATGAAGGGATGCTGTATATTATCAAAAGCTTTTTCTGCATCAATTGAGAGAATCATATGGTCTTTGTTTTTTAATTTGTTTATGTGCTGAATTATACTTATAGATTTATGGATATTGAACCAGCCTTGAGACCCTGGGATAAAACCGACTTGGTCATGATGTATAATTTGTTTGATGTGTTGCTGGATTCTGTTTGTTAGGATCTTGTTGAATATTTTTGCATCTATATTCATTAGTGATATTGGTCTAGAATTTTCTTTTCGGGTCTTTTCCTGGTTTGGGGATCAGGGTGATGTTTGCTTCATAGAACGTGTTTGGTAGTCTTCCTTCTTTTTCTACATTTTGGAACAGATTGAGTAATATAGGCACTAATTCCTCTTTAAAGGTTAGGTAGAATTCTGATGTGAAGCCATCTGGTCCCAGGCTTTTCTTTTTAGGGAGGGTTTGTATGGTTGATGCTATTTCCGAACTTGATATGGGCCTGTTCAACATTTCCACTTGATTCTGGCTAAGTCTTGGAAGGTGACGTGCTTCCAAGTATTGGTCAATTTCCTTCATTTTCATATTTCTGAGAATAAAGTTTCTGTAATATTCATTAAGGATTTTTTGGATTTCTGAGGAGTCTGTTGTTATTTCATCTTTGTCGTTTCTGATTGATGAGATTAGAGATTTTATTCTTTTTTTCCTGGTTAGGTTAACCAAAGGTTTATCTATTTTATTGACCTTTTCAAAAAACAACTTTTTGATATATTCATCTGTTGTATAATTCTTTTCTTTTCAATTTCATTTAATTCTGCTCTAATTTTGGTTATTTTTTTTCTTCTGCTGGGTTTGAGCTTGGAATGTTGTTCCTTTTCCAGTTGCTTGAGATGTCCCATTAAGTTTTTAACTATATCTCTTTCCGTTCTCTTGAGGAAGGCTTGCAGTGCTATAAATTTCCCTCCTAGGACTGCCTTTGAAGTCCCAGAGGTTCTGATAATTCCTGTTTTCATTGTTGTTTTGTTCCAAAAATTTGGCAATTTCCTTCTTAATCTCATCTCTGACCCAGCTATCATTCAGCATAAGGTTATTTAACTTCCATGTTTTTGTATGAGTATACAGATTCTTGTTACTGAGCTCAACTTTTATTCCATGGTGGTCCAAGAAGATGCAAGGAATAATTTCTATTCCTTCAAATTTACTGAGGTTAGACTTGTAACCTAAGATGTGATCGATTTTGGAGTATGTTCCGTTGCTGATGAGAAGTATGTGTATTCAGTTTTGTTGGGATGAAATGTTCTGTAGATGTCTGTTAAATCCAAATGTTGGATGGTTAGGTTTAAATCTAAAATTTCTTTGCTCAGCTTCTTATTGGAGGATCGATCCAACACTGCCAAAAGAGTGTTGAAATCTCTGATTATTATGGAGCTGGAGGAAATCAAGTTGCTCGTGTCTGTTAGAGTTTCTCTTACAAACTGAGGTGCATTCTGGTTGGGTGCATAGATATTAATAATTGAAATCTCATCATATTGAGTATTACCCTTAACAAATATGAAGTGACCGTTCTTATCCTTCCTTACTTTTGTTGGTTTAAAGCCTGTTGTATCTGCAAATAAAATTGCAACACCTGCTTTTTTCTTTTTTCTGCAACACCTGCAATTTCCATTTGCCTGAAATATGGATGACCATCCTTTCACCCTGAGCCTATATTTGTCTTTTAAGGTAAGATGTGACTCTTGTATGCAGTGAATATTTGGCCTGTGTTTGTGTATTCAGTTAGCTAACCTATTCCTCTTTAGAGGACAGTTTAAGCTGTTCACATTAATGGAGAATATTGATATGTCTGGTAAAATTTTGGGTATAGAGTTTTTCGAAAGTCCAGTGGACATTTTTAATCCTTTCACCACTGTGGAAGTTAGAGTTTGATCAAAAGTTTCTGAGTGAGTTTACTTTTTTGGTAGAGGATTGGGCTGGTCATTATGGAGGATAGGTCTGAGAATATCCTGAAAAGATGGTTTTGTTATGGCAAATTTCTTCAACATATGAATGTCATTAAAGTATTTAATTTCTCCATCATAAATGAAACTCAGTTTAGCTGGATACAGGATCCGGGGTTGAAAGTTATTTGGCTTTACGAGACTAAAAGTTGATGACCACCTTCTTCCTGCTTGAAAAGTTTTAGCAGAGAGATCTTCAGTCATTCTAATATTCTTCCCTTTGTAGGTAATGGCTTTCTTACATCTGGCTGCTTTGAGAATTTTCTCCTTCATATTAACTTTAGTGAAGTTAATTATGATATGCCTGGGGGATATCTTATTGGGATTGAGTCGTGCTGGGGTTCTGAAACTGTCTGGTATCTGAATTTCAGAATCTCTTGGCATGTCTGGAAAATTCTCTTTCATAATTTCATGGAGATCCTCTGTGCCTTGTGAGGGTACTTCATCACTTTCCAATGAGGGAGATATTAGTTGAATTATCCCAGCACTCTCTGAGAGAATGATCCGTTTTTGCTCTCCATTTCTCTTCCTTTTTGAGAGTTTGGGAGCGTTCAAAAGCTTTGTCTTCAATGTCAGAAATCCTTTCTTCTGCTTGCTACACACTGCTACTGAGGGATTCTACTGTATTTTTCAGATCTTTGAGGGATGCAAAGTCTTGCTTCAGTGTGTCAAAATCTTTGGTGGTTTTGTCTTTAAATTCGTTAAATTCTTGAGACAACTTTGGAATTTCTCCTCGAATTCCTAATTCCAACTTTTGAATTGCTGCTCGAATTTCTAATTCCAAATTTTTCTCCACTTTATTAATCTTGTTTGCAATCCAAATTCTGAATTCGATTTCTGACATATTGGCCAGCTGTTTATGAATGGGATCTTCAGTTACATCTGCCATAGCTTTCCTTGGGAATCATCACCACTCCTATTATCAAGAGCTAATCAAGCCAAACTCATTATATATATATATATATGTGTGTGTGTGTGTGTGCATATATAATTCTTTCTTATTTGTTTGCTTTATTAGTTAATGCAAGCTAAATTACTGTGCCAAATAAACCCAGAAATTTAGTAGCTCTGTCAGTGAGGTCATTTGAGGATCTGGGCTGGTGAGTCAGCTCTGCTACACTTTCGCCTTAGATACCTAAGATAGCCACGTTGATTAATGGCATTTTTTAGCCAGAGGGAATAGAGCAGAGGAGGTCCATGGCAAGCAGCTGTATCATTAAGGAGTTGATGCAGCAGCTACACATAGCACTTCTGTTCAAATTCCATTGGCCTGAATTTGGCTACGTTGTTACTGCTAGCTACAAAGGAGGCTGGGAGATGTATTGTCTAACTGGACAGGAGGGGATTATGTAACTGAAAGGAAGGAAGAGAATGGGAGCTGTCTGTGGTATCTAGCAACTAGCAATGTCAGCTGCATTCACTTTCTCCTCCATCAATGTCATTCACATGTGATCACTGGTCTCTCATTTGTCTGTGTTCTCATTGGCCATATAGGGATATGAGCAATAATCCTAGCAAGACAAGAATGCAAAAATGTTACTAGCCCTTGGAATTAGTTTCATATATGCTTATTCACTGTTCTATATTTGTCGATCTATCTAAACTATCTCTCCATCTGTCTTGTTTGTCCTGTGAGTACCTGTTTATCTGCAATTCTGATATAAGTTTGAATCTCTTGGTTATAGGTAGATTCAATTTTGTATAAAAAAAAAAGAAAAGAAAAAAGAAAAGAAAAGAAAGAAATCTATATGTATTATATTGGGAAAGGTAACTGCATGCAAATGAATAACTAGGAGTTAACCAAGAGTTGAAATAATTATAAAGCACTTGTCAAAAGTGAAGTGATATAGAAATGCTAAAAAATGACACTAAGAAAAAACTGATTGTCGTAACTTGAAAGGAAATGTTAGGTTGGAGTGTTTTGACGTGTGTGGCATTTAAATGATCTAAATAGGTGTTTAGGTACTCACATGAGAGACTGTTCTAGCTACTCAGGAGAAATAAGGGTCTTTTTTACCCACTCAATGTTTAGATGCTTCCGTGAGAATTTTATCATCTCTAAATATTATTATTTAAAAAGTAAGGATTGTGTTATTTTTGATTAAATTCATGTAAAGGAAGAACATTGCCTAAAAAAATATGCTATTCTTCTGAAACTGCTTTGATTTGTACCCTTAAGTGTCTGGAGTCTGTTTCTGATATGATCTGCCACCCCTGAATCTGTGTGTTGACCAGATTCACAGGAGTTAGTGGGCAAATCAGCAGTGAACTCTTGGTGGAGATAGAGTTTTGTGTTAGGCAACTTTCATGTTTAAAAAACGAGCCTGTGACTGACACAGGCTCACACCTGTAATCCTAGCATTCTTGGGAGGCTGAGGTGGGTGGATTGCTTGAGCTCAGGAGTTCAAGACCAGCCTGAACAAAAGTGAGGCCCTGGGGCAGCACCTGTGGCTCAAGGAGTAGGGCGCTGGCCCCTTATACCGGAGGTGGCAGGTTCAAACCCAGCCCCAGCCAAAAAAAAAAAAAAAAAAAAGAAGAAGAAGAAAACAAAAGTGAGACCCTGTCTCTAATAATAATAAAAAAATAATAATAGAAAAACTGAGGCAAGAGGCTCACATGAGCTCAAGAGTTGGAGGTTGCTGGGAGATATGACTCCACTTGGCCCACAGCAACAGCTTGAGACTCTAGCTCCCCCCCCCCAAAAAAAAGTGCCTGTAAGGGCCAGGCACAGTGGCTCATGCCTGTAATCCTAGCATTCTGGGAGGCCAAGGACAGAGGACTGCTTGAATTTAAGAGCTGGAGACCAGCTTAAGCAAGAATAAAACCCATCTCTACTAAAAATAGAAAAACTTGCTGAGTATTGTGGTGCTGCCTATAGTCCCAGCTACTCAGTAGGCTGTGGCAAGAGGATTGCTCAAGCCCAAGAGTTAGAGGTTGCTGTGAGTGTGACAGAGTGAGATTCTATCTTAAAAAAGAATGACAGAGTGTGACAGAGTGAGATTCTATCTTAAAAAAAATAAAGTGCCTTTAAGCTGGGTATGATGGCATGTGCCTGTAATCCCAGCTACTCAGGAAGCTGAGGTGAGCGGATGGCTTTAGCCCAGAAGTTCAAGACTAGCCTGAGTAACAAAGTGAGATGCATCTGTTAAAAAAAAAAAAAAAAATCCAAGCCCAAATAAATCTTACCCTAAAGCGTATTTAAATATTTATTAGATACAGGCAGCCTCTCCAAAGACAATCATGGTGGTTTGAATGTTCAGAGAAAGAAAAATGAATAAATTATATTGCTAGAGTTTTAACGTAAGAAAAGATACTTTGCACAGTAAATCTTGAAGTGTTTGAGATATCCCCAAACTCAACACCATCTGTACCCAGGCATACTTTGGTTTAAAATATTTATTCTGAAGTATTAATTAACAAAGTGGTGAAACCTCTGGCTCTGGGTTCAGTCAGAGTTGAGTTCAAATCTACTCTGTGATCTTGGGCTACCACGAAGTACCTTAGTTTCTTTACGCACAAATAGGGTTGTGAGGAATGAGATGAAGCATGTGAAGTTCTTTCCATAGAATGTAGTAAATGCTCAATAAACGTTAGTGATGGGCTTCTGCTAATCTTTGCTCAGGTGTACTGTGAAGGGCAGTGTTCCAAGTCTTTTCTGCTGGTAACTTCAAATCTCAGATTCCTAGGGTTCTATGGAAATATTCTTTCATGATATGGTGGTGTGCTTAGTGGTTGGGCTCAAACATCCTCCAGCAATCTCTTGCTGTGTTCATTGGAGTGAGTTAGTTAACCTTTCTATGTTCTGGTTTTCTCATTTGTTAAATGGAGACAACAATAATACCTGCTTCATAGGATTCTTATGAAAATGGAATGAGATATATGAGGGTTCATGGAATGAGAGATATGAAGGTTCTTGTGAAGACTAAAAGGTAGGTAAGATGCTTAGACCAAAGTTTGCCATGTAATACCCTGTTTCCCTGAAAATAAGATAGTGTCTTATTTTAAGGTGTGCTCCCAAAGATGCGCTAGGTCTTATTTTCAGGGGATGTCTTATCTTTCCTGTAAGTAGGTCTTATTTTCGGAGGATGTCTTATTTTCGGGAAAACAGGGTATGTGTTCAACAAATAGTACATATTATTAATTTTAAAGTTTAAAATGATTAGTTGTTTTTTTTTTGTAGAGACAGTCTCACTTTATGGCCCTCGGTAGAGTTCTGTGGCCTCACACAGCTCACAGCAACCTCCAACTCCTGGGCTTAAGTGATTCTCTTGCCTCAGCCTCCTGAGTAGCTGGGACTACAGGCACCCAGCTATTTTTTGGTTGCAGTTTGGCCAGGGCCGGGTTTGAACCTGCCACCCTCGGTATATGGGGCCGGCGCCTTACCGACTGAGCCACAGGTGCCACCCCTAAAATGATTAGTTTTTTTTAAAGTAAAATGGTAGATATATTGAGTGTCTAGCTCTCCATTTTGAACACTGTTCAGTCTCCCATTTTAAGAATAATTCTTTCAGATTCCTATAGTTTCCAAAGTGTGTTCTCTATTACTGGGTACGTATTATGAAAATGAAAGAAAGCTACCCCACACTGATATCTAATTTTCTAACTTACTGTTAGATGCTCAGGTCTCACACCCAGCCTCATATTGGTTGTGATAGATGCTAATAAATGAATCTGGGTGTTTCATTTTCTCCTTTCCCCCCTTTTAACCTCCTAATAAAGCAAAGAGATGGCAGACAACTGGAATCCATGATGAGAACTGCCACTGCAGTGATTAATTCCTCTCCTAGAGGACATTTGGGCTTCATCCTTGTGTTCTACTTATAGTTCTGATGGGGAGGCCTTAAAAAAGAGAATCTTAGAAAGGGAGGAGTTGCATTTAGGTTTGGTTTCTCCCTCAAAACCACCTGTATCCAGGTATGGTGGCTTGTGTTTTTATAGGAGCTGCTGAGCTAATGAGAGGCTGAGGCAGGAGGATTCCTTGAGGCCAGGAGTTTGAGACCAGCCTGAGCAAGAGCCAAGACTTGGTCTCTACAAAAAGTATAAAAAATTATCCAGGCAGAGTGTCACATACCTGTAGGCCCAGCTATTTGGGAGACTAGGCAGGAGAATTACTTGAGCCCAGGAGTTGTAAGTTGCTGTGAGCAGTGATGACCCCACTTACACTCTCGCCAGAGTAAGACTCTATCTCAAAAAAAAAATAAATAAATAAAGAGAGAAGGAAGCAAACAAAAACAAACAGGTGAAATGTCTTTCTTAGAAACCACATTTAGTGGCCTACAAGGCTGGAACCTGCGTGAGCTTGTGAATGCTTCAAAGGTGTAACTCTATCTTAAGAGACTTGGTTTCTCTCGTATCTAAGTAACATCAGTATATAGTAGGTGCCTCATAGTTTTTTCACTAATCAAATAACTAAAGTAAAACATACTTTATAATTTCATATTAGATCAGATTTTATTTAGATGTTGCTGGTGCTGGAAGATTATACTTTAAATAGTTTTGTAAACTGAAACAAGTTTCTATTTACTAAAGAAATTTTCTATTTAAAGAAAGCTATGAAAATTCCTTTTGTAAAAATGGATTAATCCTTGCCTACTATGTGCTTTGTAGATCTGTCTCTCTCCCTAAAGTATTAAAGAAGCATGAATCTAAAATAAGCTGTCAGAGCTTAAGCTTATCAATCAGGGGACTCTGAAGTCACCACTTCTTCAATTTAAAATGTAGATCTGTCTACATCTCACTTTATTCTTTCAGGGACTGCCTGCCATAAAATGTTAAATGAAAACAGCTTCACAGGCAATTGAAAAAATAGACAGGAAGGCACTGTAGACTCTTGAGTATGAAAGTGTTATAGTGTACTATTCTCTTATTATTTAAAGGGCTAATACCTACTTCATTGTGGAGCTTGTTCTGAAGTAAACTTTTTTTTTTTTTTTGTAGAGACAGAGTCTCACTTTATGGCCCTTGGTAGAGTGCCGTGGCCTCACACAGCTCACAGCAACTTCCAACTCCTGGGCTTAAGCAATTCTCTTGCCTCAGCCTCCCGAGCAGCTGGGACTACAGGCGCCCGCCATAACGCCCGGCTATGAAGTAAACTTTTTAAGGCTCTCACCCTTTGGGACAGAAGTGAAGGAGGTGAGGGCAACAGGAAAAAATTTGGTGGTTTCTTTAAGAAGTTGTATGGAGGGAGAGAATTCTCACAGCAACTGCCCCTGGCTCTGTCCCCATTGGCTGTGGACATCCGGGTGGACAGAAAAAGGAGGGTAGCCTTTTTCTGCAGTTACTGATGAACCAGCATGTGGACCTTCATGAGAACCAAACACAACCTGCTGGGTGTGGATCACTCTGTGCATTCTCCAAGAGAGCACTCTGGCCCTCCCCTTGACCACCCTTTCTCTTTCAACAAAAGGAGGAAAGTGAGTTCATTCTAGAGCTTATTTAGGTGCTCCTTGGTGCTGGGCTCTGGCAGGATACAGCCGTTGAAGTGTAGTGCATTTTAAAAAACTCTTTCTGGGAAATGAAAACATAATTTTGAAGTAGTCTGTAGTATTGAAATGCAGCACTCTGCTTCTCTTTGAAGCAAGACTTGCTGGAGGCTCACTGGTACAGAAGGGTCCTCAAGGCGAAGAGGCTCACAAAACAGCAGGAATGGGATCTTGAGAAAGGTATCACTCATCCTATGAAACAAATTGCTCTAATTAAAAAAAAAAAAGTGTCACGTTAGCAAGAGGAGCTCAGTTGGCAATGTGACGGTGGGAGCAAGTTGTAAAACACCTCTCTGGAAATATCTGTTTTACCAACTTCATAATCTTTGTTGTTTTTTCAGGCATAATAAATAGTATCAAAACCTCCAACACTCTGGTCATTCCCTTCTCCTCTTGCTCTTCTCTTTGAGGAATAGAGGCCTCAGAAGAATTCCCCTTTCATTTTCCTTTTTCTCTTCACATCTGAGTACTTGGCTGTAGTGGTGGAAGAAGCTTTAAGACAAAAACATTTTATCAACTTAAAGCTGTTTCAGCCATCACCCACATATTACTGTAGAATTTTGAACACTTTAAGATTTATTAATTTGTGCATTTGTAAATGTTATACACTTTTAACAATGAAATAGAACCCTTCCAAAGGAGAAAAATAACATGTATTGAAATAGAATATTAGAGGGGGGTGGAGACAAGATGGCTGACTGAAGCCAGCTTTCCACAGAGGCTCCCGTCCAGAAGGAGAGTTAAAGGACAGAAATTTAGCAAGTAACCTGGTGGATTTGAGCTGCACCAAGAGAGAAGGTTGAAGAATGCGCATCAACCCCGCTGAGGCGAGCTGCGACCACAAGGATACAAACAAAAGGTACAAAATCCATCACCAAGTGGACTGGAGTCCCCTCCCTCGTGAGAATGGCTCAGAGTGCCCCACAAACAAATGAGCAGAGTTCAGAGGTCCTCCCACTCCACTCCACGGGAGAGACCCTCTAAAAACTGGACCTACCTCCCCTAGTAGGGTGCCACGGCATTCTTCTGCCAGGCAGAAAACTGTATAAAACTGTATATATTCTCTGCAGTTCTGAGCTCCCAGCACTCCCCTCCACTCTCACTCAGGTCTGGAGGCCTGTCCCCCAGAAGTCCGGATTCTTGGGTGATTACTCAAGGGGTGTGTACAGTGCCTGAACTGCAGCCAGTTGGTGCTGACTCTGGGGCATGGGAGTGAGGAGAGGACGGTTGGCTGTGAGGGAACCACACCAGAGCAGCAGTTCCCTGAGGCAGAGAGCAGCGGCCATCTTTTAGCAGCAATACGGCCAGGCATAAAACTGTGTAGAACTGTATATTTTCTCTATCTGTAATTCTGCGATCCCAGCACTCCCCTCCACTCTCACTCTGAGGTCTGGAGGCCTGTCCCCCAGGTATCTAGATTCTTGGGTGATTTCTTGAGGGGTGTGGATGGTGCCTAAACTGCAGTTGTTCAGTGATGACTCTGGGGCATGGGAGTGAGGAGAGGACGGTCGGCTGGGGGAGAACCACACCAGAGCAACAGTTCCCTGAGGCACACAGCAGCAGCTGTCTCTTGGCAACAATACGGCCAGGCATAAAACTGTGTAAAACTGTGTGTATTCTCTGCTTGCAGCTCTAGGCTCCCAGCGCTCCCTCCACTCTCACTCTGAGGTCTGGAGGCCTGTCCCCCAAGAGTCCAGATTCTTGGGTGATTTCTCGAGGGGTGTGGACAGTGCCTGGACTGTACCTGGTCAGTGCTGACTCTAGGGCATGGGAGCGAGGAGAGGATGGTTGGCTGAGAAGAAACCACACCAGAGCAGTGGTTCCCTGAGGCACAGAGCAGTAGCCGTCTTTTAGAAATGATACGGCTCACTCCCGGATATTCTGAAGGCACACCCCCTGTCTCCCTGGGCAACCAGAGGAGGCAGGCAACCACCACGAACAGATCTGGGATGGAAATGCAGGCCCCATGAGTAAAGGATTTGCCTGAGGCGGTACCAACATGGGTGGAGCGCAGGGACTAGAAATGCACTCACAGACCCTGGAAGTAACCAGGGCGGGGCTGACCAGAGGACCGCTTTACTGAGCCTGAGACGCACCTGGCCCTCAGGGGATCATCAGCCAATAGACAAAGGAAGGCAGCAGGATAGAACTGACAGGGGAATTTAGCAGGAACAGAAACAAAATCCTGCAAAGATGTTCTGTTCTGTTCTGTCAGTAACATCAATCAGGGGCAGGGCTGGAACTGAGTGAACACCCTGCAGCCTTCATGAAGCACCCGAGGTTGTCAGGCCTCACCTCCTCATGCTAGGTAGAGGCAGAGCACAGCGGCCTGGCTGAACAGAAATAGATTTCCTTGTGATTCAGGCAGGTACAAACCCCTGGAGTATCTGTTCACTACAGGCATCTGGGTCAGCCAACTGCAGGGCTATCAGTGACGAGGTGTGACAGAGGTGCAAGGTGGGGAAGGAGGCATCAACCTTCCTAGACTGATCTATTTGCTGGGTGGCTCCTCCTGACTCCACGCAGCACTGGAGCAAGCCATATCAGAGTAGTAGTCACCAGACCCCTGTGATCCAGTTCCCAGAGACCTCCTAAACTCTCCCACCTGAGACAGTTGCTGACTGAGACAATTGATTTGGACCTTTTGAACTGAGCCAATTGCCTGAGGACTATTCAGGTGGTGCCCTGGGTGTGTGGTTGTAGGAAGGTTTGATTTTCCTTTTCCAATTGTTGCCTGTGGTGGGCGGGGTGACTTAATTGCTGGTATTTCTCCACAGCTGAGACTTCAACCTAGAGTAACTGTTTCACTAGGGTCGAACAGAAACGAGCTGAAAACAAGACAGAACCACTTAGCCCCAGCACACCAAACAGGGCCCCAGTTTCATAGGCCAAAGCACTGTACGGGTCCTCAACAAAGCTCCAGGGGAAAAATCAAAGGGTATAAAATAATCATGGGGCGGAATCAGCAGAAAAACTCTGGTAGCATGAATAACCAGAATAGAGCAACCCTCCCAAGGAAAGATATGGCAGATGTAACTGAAGATCCCATTCATAAACAACTGGCCAAGATGTCACAAATCGAATTCAGAATTTGGATTGCAAACAAGATTAATAAAGTGGAGAAAAATTTGGAATTAGAAATTCGAGCAGCAATTCAAAAGTCAGAATTAGGAATTCGAGGAGAAATTCAAAATTGTCTCAAGAATTTAACAAATTTAAAGACAAAACCAGCAAAGATTTTGACACACTGAAGCAAGAATTTGTAGCCCTCAAAGATGTGAAAAATACAGTAGAATCCCTCAGTAACAGAGTGTAGCAAGCAGAAGAAAGGATTTCTGACATTGAAGACAAAGCCTTTGAATGCTCCCAAACTCTCAAAGAGGAAGAGAAATGGAGAGCAAAAATGGATCATTCTCTCAGATCATTCTCTCGGCTCATATCTGCCTCATTGGAATCCCTAATCTGATGAAGTGGCCTCGCTAGGCACAGAGGCTTTTCTCCATGAAATTATGAAAGAGAATTCCAGACATGCCTAGAGATTCTGAAATTCAGACAGCAGACAGTATCAGAACCCCAGCACGACTCAATCCCAATAAGATATCCCCTAGCCATATCATAATTAACTTCACTAAAGTTAATATGAAGGAGAAAATTCTCAAAGCAGCCAAATGTAAGAAAGCCATTACCTACAAAGGGAAGAATATTAGAATAACTGAGGATCTCTCTGCTGAAACTTTTCTTTTCTTTTTTTTTTTTTTTTTATTGTTGGGGATTCATTGAGGGTACAATAAGCCAGTTACACTGATTGCAATTGTTAGGTAAAGTCCCTCTTGCAATCATGTCTTGCCCCCATAAAGTGTGACACACACCAAGGCCCCACCCTCCTCCCTCCATCCCTCTTTCTGCTTCCCCCGCCATAACCTGAATTGTCATTAATTGTCCTCATATCAAGATTGAGTACATAGGATTCATGCTTCTCCATTTTTGTGATGCTTTACTAAGAATAATGTCTTCCACGTCCATCCAGGTTAATACGAAAGATGTAAAGTCTCCATTTTTTTTAATGGCTGAATAGTATTCCATGGTATACATATACCACAGCTTGTTAATCCATTCCTGGGTTGGTGGGCATTTAGGCTGTTTCCACATTTTGGCAACAGTAAATTGAGCTGCAATAAACAGTCTAGTACAAGTGTCCTTATGATAAAAGGATTTTTTTCCTTCTGGGTAAATGCCCAGTAATGGGATTGCAGGATCGAATGGGAGGTCTAGGTTGAGTGCTTTGAGGTTTCTCCATACTTCCTTCCAGAAAGGTTGTACTAGTTTGCAGTCCCACCAGCAGTGTAAAAGTGTTCCCTTCTCTCCACATCCACGCCAGCATCTGCAGTTTTGAGATTTTGTGATGTGGACCATTCTCACTGGGGTTAGATGATATCTCAGGGTTGTTTTGATTTGCATTACTCTAATATATAGAGATGATGAACATTTTTTCATGTGTTTGTTAGCCATTCGTCTGTCGTCTTTAGAGAAAGTTCTATTCATGTCTCTTGCCCATTGATATAAGGGATTGTTGGCTTTTTTCATGTGGATTAATTTGAGTTCTCTATAGATCCTGGTTATCAAGCTTTTGTCTGATTGAAAATATGCAAATGTCCTTTCCCATTGTGTAGGTTGTCTCTTTGCTTTGGTTATTGTGTCCTTAGCTGTACAGAAGCTTTTCAGTTTAATGAAGTCCCATTTGTTTATTTTTGTTGTTGTTGCAATTGCCATGGCAGTCTTCTTCATGAAGTCTTCCCCCAGGCCAATATCTTCCAGTGTTTTTCCTATGCTTTCTTTGAGGATTTTTATTGTTTCATGCCTTAAGTTTAAGTCCTTTATCCATCTTGAATCAATTTTTGTGAGTGGGGAAAGGTGTGGGTCCAGTTTCAGTCTTTTACATGTAGACATCCAGTTCTCCCAACACCATTTATTGAATAGGGAGTCTTTCCCCCAAGGTAAGTTCTTGTTTGCTTTATCAAAGATTAGGTGGTTGTAAGATGTTAGTTTCATTTCTTGGTTTTCAATTCGATTCCAAGTGTCTATGTCTCTGTTTTTGTGCCAGTACCATGCTGTCTTGAGCACTATGGCTTTGTAGTACAGACTAAAATCTGGTATGCTGATGCCCCCAGCTTTATTTTTGTTACTAAGAACTGCCTTAGCTATACGGGGTTTTTTCCGGTTCCATACAAAATGCAGAATCATTTTTTCCAAATCTTGAAAGTACGATGTAGGTACTTTGATAGGAATGGCATTGAATAGGTAGATTGCTTTAGGAAGTATAGACATTTTAACAATGTTAATTCTTCCCATCCATGAGCATGGTATGTTCTTCCATTTGTTAATATCCTCTGCTATTTCCTTTCTGAGGATTTCATAGTTTTCTTTATAGAGGTCCTTCACCTCCTTCGTTAGGTATATTCCTAGGTATTTCATTTTCTTTGAAACTATGGTGAAGGGAGTTGTGTCCTTAATTAGCTTCTCATCTTGACTGTTATTGGTGTATACAAAGGCTACTGACTTGTGGACATTGATTTTATATCCTGAAACATTACTGTATTTTTTGATGACTTCTAGGAGTCTTGTGGTTGAGTCTTTGGGGTTCTCTAAGTATAAGATCATGTCGTCAGCAAAGAGGGAGAGTTTGACCTCTTCTGCTCCCATTTGGATTCCCTTTATTTCCTTGTCTTGCCTAATTGTCTTGGCTAGAACTTCCAGCACTATGTTGAATAGAAAAGGTGACAGAGGACAACCTTGTCTGGTTCCAGTTCTAAGAGGAAAAGCTTTCAGTTTTACTCCATTCAGTAAAATATTGGCTGTGGGTTTGTCATAGATAGCTTCAATCAGTTTTAGAAATGTGCCACCTATGCCTATACTCTTCAGTGTTCTAATTAGAAAAGGATGCTGGATTTTATCAAATGCTTTGTCTGCATCTATTGAGAGGATCATATGATCTTTATTTTTGCCTCTGTTAATATGGTGGATAACGTTTATGGACTTGCGTATGTTAAACCAGCCTTGCATCCCTGGGATGAAGCCTACTTGATCATGATGAATGACTTTTTTGATGATAAGCTGTAATCTATTGGCTAGGATTTTGTTGAGAATTTTTCCATCTATATTCATGAGTGAGATTGGTCTGAAATTCTCCTTTTTGCTTGGGTCTTTTCCTGGTTTTGGTATCAGGGTGATGTTTGCTTCATAGAATGTGTTGGGGAAGATTCCTTCTTCCTCAGTTTTTTGGAATAATTTCTGCAGTACAGGAATAAGCTCTTCCTTGAAGGTTTGATAGAATTCTGGAGTGAAGCCATCTGGACCAGGGCATTTTTTAGTTGGAAGCTTTTTTATTGTTTCTTTGATCTCAGTGCTTGAAATTGGTCAGTTCAGGAGGTCTATTTCTTCCTGGCTAAGTCTAGGGAGAGGGTGTGATTCCAAATATTGATCCATTTCCTTCACATTGTCAAATTTCTGGGCATAGAGTTTCTGGTAGTATTCAGAGATGATCTCTTGTATCTCTGTGGGATCAGTTGTTATTTCCCCTTTATCGTTTCTGATTGAGGTTATTAGAGATTTTACTTTTCTATTTCTCGTTAGTCTGGCCAATGGTTTATCTATTTTATTTATTTTTTCAAAAAACCAACTCCTTGTTTCATTAATTTTCTGAATGATTCTTTTGTTTTCAATTTCATTGATCTCTGATTTGATTTTGGATATTTCTTTTCTTCTACTGAGTTTAGGCTTAGATTGTTCTTCTTTTTCCAATTCCATAAGATCTCTTGTGAGATTGTTGATGTGCTCTCTTTCTGTTTTTCGAATGTAGGCATCTAAAGCGATGAATTTTCCTCTCAAAACTGCTTTTGCAGTATCCCACAGGTTTTGGTAGCTTGTGTCTTCATTGTTGTTATGCTCAAGGAAGTTAATGATTTCCTGTTTTATTTCTTCCTTCACCCATCTGTCATTCAACAGAAGATTGTTTAATTTCCATGCCTTTGGGTGGGGTTGAGCATTTTTGTTAGAGTGGAGTTCCACCTTTAGTGCCTTATGGTCTGAAAAGATACAAGGTAAAATTTCAATTCTTTTGATTCTGTTGATATTTGTTTTGTGTCCCAGGATATGATCAATTTTGGAGAATGTTCCATGGGGTGATGAGAAGAATGTATATTCTTTATCTTTGGGGTGGAGTGTTCTATATGCGTCTATCAAGCATAGTTGTTCTAGGGTCTCATTTAAATCTCTTACATCTTTGTTTATTTTCTGTTTAGAGGATCTGTCCAGCTCTGTAAGAGGTGTGTTAAAGTCCCCTGTTATGATGGTATTATCAGATATCATATTGCTCAGACTGAGTAAGGTCTGCTTCAAGAATCTGGGAGCATTTAAATTGGGTGCATAAATATTTAGAATTGAAATGTCTTCTTGTTGTAGTTTTCCCTTGACCAATATAAAGTGACCATCTTTGTCTTTTTTGACTTTAGTTGCTTTAAATCCACATGTATCTGAAAATAAGATTGCAACTCCTCTTTTCTTCTGAATGCCATTTGCCTGAAAAATTGTCTTCCAACCCTTGACTCGGAGCTTTAATTTGTCTTTTGAAGCCAGGTGTGTTTCTTGCAGACAGCAAATGGATGGCTTGTGCTTTTCAATCCAGTCAGCCAATCTATGTCTCTTCAGTGGGGAATTCAAGCCATTAACATTTATTGAGATAATTGATAAGTGTGGTAGTATTCTATTCGTCTTATTTGGTGAGAGTCCATTGCTTAGTTTTATCTTTTGCATCAGTGTGGAGGTTAGGTTCTGTCCTTTGATTTCTGAGTTCTTACTTTGCTGCTGATCCATTGTGGTGGTCAGTGTGCAGAACAGGTTGAAGTATTTCCTGTAGAGCTGGTCTTGTTGTGGCAAATTTCCTCAATGTTTGTATATCTGTAAATGATTTGATTGCTCCATCAATTTTGAAGCTTAGCTTAGGAGGGTACAGAATTCTGGGCTGAAAATTGTTCTGTTTAAGTAGATTAAAGGTAGATGACCATTGTCTTCTTGCTTGGAAAGTTTCATTAGAGAAGTCTGCGGTAACTCTGATGGATTTGCCCTTGTAGGTCAACTGGTGCTTACTCCTGGCAGCTTGCAGAATCTTTTCTTTTGTCTTGACTTTGGACAGGTTCATCACAATGTGTCTTGGAGAAGCTCGGTTAGAGTTGAGGCGACCCGGGGTCCGATATCCCTCTGAAAGCAGTGTGTCAGAATCTTTGGTGATGTTTGGGAAATTTTCATTTATAATATTCTCTAGTATGGCTTCCATTCCTCTGGGGCATTCTTCTTCCCCTTCTGGAATTCCTATAACTCGTATGTTGGAACACTTCATAAAGTCCCGTAATTCTGACAGTGAACGTTCTGCTTTCTCTCTCTTCTTTTCTGCCTCTTTTACTGTCTGAGTTATCTCAAGAACTTTGTCTTCTACCTCTGAAATTCTTTCTTCTGCATGGTCTAACCTGTTGCTGATACTTTCCATTGCATCTTTAAGTACCCTAATTGACTGTTTCATTTCCTTCAGGTCTGCTGCATCCTTTTTATATTCTTCATATCGTTCATCTCTTATTTGATTCTGTTTTTGAATTTCCTTTTGGTTATTTTCCACTTTATTAGCAATTTCCTTCATTGTTTCCATCATTTCTTTCATTGTTTTCAACATGTGTATTCTAAATTCCCTTTCTGTCATTCCTAACATTTCTATACTGGTGGAATCATCTGCAGTAGCTACCTCATGGTCCCTTGGTGGGGTTGTTCTAGACTGGTTCTTCATGTTGCCTGGAGTTTTCTGCTGATTCTTCCTCATGAGTGATTTCTTTTATCTGTTTCCTTGCCCTAATTTTCCTTTCACTTCCTCTTGCTCTTTAAGTTCTTGTGCCTGTGGACTAAGGGTTACAGGACCAGAAAGGTGAGAAGGTTGAAGAGCAAAAAAAAGGGGATGAAAGAAAGGAGGACCGAGTGATAAGAAAAAAAGAAAGATAGAGAAAGGAGAGGGGGTGGGTATAAGGAATATTGACAAAAAGAAGAGAGGCACAGAAAGAGGGAGACAGGGCAATATAGGTGTACAGTAGGGTACTTTGACACAACCTTAAAAAAACCCCACCTTCTGGGGGTGCCCAGTTGCGTGGTTCCCTTGAGGTCAGCAGCTCTTTGCTAACCTGGTCAGACACAGTACCCCACCTCCACCAAGTAGAGAGGAAAGACAAAAATGCTATAAATCAAACCAAAACAAGCAAACAGAAAACTTTACAGGGATAAAATTGGGTGAAAAACCAAATTATATCGGTAGAAACACTAGCAAAAATGAAGTTGAAGTTATTAAAAAAGGCAGCAATGGGAAATTATAATTAAACTAGGAAAATTGAGAAAGAAAAAGGTATCTGTTTGGAAAAGATTGAAATTAAAAAAAGAAAAGAACATCAGCAACGTCAAAGTAAACAAACAAAAAAAACAACCAAACAAAACAAAAACAAACAAAAAAAATACACAACCAAAAACAAAGCAGTTTGTATATGTTATTGAATATTGTCTGGGCAACACGTGGTCTTCTGGGGTATGAGATGTTAGTCACAGTTCTGATACGACTGGAGGCTGCTGATTTCTCAAACCCCAGCAGGTAGACACCCTAAATCTCTCTTCAGCCTACTTAAAAGGCACTTTGAACTTGTAAACTTGCTGAGCAGAAGCTTTCCCAGTTTTCTCGCTGGAATCGCTGCTGAAGTGGCTATCCACTTACCCAGTGTGCCAAAACTGGTCTCCCTCTGCCCCTGAGGGTTAGGGCTGCAAGGCGGCTCAGACCCCACCCTTAGGCTACTTGGTTGCTGGGTTACCAACTCCCACCAATTTCTAGCTCTGCGACCCTGAGGGCGGAGCTTGCCGGGGCAGATCACTGACAATGGATCCGTGTGACCCACCGCCAAACACTATTAGCTCTGTCTGGCTCAGCGGCTCAGACTGGGGCCCTAGACAACGGCCAAAGTTCTCCGCACTCCCGCTCAGGCCTTCCCCAAGGCAGTTCAACTCAGTACCAAGTCCAAGGACATCAAAACAGTTCACAGGGTAAGGCCTTTCTGGTTTGCAGTCTCGCTGCTACTGAACTTACAGTTGTGGGCGGGTTTAGACGGATTGAACACACGCGACCACTTGCCAGTTTTCCACAGTTTTAGTCCTCCTCTTGGGGTCCAGAAGTCTCTCGCTGACTCCCTGTATCCTCATAGGAGTGATGATAGGCAGTTCCCACCAGCCAGAGATGCCTGGAGTCCTATCTCCCCAGACTCACGGTGCCCAGATGCAAGGAAGCTGTTACTCAGCTGCCATCTTGCTCCCACCTCTCTGCTGAAACTTTTCAAGCCAGAGAAGGGTGATCATCGACTTTTAATCTCCTAAAGCCAAATAACTTTCAACCCCGGATCCTGTATCCAGCTAAACTGAGTTTCATTTATGATGGAGAAATTAAATACTTTAATGACATTCATATGTTGAAGAAATTTGCCATAACAAAACCATCTTTTCAGGATATTCTCAGACCTATCCTCCATAATGATCAGCCCAATCCTCTACCACAAAAGTAAACTCACTCAGAAACTTTTGATCAAACTCTAACTTCCATAGTGGTGAAAGGATTAAAAATGTCCACTGGATTTTTGAAAAACTGTATACCCAAAATTTTACCAGACTTATCAATATTCTCCATTAATTTGAACAGCTTAAACTGTCCTCTAAAGAGAGACAGGTTAGCTAACTGAATACAAAAACTCAGGCCAGATATTTGCTGCATACAAGAGTCACATCTTATCTTAAAAGACAAATATAGGCTCAGGGTGAAAGAATGGTCATCCATATTTCAGGCAAATGGAAATCAGAAAAAGGCAGGTGTTGCAATTTTATTTGCAGATACAACAGGCTTTAAACCAACAAAAGTAAGGAAGGATAAGAACGGTCACTTCATATTTGTTAAGGGTAATACTCAATATGATGAGATTTCAATTATTAATATCTATGCACCCAACCAGAATGCACCTCAGTTTGTAAGAGAAACTCTAACAGACACGAGCAACTTGTTTTCCTCCAGCTCCATAATAATCAGAGATTTCAACACTCTTTTGGCAGTGTTGGATCGATCCTCCAATAAGAAGCTGAGCAAAGAAATTTTAGATTTAAACCTAACCATCCAACATTTGGATTTAGCAGACATCTACAGAACATTTCATCCCAACAAAACTGAATACACATACTTCTCATCAGCCCATGGAACATACTCCAAAATCGATCACATCTTAGGTCACAAGTCTAACCTCAGTAAACTTAAAGGAATAGAAATTATTCCTTGCATCTTCTTGGACCACCATGGAATAAAAGTTGAGCTCAGTAACAACAAGAATCTGCATACTCATATAAAAACATGGAAGTTAAATAACCTTATGCTGAATTATAGCTGGGTCAGAGATGACATTAAGAAGGAAATTGCCAAATTTTTGGAACAAAATGACAATGAAGACACGAATTATCAGAACCCCTGGGATACTGCAAAGGCAGTTCTATGAGGGAAATTGATAGCACTGCAAGCTTTCCTCAAGAGAACGGAAAGAGATGTAGTTAACAACTTAATGGGACATCTCAAGCAACTGGAAAAGGAAGAACATTCCAAGCTCAAACCCAGTAGAAGAAAAGAAATAACCAAAATGAGAGCAGAATTAAATGAAATAGAAAAGAAAAGAATTATACAACAGAACAATATATCAGAAAGTTGGTTTTTTGAAAAGATCAATAAAATAGATAAACCTTTGGCCAACCTAATCAGGAAAAAAAGAGTAAAATCTCTAATCTCATCAATCAGAAACAAGAAAGACGAAATAACAACAGACTCCTCAGAAATTCAAAAAAACCTTAATGAATATTACAGGAAATTTTATTCTCAGAAATATGAAAATGAAGGAAATTGACCAACACTTGGAAGCATGTCACCTTCCAAGACTTAGCCAGAATCAAGTGGAAATGTTGAACAGGCCCATATCAAGTTCGGAAATAGCATCAACCATACAAAACCTCCCTAAAAAGAAAAGCCCGGGACCAGAAGGCTTCACGTCAGAATTCTACCAAACCTTTAAAGAGGAATTAGTACCTATATTACTCAACCTGTTCCTAAATGTAGAAAAAGAAGGAAGACTACCCAACACGTTCTATGAAACAAACATCACCCTGATCCCCAAACCAGGAAAAGGCCCAACTAGGAAAGAAAATTATGGACCAATATCACTGATAAATATAGATGCAAAAATATTCAACAAGATCCTAACAAATAGAATCCAGCAACACATCAAACAAATTATAAATCATGACCAAGTCGGTTTTATCCCAGGGTCTCAAGGCTGGTTCAATATCCGTAAATCTATAACTATAATTCCGCACATAAACAAATTAAAAAACAAAAGCCTTATGATTCTCTCAATTGATGCAGAAAAAGCTTTTGATAATATCCAGCATCCCTTCATGATCAGAAGATGAACTTAAGAAAATTGATATAGAAGGGACATTTCTTAAACTGATAGAGGCCATCTACAGTAAACCCACAGCCAATATTATATTGAATGGAGTTAAATTGAAATCATTTCCACTCAGATCAGGAACCAGACAAGGCTGCTCATTGTCTCCACTGCTCTTTAACATTGTAATGGAAGTTTTAGCCACCACAATTAGGGAAGAAAAGGTGATCAAGGGTATCCATATAGGGTCAGAAGAGATCAAACTTTTGCTCTTCACAGATGATATGATTATATCTCTGGAAAACACCAGGGATTCTACTACAAAACTCTTAGAAGTGATCAAGGAATACAGCAGTATCTCAGGTTACAAAATCAACATTCATAAATCCGTAGCCTTTATATATACCAACAATAGCCAAGTTAGAAAAACAGTTAAGGAACATATCCCATTCACAGTAGTGTCAAAGAAGATGAAATATTTGGGAGTTTTTCTAACAAAGGACATGAAATATCTCTATAAAGAGAACTATGAAACTCTAAGAAAAGAAATAGCAGAAAATGTTAGCAAATGGAAAAACATGCTCATGGCTGGGAAGAATCAACATTGTTAAAATGTTCATACTGCCCAAAGCAATATATAATTTTAACGCAATCCCTATTAAAGTTCTACTGTCATACTTTAAAGATCTTGAAAAAA
Organism: Nycticebus coucang; assembly: GCF_027406575.1. Taxonomy (NCBI): domain Eukaryota; kingdom Metazoa; phylum Chordata; class Mammalia; order Primates; family Lorisidae; genus Nycticebus; species Nycticebus coucang. Next base: position 18,716,506 of record NC_069785.1, on the reverse strand, counting down.
TAATACTTTGTTTTATATGGAATCAGAAAAAAACCTCTAATAGCCAAGACATTACTCAGAAATAAAAACAAAGCAGGAGGAATCACACTACCAGACCTCAGGCTATACTACAAATCGATAGTGATTAAAACAGCATAGTACTGGCACAAAAACAGAGAATTAGATGTCTGGAACAGAATAGAGAACCAAGAGATGAATCTAGCTACTTACCGTTATTTGATCTTTGACAAGCCAATTAAAAATATTCAGTGGAGAAATGATTCCCTATTTAACAAATGGTGCTGGGTGAACTGGCTGGCAACCTGCAGAATACTGAAACTGGACCCACACTTTTCACCATTAACTAAGATAGACTATCACTGGATTAAGGATTTAAACTTAAGACATGAAACTGGAAAAAATACTAGAAGAGAGTAGGCAAACCCTTGAAGTAATTGGTCTGGGTGAGCATTTTATGAGGAGGACCCCCCCGGGCAATTGAAGCAGCTTCAAAAATACACTGAACCTGATCAAACTGAAAAGCTTCTGCACAGCCAAGAACACAGTAAAGTAAAGCAAGCAAACAGTCCTCAGAATGGGAGAAGATATTTGCAGGTTATATCTCCGACAAAGGTTTAATAACCAGAATCCACAGAGAACTCAAACGTATAAGCAAGATAAGAATAAGTGATCCCATCGCAGGCTGGGCAAGGGACTTGAAGAGAAATTTCTCTGAATAAGACAGGCACGTGGCCTACAGACACATGAAAAAATGCTCATCATCTTTAATCATCAGAGAAATTCAAATCAAAACTATTTTGAGATATCATCTAACTCTAGCAAGATTAGCCTTTATCACAAAATCCCAAGACCAGAGATGTTGGTGTGGATGTGGAGAAAAGGGAACACTTCTACACTGCTGGTGGGAATGCAAATTAATACATTCCTTTTGCAAAGATGTTTTGAGAACACTTAGAGATCTAAAACTAGATCTGCCATTCAATCCTATAATTCCTCTACTAGGCATATACCCAGAAGACCAAAAATCACATCATAACAAAGATATTTGTACCAGAATGTTTATTGCAGCCCTATTCATAATTGCTAAGTCATGGAAAAAGCCCAAGTGCCCATCGTTCCACGAATGGATTAATAAATTGTGGTATATGTACACCGTGGAATATTATGCAGCCTTAAAGAAAGATGGAGACTTTACCTCTTTCATGTTTACATGGATGGAGCTGGAACATATTCTTCTTAGTAGAGTATCTCAAGAATGGAAGAAAAAGTATCCAATGTACTCAGCCCTACTATGAAACTAATTTATGGCTTTCACATGAAAGCTATAACCCAGTTACAACCTAAGAATAGGGGGAATGGGGAAAGTGAGAGGAGGTGAGGGGAGAAGGGTATTGGGAGGGAGATTGGTGGGATTACACCTGCGGTGCATCTTACAAGGGTATATGTGAAACTTAGTAAATATGGAATGTAAATTTCTTAGCATAATAAGTAAGAAAATGCCAGGAAGGCTATGTTAACCAGTGTGATGAAAATGTTTCAAACCGTCTATGAAACCAGAGTATGGTGCACCATGATCACATTAACGTACACAGCTATCATTTAATAAAAAAGAAAGAAAGAAATAGAATATTAGAGATTGCAATCCTCTGTGTGTCTGCAAGAAAGCACTATCCCCCCATTTTCATTAATGTTTATATTGTTGCTTTTGTTTGGTTCTGTTTGCATGAATTAAAATATTTTATTTTGCCCTCTCCTTTTAGAAATGCTAAAATTTAGCCAACTTTAATTGAATCATATTGCCTATTGATGTAGGTCATTCTCATTCTCTTTAATAATAGAAGAGAAAGGCCAAAAGCAAAATGCAATATTGAAACAAAATGTAATGTGCATATTTGTGGATTATAAATTTTTGTAGGTTCTTGGGAATATCCAAAATTTTCATAGAAGCATGAATTTTTTTTATACCTGTGCTTCTCAAAGTTTAATGTTCATGCCAATCCCATGGGTATTTTGTTAGAATGGGATTCTGAGTTAGTAAGTCTTGGGCAGGGCCCAAGATTATTAATTTCTGACAAACTCCCAGGTGTTGCTGCTGCTTCTGGGACACAGACCACACTTGGCAGAGCAAGCATCTATATATATTTGCATTTTAGTTTCGTTGGTTCTAGTTGTACGATTTCATTGGTTGGGGAACTCTAAGATAACTTTTTACTTAGCAGAATTTAATAAAACTTACATTTTGGGGCAACAAGTTAGCAATGATTATGCTCTTTTTTCTTGAAGGAAGAAAAACTGAGATTCACAGAGTAGTTCTTTGCTGGTGCTAAACTCTCAGCCCTTGTATCCCTTTTGTGGTTGTCTAATGAGACTCTGGAGCTTTTTCTTTGTTCTCTTCCTCTTCATGTAGAATTGAACTTACTGTCCTAAAAATCAATTAGAGATGAGTGGCTTTTTTTTTTTTTTTTATTTACTCTTGTGTCAAAATATTTGCCTTTTGCCAAAATCCCTGAAGAATGTTCAATAATTTGGGGCCTTAGATAGGAAAGTCCCTTTCTGTACTTCTGGCTGATTATAATACACAAGTAAAAATTTCACTTACATAATTATAAAATGCTTTTTTTTTATTTTTACATTTAACTGTTTAAGTGTTGTATCTCCCATGAGACTATTAATTTCTTGGGAGCAGGATATATATATATGTGTGTGTGTGTGTGTGTGTGTGTACACACACACGTTTCATCCTTGTATAAGTGTAGTTGCCAGTCAAGGTATTAGATGGAGCTGGCACATCATAAAGAATAAATGAATGAAATTCAAGCATCATGTTGACATAAAGTTTTCATCATAAAAATGTCTCTAAAAATGATAGTGTCTGGCTGGGCACAGTGGCTCATGGCTGTAATTCTAGGAGGCCAAGGCAGGTGGATTGCTTGGCTCATGAGCTAAAGACCTGCCTGAGCAAGAACAAGACCCTTTCTCTAACAATAGCTGGATGTTGCGCTGGGCACCTATAGTCCCAGCTATTTGGGAGGCTGAGGCAAGAGGATTGCTTGAGCCCAAGAGTCTTACATTGCTGTGAGCTATGATGCAATAGCACTTTAATGAGGGCAACAAAATGAGACTCAGTCTCAAAAAAAAAACAAAGTGATAGTGGCTGTTCTTGGGGAAGGCTAAGATTTCTTAGTCTTTTTTGGACTTGAGGTTCCTCAGATATGTCTAAGCCTCCCGTTGATCCTATGTTACTCTCTGAATGTTGGTTTTTCCATTTATAAAATGGGAAATATCTCTTAACTTGTTATCATCTAAGCATGATAAGAATGAGCTATAAGGCGAGGGAGGTGGAGGGTGGTGGAGGCAAGATGGCCGACTGGAGCCAGCTTTCCACAGAGGCTCCCATCCAGAAGGAGAGTTAAAGGATAGAAGTTTAGCAAGTAAGCTGATGGTTTGGAGCTGAGCCAAGAGAGAAGGTTGAAGAACACACATCAACCCTGCAGAGGTGAGCTGCAACCCCAAGGAAACAAACAATAGCTGAGACTACAATTCAGAGTTACTGATTCACTAGGATTGGACAGAGACCAGCTGAAAACAAGACAGAGCCACTTAGCCCCACCACACCAAGTACGTCCCCAGTGTCTCAGGCCATAGCACTGTTTGGGTCCTTTGCAAATCTTCAGGAAAAGGTACAGACCCCAAAGACTGGTTAATCCCTACTCCAGGAGCCCTGAACCCAGCTTCACCTTATCTGCTGATCTAGCCAAACAGTATAAAATAATCATGGGGTGGAATCAGCGGAAAAACACTAGCAACATGAATAATCAGAGTAGATCAACTCCCCCAAGGAACAACATGGCAGACACACCAGAAGACCTCATTCATAAACAAATGGCTGAGATGTCAGAAATCGAATTCAGAATTTAGATTGCAAGTAAGGTTAATAGAATGGAGGTAAAGTTTGAATTAGAAATTCAAGGAGCATTTCAAAAATTATCTCAACAATTCAATGAATTGAAAGACAAAATCACCGAAGATTTTGACACAGTGAGACAAGAACTTGCAGCCCTCAAAATCTGAGAAATACAGTAGAATCCCTCAGTAACAGAATGGAACAGGCAGAATAAAGGATTTCTGACATTAAAGAAAAAGCTTTTGAATGCTCTCAAACACTCAAAGAGGAAGAGAAGTAGAGAGCAAAAATGAATCATTCCTTTAGAGAGCTCTGGGATAATTCAAAGAAAATTAATATTTGCCTTATAGGAATTCCTGAAGGTGACGAGGTTGCTTCAAAAAGCCCAGATGCTCTACTCCATCAGATAATTGAGGAGAACTTCCCAGACATGCCAAAAGATTCTGAAATTAAGATAGCATTCCAGAATGCCAGCATGACTCAACCTGAAGAAGGCATCTCCCAGACACATTATAATTAACTTTGCCAAAGTTAATATGAAGGAGAAAATTCTCAAAGAAGCCACACGTAAGAAAACCTTAACCTACAAGGGGAAGAATATTAGAATGACTGCCAATCTCTCTGATGAAACCTTTCAAGTTAGAAGAGGGGGGTCATTGACTTTTAATCTCATAAAACAAAATAATTTTCAACCTGGGATCCTGTATCCAGCTAAACTGAGTTTCATTTATTATGGAGAAATTAAATACTTTAATGACATTCACATGTTGAAGAACTTTGCCATAACTAAACCAGCTCTCCAGGATATTCTCAGACCTAGCCCCTATAATGACCAGTACAATACCCTACCACCAAAGTAAACTCACACAGAAATTTTTGATCAAATTCCAACTTCCACAGTGGCAAAAGGATTAAAAATGTCCACTGGACTTTCGAAAAACTTGATACCCAAAATTCTGCCAGGTTTATCAATATTCTCAATTAATGTGAATGGTTTAAATTATCTAAAGAGGCACAGGTTTGCTGACTGAATACAAAAACTCAGGCCAGACATCAGCTGCATACAAGAATCTCATCTTACCTTAAATGATAAATATACACTCAGGGTGAAGGGATGGTCATCTATATTTCAGGCAAGTTGAAATCAGAAAAAACCAGGTGTTGCAATTTTATTCGCAGATACAAACCAACTTACTTTTAAACCAACAAAAGTAAGGAAAGATAAGGATGGTCACTTCATATTTGTTAAGGGTAACCCTCAACATGATGAGATTTCAATTATTAACATTTATGTACCCAACCAGAATGCACCTCAATTTATAAGAGAGACTCTAACAGACAATGAGCAACTTGATTTCCTCCAGCACCATAATAGTTGGAGATTTCAACACTCCTTTGGCAGTGTTGGATAGATTCTCCAATAAGAAACTCAGGAAAGAAATTTTAGATTTAAACTTAACCATTCAACAGTTGGATTTAACAGTCATCTATAGAACATTTCATTCTAACAAAATTGAATACACATTCTTCTCATCAGCCCATGGAACATCCTTTAAATTGATCACATCTTAGGTCACAAGTCTAACCTCAGCAAATTTAAAAGAATAGAAATTATGCCCTGCATCTTCTCAGACCATCATGGAATAAAAGTTGAGCTCAGTAACAACATACTCATACAAAAGCATCAGTGCATACTCATAGAAAAGCATGGAAACTAAATAATCTTATGCTGAACAATAGGTGGGTCATAGATGATATTAAGAAGGAAATTACCAAATTTTTGGAACAAAATGAGAATGAATACATGAATTACCAGAACCTCTGGGATACCCGAAAGGCAGTCCTAAGAGGGAAATTTATACCACTGCACGCCTTCCTCAAGAGAACAGAAAGTGAGGAAGTTAACAATGTACTGGGACATCTCAAGCAACTGGAAGAGGAAGAACATTCTAATCCCAAACCCAGTAGAAGAGAAGAAATAACCAAAATTAGAGCAGAATTAAATGAAATTGAAAACAAAAGAATTATACAACAGATCAATAAATAAAAAAGTTGGTTTTTTGAAAAGGTCAATAAAATAGATAAACCTTTGGCTAATCTAACCAGGAAAAAAAGAGTAAAATCTCTAATTTCATCAATCAGAAATTGCAAAGACGAAATAACAACAGACTCCTCAGAAATTCCAAAAATCCTTAAAGAATATTACAAGAAACACTGTTCTCAGAAATATGAAAATCTGAAGGAAATAGACCAATACTTGGGAGCATGCCACCTTCCTAGACTTAGCCAGAATGAAGTGGAAATGTTGAACAGGCCTATATGAAATTCTGAAATAGCATCAACTATATAAAATCTCCCTAAAAAGAAAAGCCCAGGACCAGATGGCTTCACATCAGAATTCTACCAAACCTTTAAAGAGGAAGTAGTACCTATATTACTTAACCTTTTCCAAAATATAGAAAAAGAAGGAATACTACCCAACACATTCTATGAAGCAAACATCACCTTGATTCCCAAACCAGGAAAACCCCAACAAGAAAAGAAAATTATATCACCAATATCACTAATGAATATTGATGCAAAAAATATTCAACAAGATCCTAGAAAACTGAATCCAGAACACATCAAACAAATTATACACCATGACCAAGTGGGTTTTATCCCAGGGTCTCAAGGCTGGTTCAATATACATAAATCTATAAATAGAATTCATAACATAAACAAAATAAAAAAGTAAGACCATATGATTCTCTAAATTAAGGCAGAAAAAGCTTATGATAATGTCCAGCATCCTTTCATGATCAGAATGCTTAAGAAAATAGGTATAGAAAGGACATTTCTTAAACTGATAGAGGCCATCTACAGCAATCCCACAGCCAATATCATATTTAATGGTGTTAAATTAAAATCATTTCCATGCAGATCAGGATCCAGGCAAGGTTGCCCATTGTTTCCACTGCTTTCCAACATTGTAATGGAAGTCTTAGCTATTGTAATTAGGCAAGAAAAGGTGATCAAGGGTATCCGTATAGGGTCAGAGGGGACCAAACTTTCACTCTTCACAGATGATATGATTGTATATCTTGAAAACACCAGGGATTCTACTACAAAACTCTTAGAAGTGATCAAGGAATACAGCAGTGTCTCAGGTCATAAAATCAACACTCATAAATCTGTAGCCTTTATATATACCAACAATAGTCAAGCTGGAAAAAACAGACAAGGACTCCTTTAAAGTTGTGCCAAAGAACATGAAATATTTGGAAATTTACCTAACAAAGTATGTAAAAGATCTCTATAAAGAGAAGCATGAAACTCTGAGAAAAGAAATAGCTGAAGATGTTAACAAATGGAAAAACATACCATGCTCATGACTGGAAAGAATAACATTGTTAAAATGTCCATATTAGTTAAAGTAATATACATTTTTTTTTTTTTTTGCAGTTTTTGGCCAGGGCTGGGTTTGAACCCACCACCTCTAGTATATGGGGCTGGTTTCCTCCTTCTTTGAGCCTCAGGCACCACCCAGCAATATACAATTTTAATGAAATCTGTATTAAAGCTCCACTGTCATACATTAAAGATCTTGAAAAAATAATACTTCATTTTATATGGAATCAGAAAAAACCTTGAATAGACAAGACATTACTCAGAAATAAAAACCAATCAGGAGGAATCATGCTATCAGATATCAGATTATACTAGAAATCGATAGTGATCAAAACTTCCTGGTACTGGCACAAAAACAGGTAGATGTATGGAACAAAATAGAGAACCAAGTGATGAACCCAGCTACTTACCATTATTTGATTTTTGATAAGCCAATTAAAAACGTTCAGTGGGAAAAAGATTCCCTATTTAATAAATGGTGCTGGGTAAACTGGCTGGTGACCTGTAGGAGACTGAAACTGGACCCACACTTTTCACTATTAACTAAGATTGACTCTCACTGGATTAAAGATTTAAACTTAAGACATGAAACTATAAAAATACTAGAAGAAAGTGCAGGAAAACACTTGAAGAAATCATCTTGGCAAAATTTTGTGAGGAAGACCCCCCACCCCCCCAGGCAATCAAAACAACACCAAAAATACATTACTGGGATCTGATGAAACTAAAAAGCTTTTGCACAACCAAAAACACAGTAAAGCAAGCAGACAGCCCTCAGAACAGGAGAAGATACTTGTATGTTATGTCTCTGACAAAAGATTAATAACCAGAATCCATGCAGAACGCAAATGTATTAGCAAGAAAAGAACAAGTGATCCCATCTCAGGGTGGGCAAGGGACTTGACGAGAAACTTCTCTGAAGAAGACAGGCACATGGCCTACAGACACATGAGAAAATGCTCATCATCCTTAATCATCAGAGAAATGCAAATCAAAACTACTTTGAGATACCAACTAACTCCAGTAAGATTAGCACATATCACAAAATCCCATAACCAGAGATGTTGGCATGGATGTGGAGAAAAGGGAACACTTCTGCACTGCTGGTGGGAATGCAAACTAATATGTTCCTTTTGGAAAGATGTTTGGAGATCACTTAGGGATGTAAAAATAGACCTGCCATTCGATACTTCAATTCCTCTACTAGGTATATATCCAGAAGACCAAAAATCACTTTATAACAAAGACATTTGCACCAGAATGTTTACTGCAGCCAAATTCATAATTGCTAAGTCATGGAAGAAGCCCAAGTGCCCATCAACCCATGAATGGATTAATAAATTATAGTATATGTACACCATGGAATATTATGCAGCCTTAAAGAAAGATGGAGACTTTACGTCTTTCATGTTTACATGGATGGAGCTGGAACATATTCTTCTTAGTAAAGCATCTCAAGAATGGAAGAAAAAGTATACAAGGTACTCAGCCCTACTATGAAACCAATTTATAGCTTTCATAACCCAATTATAGCTCAAGAAGAAGGGGTAAGAGGAGATGGAGGGAAGGGGAGGGGGGAGGATGGGTGGAGGGAGGATATTTGGTGGGACCACACTTACAGTGCATTTTACAAGGGTACATGTTAAATTTACTAAGTGTAGAATATAAATGTCTTAACACAATAACTAGGAAAATGCAGTGAAGCCTATGTTAACCAGTTTGATGAAAATATGACAAATGGTATATAAAACCAGTGTATGGTACCCCATGACTGCATTAATGTACACAGCTATGATCTAAAAAAAAAAAAGAAGCATGAGCTATAGGTGTAAGTGTGTAGTGACTCTACCAGTATGCTTTGTCAGAAATAAAGGAACAAATGGGCATGATGAGGTGTGACAATCAGGTTTATGAACTCATGCTAGAAAAAGTGCCACATACCTCATTACTGAATATCACTATAGTCACTTTCAGTGTACTCCCCTTGGGGAGCTATGCACCAATGCTAGGGCCTACTTCATTCTTCAAAGCAATTTTGGAACTCTTCTTCTGGAATGGATATAAGAACTGTTGTATGTAGCATGTTTTCTAGGATGAGTTCATGACCTTAATTGTCAGACCTTGTAGAGAACATCCTGCGTTGGAGCAAGACTCTCCTCCACTCCAGGGAGAGACATAATTCTTTGTTCTTTACACTGTGGTTTTATTCACCATACAGGAAGACTGTATTTTTTAACCTCCCTTGTAGATAGGTTTGGAACCACATGGCTGAATTTTGGAAAATGGAATGTTAAAACAATGTACATAAGAAGACTTGCACCAACTGCTAGTCTTCTCTTCCCATCTTTTAGTGGCCCTGGAAGCCATGCGCTCCAGATGGAGTAGCCACAAGATGAAAGCAGTGTGGATTCTGTCTCTGAGCTTGAAGGACAGTTGCTCAAGAAAGCCACTTAACTTATATGGAACTGGACTGTGAATGAGAAAAAATTCTTGATTATGTTAAACCACTGAGATTTTTGTGGTTGTTTGTTACAGAAGCCAGAAGTAATCATCCTGATTAATATGTCTCCTGATACTGCTAAAAGATTTTCAGTCTGGGGGAGGGATGAGAGAAGATAGAGCAAAAAAAAGAAAAGAGGACTGGTTGTGCCTGAGAGAAGGGGACTAGGTATGAGGACACCATGTGATGAAGAGAGTTCATGTTCAGGGACCGACTATCCCTATATGTAGGAAAATTTCATGTTACCATTAATCAAGGGCTATGTTTTTTGTTGGTCCTAAAGTCATAGGTGTGCTTTACAGAATCGTATATGATCTGGCTCTTGACTATGAACCCACCTTACTACTGAAGCCAGACATATTGACTTTTTTTTTTTTGGTAGAGACAGAGTTTCACTTTATGGCCCTAGGTAGAATGCCATGCCATCACATAGCTCACAGCAACCTTCAACTCCTGGGCTTAAGCGATTCTCTTGCCTCAGCCTCCCAAGTAGCTGGGACTACAGGTGCCCGCCACAACACCCGGCTATTTTTTTGTTGCAGTTCGGCCGGGGCCGGGTTTGAACCCACCACCCTTGGTATATGGGGCTGGCACCTTACCTACTGAGCCACAGGTGCCACCCCATATTGACTTTCTTTTAATTTCTCAATCATATAATGCTTTTTACCACTGTAATAACTCCCTCCCTCCATTTTTTCTTTTGCCTGATATCATCTATTCATCCTTCAAATCTGAGCTCAGAAGTCATTTACTTGAGGGATTCTTCTCTGACTCAGTCACTGTCTGAAATTCTATCAAGTATTTCTGGTCCACACACTCATAGCACCTTGTACTCTTCCTTCTTGGCACTACCAGAAACTTTTTTTGGTCTTATCCTTGGAGTATTGTCTATCTCTTCTAGAATATGACCTCTGTAAGGCAAAGACTAGGGCTGATTAGTTTATTATTTCTGCCTGGAGCATATTAAGCTCACTGTAAATGGTAAGAGAATGAATAAAATAAATGATCCTCAGATTTTAAATTGGCCCCTAGAATAAATATTGATGAAAGATGGGATGAGAGGAGAGTAGGTGAAAAATATTGCTATTTCAAAAGAGCTCTGAGGACCATATCACTTGCTTAATATTAATAGTTTCACTGTATTGAAAAGAAAATTGTATTAGCTTTGTAAATTTTTTCACAGTTCTACAATAAGTACTCTTGATATTTTTTAAAGATAGTATTATTCTATAAAACCTGGTTATAGTGTCACATGCCTATTTTCTAGAAGCTGATGGGGGAGGATTGCTTGAGCCCAGGAGTTTGAGGCCAGCCTGGGGAATATAGGAAGACTCTGGCTCTGAAACAAACAGCCCAAAAAACAAATCTTAGGAATTTTCAAGCTCCTGAATAGTCCTGAATTTATTACGAAGGATCCCTGAGTTTATAAGAATAATTGGCATTTTGTAGATGCCAATTACAAATTACAGATTTAGATCGATTAAATGACATGACTTTACATATGTGTACATTTAAAAAAATATATATAGATACCATTGTAAATAATACAATGCCAGTTTATTAAAAAACATGAGTTCAAAATAATTTCATATAATTATATATTTTCTTCTATCAGTAGATATTAAATTTACTTTCACTGTAATAATTTAAAATATTCTTAATATTTAAAAAATGGTACTCTACTTAAATGGTGGAAAATTCTACATTAAAGAGGATTAAATCTTCTAACTCTATTACAAAATGAATCTTAGGTTATTAAAATAGCAATTATCTTTAGAAGTATTAATGTTGCAGTTTTATATTGTATTTTTACATTCCTCATGGAAACTGGTTTCTTAAATCAAGGGTCTCCAAAATTGTGCTCGATTCTTCTTCTTTTTTTTAAGACAGAGTCACACTATGTTGCCCTCAATAGAGGGCTGTGGCATCACAGCTCACAGCAACCTCTAACTCTTGGGCTTAAGCAATTCTCCTACCTCAGCCTCCCCAGTAGCTAGGACTACAGGTGCCTGCCACAATACCTGGCTATTTTTTGTTGTAGTTGTCATTGTTGTTAGCTGGCCCCGGGCCAGTTTCAAACCCACCAGCCTCAGTGTATGTGACTGGCACCATAACCACTGTGCTATGGGCGCCAAGCCATCGATTCTTTTTTGTGAAATAACTCTTTGACTGGTTGTTCTCTCCTTAGTATTCTTGTGATAGAAAGAGTACTCATGGGCCAGTTACTAAAGGCAAGAATTGGCATTTAAGGGAGGTTATAGATTAATTTTCACTTATTAAAAATAGGAAAATATCACCATGCTCTGAAAAATTTATATTTGTTCATAATTAATAGTTTGATTATATTAGTAGTGATTAATAAAAATGAAAAAGTATCTTCACTTTCTCTTCACTCCCAAATCAAAGTTCTTACACTTTCTCTTCACTCTGTACTTGCATGTCTCAAAAGTAATTTTCCTTGATTTCTTATTTTAACATTTTGGTTTCTGCTCAGGCATCTGCAATGACTCTAGTTACCTACAGGTTAAAGCCCAAATATTTTACCTTAATGTGCCATAGTCTCCTCAATCTAACTCCAATAACAATAGTAATTCTTATTTCTCAATACTGCCAGCAAATCTTCTTTAGTGTGGCAGTTAAGCATTTGATTGAGAATAAGAAAAACCTGGTTGTACCATTTGCTACCAAGCCTAACATCAATATCACATTTAAACTGCATGGCAACCCTGAGAGAAGTGTTATTACTGTTTTATTGATTTTTCAGGTTAGAAAAATAAGGCTTAATGGAGTAAGGTAACTGGTCCAGTGCCATACCAGACAAGTATATGCACTGGAGAATGAGACAGATTTTCAGTTTCTGTAAATGGTTTAAACATGGTCAATACACTTGGACATATTTGATTTTAAAAACAAATCCAAATTTAAAAGAGAGAATGCGAACACTGCCATACATAGAGTTTATCAAATGGAAAGTAACTTATTTCCACACTTTTATACTAGGATTTGTTTAGGGGGGAAAAAGCCTGACTGTTAAGGTAGAAGAATGATTTGATGGTAGCAGTGTGTGGTAGAAAGAGCAGCAAATCGAATCTGGACAGTCGTCAGACCCTCTGTAAGTTGGTGTGCCACTTGGCCTCACTGAGTTTTAAATTTCCATGTTCTAGAATGTGTGCCCAAAGAGTCTTCTTTTTGACCTCACATGATTATTTGAGGATATGTGAAAGTACTAGAAAATGTATCAAATCTGGGCAAATATAAGCTATTATTACTATCTTCTATTCGAGATGTTACTAATTTTTTTCTAGGAATATAGGATGAAATCATACTATACATACTGTCATGTTATTTTCCACCATGGGTCTCAATTTTAGCTTTGGCTACTCTGGGCCTGTTGTGGTTCCAAATGAATGTAGAATATTTTTTTCTATTTCTGGGAATATGTCATTGGTATTTGATGGGTATTGCATTGAGTCTGTAGATTGCTTTGGATAGCACAGACATTTTAACAATTGATTCTTCCAATTCATGGGGCATGGAATATCTTTCCATTTTTTGGAGTTCCTTATCAATTTCTTTCATCAATGTTTCAAAGTTTTTATTGTAGAGATCTTTCACTTCTTTGGTTAAGTTTGTTCCTAGTTATTTAATATTATTTGTAGCTATTGTAAATGGGATGACTTTGTTTCTTTTTCAGATTGTTTGCTGTTGGCATATAGAAATGCTACTGAATTTTGCATGTTGATTTTGTATCCTGCAACTTTACACTAAATTCTGTACTTTAACTTCATACTCCTCCAGTTTTTAACTTGTTTTTGTTTATATTGTTGTAGTTGCTGTTTTTTGGTAGACCTGCCTTTTAGTTTTTCTTCTCAAGATATAAGTGGTTTATATACTGCAATTACAGCAATAGAGTAGTCTTTATTTTTGTATGTACTATTACCACTGACTTGTATGCCTTCTGATGATTTCTTATTGTCAATTAACATCTTTTTCTTTGAGACTGAAGAACTCCTATTAGCATTTCTTGAAGGACAGGTGTGATGTTGATTAACTAACTCCCTCAGCTTTTGTTTATCTGGGAGTTTTTTTTTCCCCTTCATATTTGAAGGATATGTTTGCAGGGTTAAATATCTACAGTTAAGGTTTTTTCTTTCGGCACTTTGAATATTTCATACCACTCTCTCCTGTCTTATAAGGTTTCCACTGAGAAGACTGATGCTTCTGTTAGGACTTTTCCTTTATCCATGACCTTTGGGATCTTGTATATTAAGTACTTGGTGTTCTATCACAATCTTGTACCTGAATATTGACATCTTTCTCTAGGTTTGAAAAATTCCCTATTATTTCTTGAATAAACTTTCTAATCTCTCTACCTCCTCTTTAAGATTAATAATTCTTAGATCTGCCCATTTTAGGCTATTTTCTATATCTTAAAGGTTTATTTCATTCTTTTTTCTTTTTCCTCTTCTGACTGTGTATTTTTAAATAGCCTATCTTCAAGCTCACTTATTCTTTCTTCTGCTTAATTCTGCTGCTGAGAGACTCTGATGCATTTTTTAGTTTGTCAATTGAATTTTTCAGCTCCAAAATTTCTGTTTTTTAAATTTTTCAATCTTTTTCTTAAATTTCTCTCATAGCTTCTGAATTCCTTCTCTGTGTGTCTTGAAGTTCCTTGAGCTTCAGTTATTTTGAATTGTCTGAAAGGTCACATATTGCTATCACTCTGGAATTGGTAACTGGCACCTTATTTAATTCATTTGATGAGGTCAAGTCTTCCTGGATATTCTTGATACTTATAGATTTTCATTAATGTCTAGGCACTGAAGAGTTAAGCATTTATTTTAATATTTGCAGCCTGAGCTTATCCTTCTTGAGAAGGCTTTCCAGTATTCAAAGGAAATTGAATGTTGTGATCTAAGTCTTTTGTCACTGCAGTGTTTTGTCACAGTAACCACACTGGTAACCAAGCCAGTATTGCTGTGACTCTGGCAGACTCCTCTTGGTACATTGGTAAGATATAGGCGAGTTCTCTGTATTACCAAGTAAAGTCTCTCACTCTCTTTCTTCATTTTCTGGACTGCTGGGGTTAGTGGAGAAATGAAGTAGACATATGTTCATGTCCATCAGCACCAGTTCACAGCTGAAGCCAGCCCAGTCACCAAATCATATGGTTATTATAGTCTGGCTGCCTGTGATGTTTATGCAAAACCTAAGGTTTCTTTAGTCAGCAGGTAGTGAGTTCTGCCAGGCTTGGGTTCTTTCCTTCAGGGTAGCTTATTTCCTTTTAGCCCAGGGTAGGTCTAGAAATACCACCCAGAAACTAAGACTTAGAATCAGGAGTCTGCTTGGTATTTTATTTTACTGTGGCTGACAGTAATAAATAAATTTTAAAATAATAGGTCAAAGAGAACATCTCAAATTATGGGATGAAGTTTAAGAAGTTGTTGGAGGGACATTCATAACATTAAATGTGTATGTTAAAAAAGGACTGTCTCAAGTCAAGAACTTCAGCTTCTACCATCATACAATTAATGAAATTGAAAAGAAAAAAATAGAGAAAATAAAAAAACCCAAAACTCTTTCTTTGAAAAGATCAATATAATTCATGAATCTTTATAATGTAAACATAGTGATAACATAGATTATTAACATCAGGGATGAAAGAAGGGATATTTCTACAAATCTGATAATTATTAGAAGGAAAATAAGGACTATAATGAACAATCTACTCACATAAGTTCAACAAATTAGTTAAAATAGAGTAGTCCCTGAAAAGCATAAAATCCAAAATTCATCCCATTTAGGGAGACCTAAATTCAATTCTATTCTATCGATTCACTCCTATGAATAAATGACTTCAATAGTTTTATAATAGTAAAGAAACAGAATTTGTACTTTAAAACTTCTTGAAAAATAAATCTCCATGGCCAGTTGGTTTTACTAGTGGTAAAAGAGAGAATTTCAAATGTTCAATGCAAAGAAATGATTAATGTTTGAGTTAATGGATATGCTAATTAGACTGATTTGATCATTATACATTATATAATCCTATAAAAAATCATGTGTATCCCATGAATATATATAATTATTACATGTAAACATAAAGGGGAAAAATACCTTTACATGAATCCCAAGTGCTCTTAAAAATACTTAATTGATGAACCACAAAATGTTAAAATAGCACAATGGACTTTGTAATAAATTTAAAGGAAAATGCAAACAAAAATGGTTGTAATGAAATAGAAACAAGTAAATAGAAATACTCTGATAACATTCAAAAATAATATATTCAGCTGGGCATGGTGGCTCACGCCTGTAATCCTAGCACTCTGGGAGGCTGAGGCAGGTGGATTGCTTGAGCTCATGAGTTAAGACCACCCTGTACAAGAGTGAGAGCCTGTCTCTACTAAAACTGGAAAATGGAGGCAAGAGGATCACTTGAGCCCAATAGTTTGAGGTTGCTGTGAACTATGACATTATGGCACTGTACCAAGGGCAACAAAGTGAGATTCTGTCTCTCCCCAAAATAAATAAATAAATAAATACATAAAATTAAACATTTTAAAAAAATGATATTCATCAAAATGAACATAACTTCAATAGATGTTACAAGTTTTTGACTAGACCCAAGGAATGAATAGTAATGAATGAATGTGTAGTAATAGAATGAAAGTGATGCTGAGAAATTAATCCCAAACAGAAGACAGTGAATGAAAAAAATACAGTAGGAAAATTAAGACACATGGAGTATGGGTTGAGGGGCTCAGACATTTGTCTAATGAGAACCTCAGACACATAGGGTGGTGAGTGAATGCTGGAGAGAGCCAATAGCTGAAGAGAAAAGGGCTGATAATTTTCAGAATTGAAGAGAGATGTTAGTATTCAAAATGAAAGTACATACTTAGTGCTGAGCAAAATAAATGCTGGAGGGTGACAATAAGGAAAATTACCTTGTAAGTAGGTAAAAATATACATGAGAATTTATATGAATCAATCTATGGCATTTGCACAGATTACATTTTATTAGAGTAAGTTCAGTAAGTAGAATGAGAGTTACTATTATGTTTTCATGTATGACACCTCCAAAGCCCTATAAAAGAGCTTTGCTCATTGTAGATACTCAATATATTTTTTGAATGAGTAAATGCAAGAAAATTCAGGAAAGATAAATGACTTCCCTGTGGTAATTTAATCAAGTGTAACTGCTCCATGATGGCATTTTCCAGTGAGAGCAGGACTGAGTGGGTATCTGAACCTGCATCTTCCTAAATCATTTTCCATGGTTTTAGCACTTTGAAACGCCAGTTTTTAACTTCCTGTCTCCATACAGCTACTAAAACCAAGGCACTAGGGTAGTTTGGATTTGTTTGGAAAATCATTTGCACAGACTGAATGAAAGCAATAATGGTTTCCTTCTGTTTTCAAAACATAGAGATGTTAAGGATATACATTTTGTCTGCCATGAGTGATTTCCTGGACATGCCACCCTCATGATTCTGCAAGGCCTGTCCAATCTCCTATCTTGGGCAGCAGCAGCCCTGGCCTTCCAGATGTTTTTCAGGTTCTTTACCGTTCATTTTCACCTAAAATGAAATATCCAAATAATTTAGGCAATAATGTGGATACTTTCCCTCCAAAATCTCCTTTATGTTTCTTCCTGATAACCCATATTTAAACAAAATCCTAATCATCTACTTTTAAGGAAATCCACTGAAAGTATGATTTTAAAACTAAACTGTAGAATTGTGTGAATTCCTATCTCCCGCTCTCTTCCTGTGAATTTCACTCCTGGGGTTTCCAAGGTCATTGATAGAATATTGAGCTTATCAAAAGCAAAATGCCGGGCAGTACCTGTGGCTCAAAGGAGTAGGGCACCAGCCCCATATACTGGAGGTGGTGGGTTCAAACCCAGCCCCGGCTAAAAACTGCAAAAAGAAAAAAAAAAGCAAAATGCCTGTTTAGCCTTCAAACATTGGTTTCAAGGGATTGAATTATCTCTATACTGGATTATGAAATTTCAGGATTTCCACTTAGATGTGTGGAAAAAATAATTAAAAATAGTTTCCAATTAAAAATAATTAAAAATGTTTCTATCTGTAAAATTCAACAAGGATTATTTTTTGAAAGTCATTCAGTGTGTTACTGATTAAAAAAGCTTTGTATTTCTCATTGTTTATACAAAACATTGAAAATTTCTTCCTTTGGTCTTGACAACCTGTTGCTTTATCCTGTTCGTCATAAAGCATTTTTTTTTTTTAGTAGAAATGTTTCCCTTAATTAGGGGAAAGTCAGTAGTTAATTGAATATAATCATTTTTTCCTCTCATTGAGAGAAAAAAGTATGGGAAATAGAAAAGTATTGAATTAAGTGAAAATTAATTTACCTAATTTTCTTAATAATGTGATGCCATTGAGTATTTTGTAGATGTAACTCATGACAAACAAGTTAATGTATATGTTGATGTGCAAGTTCTACCCAGATTCAAACTTATACCCTAGTCTTGGTCTTTGTGGTTGTGGTTGCCAAAGTTAAAGTTTCAAATTAGAAGAAGATGGTGGTTGGGAAAGGAGGTCTTTAAGATTGCTCACTCCTGTAATATGTAGATAAAGACAAAATAGTTTAAATTACAATCCTAATATGCTAAATATCATTAATAAAAGTTAACAATCAGCGATAGCATGTTTTATTGTAGCATTGAAGTAAAAAAGGAACATGGGGAAGTTGTAGCATTTCCTCCTGTTAGTTTACAAATAACAATATTTAAGCACAAAATATTAAACCAACATAATTAAGGCTCTTATAACTCAAGAGTCAGCTAGCAATAATATTGAAAGTTTCTAAATTACTAAATAGTAGAGGAACATACTCTCATGTAGTCTTAGCTGCACTAAAATAGAAATGTCTCAATTGAAGTCAGTGCCATGTTTTCTGAGGAACCAATCAGGCTTTTGTGGTTGGTTTGAATAAGGTGTCTGAAGTGGGAATGTACAAAGTTGACTGTCATACACTGTGACCCTCTGGAGCTCTCCAGAGCTTGGTTCATGCTTCTCTCTTGTAAGTGTAGCTTCTTGAAACCTTGTGTGAGAGCTGTTGAGAGGGAGAGTAAATTTCCTAATATTTCTCCTACTTCAGGGAGAAGAGTTTAAAAAAAAAAAGAAGGGGAGGAGCTGAAAACATTCCTTATTTGCAGACATTTTTTGAAGGTTCAAAAGTAGAGAGGTAAAAGTTGAACATGTCACATTTGGTACTACTTGAGCAGCTGCAAATTTCCTACTGTAGAAAAAATGATGGTCTTATAGTTGGTTCAGATGTACACCTGAAACTAATTGAAACTTTCACTAGGGGTTTTGGACTTTCTATAAGAAAAAGAAAACAATAATTGGAAATTGTTCATTGTGAATACATTAGATTTCTACAGACAAAACATTCATGAAGTGCAATTATAGCCAGTATTGCTATATTAGTATGAATGTTAATAGCATGTTTGTTTTTGAAATGGATTATGCATTCTGATAAATGTCTGCTTTAATCTAGTCATCTGTGTATCACTTGTCTAAGTACTCTCATTTAAGATGCCATATCCCTTCTTGTAGCAATAAAGGGGTAAAGCAACATTAATATTAAATAATTAGAAAAACAAAAGGGGAATGATTAAACATATTTACATAATTGAAATAACACTGTGTCGCAGTGGGAAATCGGGACAATGTTGTCTCCTTTCAAAGTAATTCATAATTCAGATTTTTAATTATGGCATATTCATTCATTTAAAGATGATTCTGGATGAGAGGGCCACTAATGAAATACAATCATTAGCATCTAAACAAAGTAATTTACAAAGTCTCCTTTAGGGGAAAAGATTTCTAGAACATCATCAATCACACAAGATATGCAAAAACAAGCAATTAAACCACACACAAGAACTACAACAGCCTTATATATCAGTAATGTACACATGAAAACATAGCTGATTACAATGATTAGACTAGGCTAGTGTGGTTAATTTGTATTTTATGTAGTGATTCCATGAAAGAATGCACCCGGACAGACATATTACACACAAGAGGAACTTTGCCTCCTTAGTACATACTTAAAACACATTACCAACTGCCACCCCACAAACCCACCTTGAAAACTGATTAATTGTCTGGACATTCACGTGGCATCAGAATCCTGCACCGTTTAGTAAAACATCTTCCTTTCTCTTGCACCTCTTTTTGCCTGCTGTTTGCTTTTATAAAGTGGCAAAATGTGAAATTAGGGAAGTATTTTGTGAGAGGCAGGTGCTACATTGGTTTCTCATTATTTGTTCAAATCATGCTCTAGGCTTCCAGTGACAAAGTGCTTCCCGCCCTTGCGGGGTCAGTGATTTACTGGCTCTTCCTTCACACATGCAATTACTGATCATTAAGCACCTGACTTTTAATGCCTGTATACAGTATCTTGCTAAATGGACCTACAGAGAGACTGGTTTCAAACGCTGCTCCTACAGGCCTTGTTGAAAACCTATACTACTTACGTCTGCTGGTTGATTTTTCTTTGTGAAGCTGGAAGGAAGCCTTGAGTGTAAAAGAAGAAGAAATGAGAAGAGCAGTGTTATGTTGGGGAGGGGGAAATCTACCCAAGGAGGCTGGCACCCCTGGTGCAGGCTGAGCTGCCTTTGATAACCAACAGCTACAGAAGCCAAAATATGCACTATCGAGTACTCGAAGGATAAAAATACTGGTTAATTTTCAACAGTGCTCCTTCATTTGACTTTACAATTTACAACAGTGAACATTAATGCAGGAATGGCTTGGTTGAGGAGTTGTTTAAAATTAGAGCCCCTCTTCTCATTAGCCCCAACAGCCTGACCCAGGGTGACTGAGAAGCAATTTGTCGCCAGATTCTCATTTTGCTTCTGTTATGGCTCCTTGTAAATGAAGCGCAGCAATTTATTGTAGCACCTCTAGGAGTCAAGAACATAATGTGTAAAACACATACAAAAAAAAAAATCTTTCTTCACATTCATTAACACCCAGCACATAGAGGCTGTTCACTTTTCCCTCTAATGAAGGAGGGGGATCTTAAATCTGAAGCTTTCCATCAAGTGAAGAAGTCCTCTTCAGGCCATTAGAGGGAGGCTGGATTGAAGAAAGGTCATTGACAAAAACAGAACGGCAGTATGAGGAAAAATAGAAAATGGATAAAAGGAGAGATTTTACAAGCCTCAAAGAATGGAAAGTACATTTTTGGCACCAGTGATCAACCTTTCTTGTCTATCAGTGTGTTTTCTGTTTGTCAGTGAAGAAAAGAATATCTGGCTTTTTATTTAGCTGGAAATTGCTCTAGTGTTTGGTCAATTCTCATTTCTTCACCTTTGATCTGACCTTGTGAGAGGCATTAAGTTAACTTCATTTGAAGAGCTTATTGTCTATGATCTTTAAAACATGTTTGCTTATTTCCTCTCCCATCCCTTCCAGCTTTACAAAAAACCATGGTGCCCTGATTTTAATGTATTCTGATTGTGTAACACATTACTGATGCCCGGGGCTGTCTGCATGCTTGATCTTACTTCTGTGATTAATTCTGATTAATGGTTTAGTTGTGTGGGGTCCTACACATGGCACCTCCAGATGAACCTAATAGCAAATTATTCTATGAAAAAACTGCAGGAAAGTTTGGGATTGCCTGTATGGACTACATATCTAGCTCAGTGTTGGTGTGTAGTGTACTTGGGCGCTCTTCCTTGTGCTAGGATGTAGTAATTGGTATTTAATATTTATAATATTGGTCTTTTAAAAAAAAACAAGTTTATTAATATGTAGATTTCATATATACATGGGAGAAAATTCTGGAATAGAGTAAATCTCAGAGAGGTAGTCTTAGAACTCTTACATATTATTTTCAACAAAGAGCAATTCATTTTTAGAAAAGCGACAAGAGGAAGGAAAATAACTTTCAGTCTTTTGGGGCAGCAAACTGTAGGAAGGCAGACAAAGAGGAAACCAAGGATAGAGAAAGGTAGTAACTCTGTCAAGTATGTTCCTTTGGTGCCATCTTCAGGTTGACAAAAATCAGTGTTCAGTCAATTATGAACAATTATGGTCAAAAGGGGTCCTTCCTCTCCACTCTAGCAGGAAAAGATGACCTGCTAGAGGAAGGTCATCCCCTTTTTAAAGTTATGTCCTGCTTTTAGGGAAGCAGGAAGAAGGCAGAGAGCTTTCCTTCTGTCTTCTACTTCTCAAGCGCCTTCAGCTCATATTAGTCCTTTTGCCAAAGCAGCATATTTTGGGGTCATATTCTGCTTCCCTTCAGTTGTTATTTTCTTTATTATTTTTTTTAATATATACCGCATCTCATTTACTTAATTATTGTGTTAAGACATTTATACTCTATACTTAACAGATCCAACATGCACCCTTGCACTATGCACCATAGGTGTGATCCCACCATTCACCCTCCCTCCATTTAACCTCCCCCCTCACCTCTTATCCCCCTCCTCCCTTCTTCATCCTGGGCCATAGTTGTGATCTATTCTTCATATGAAAGTGTGAGTGATTGTAAATTGGTTCATAATAGTACTGAATACATTAGATATTTTTTCTTCCATTCTTGAGATACTTTACTAAGTAGGATATATTCCAGCTCCATCCATGTAAACGTAAAAGAGGTAAAGTCTCCACCTTTTTTAAGGCTGCATAATATTCCATGGTATATGTATACTACTATTTATTAATCCATTCATGGGTTAATGGGCACTTGGGCTTCTTCCATGCCTTGGCTATTATGAATTGAGCTGCAATGAACAATCTGGTGCAAATATCTTTGTTATAATGTGATTTTTGTTCTTTTGGATATACACTTAGTAGAGGAATTGCAGGATCAAATGGCAGGTCTACTTTTAGATCCCTGAGTATTCTCCATACTTCTTTCCCAAAGGGATGTATTAGCTTGCACTCCTACCAGCAGTGCAGAAGTGTTCCCTTTTCTCTACATCCACACCAACATCTGTAGTTTTGGGATTTTGTTATATGAGCTACTCTTATTGGAGTTAGATGATAGCTCAAAGTGGTTTTGATTTGCATTTCTCTGATGATTTAAGATGATGAGCATTTTTTCATGTGTATTTAGGCCATGCACCTATCTTCTTCAGATAAGCTTCTGTTCAAGTCCCTTGCCTACAATGAAATGGGATTATTTGTTCTTTTCTTATTAATAAGTTTGAGTTCTCTTTGGAATTCTGGTTATCAAACCTTTGTCAGAAGCGTAACCTGAAAATATCCTCTCCCATTCTGAGGACTGTCTGCTTGCTTTACTTACTGTGTTCTTGGCTGTGCAGAAGCTTTTTTGTTTGATCAGATCCCAGGAATGTATTTTTGGTGTTGCTTTAATTGCCCGGGGGTCCTCCTCATCAAGTATTCTCCCAGGCCAATTTCTTCAAGTGTTTCTCCAGCACTCTCTCCAAGAATCTTTATGGTTTCATGTCTTAAGTTTAAATCCTTTATCCAGTGACAGTCAATTTTCATTAGTGTTGAAAGGTGTGGGTCCAGTTTCAGTTTTCTGTACAAGTCACCAGCCAGTTCTCTCAGCACCATTTGTTAAATCGGGAATCTTTCCTTCAATTTATATTTTTGATGGGCTTATCAAAGATCAAATGACAATAAGTGTCTGGGTTCATCTCTTGGTTTGCACTTCTGTTCCATACATCTACCTCTCTATTTTTATGCCAGTACCATGGCTGTTTTGATCACTATAGATTTATAGTATAGTTTGAAGTCTGGTAGTGTGATTCTACCTGATTTGTTTTCATTTCTGAGTAAGGCCTTGGCAATTCGAGGTTTTTTTCTGGTTCCGTATAAAACAAAGTACTATTTTTTCCAGATCTTTAAAGTATGGTCGTGGTGTTTTGATAGGGATTGCAATAAATTTGTAAATTTCTTTGGTTAATATGGACATTTTAACAATGTTGATTCTTCCCAGCCATGAGTATGGTATGTTTTTCCATTTGTTAGCATATTCAGCTATTTCTTTTCTCAGAGTTTCATACTTCTCTTTATAGAAATCTTTCATGTCCTTTGTTAGGTGAATTCCCAAATATTGCATCTTCTTGGTACAACTTTAAAAGGAATAGAGTCCTTAACTGTTTTTTCAGCTTGACTATTATTGGTATATATAAAAGCTACTGATTGAGGATTGATTTTGTATCCTGAGACGCTACTGTATTCCTTGATCACTTCTAAGAGTTTTGTAGTTGAGTCCCTGGGTATAAAATCATATCATCTGTGAAGAATGAAAGTTTGATCTCCTCTGACCCTATTTGTATACGCTTGATCGCCTTCTGTTGCCTGATTGTGATGGCTAAGAGTGCCAATACAGTGTTGAAAAGTAGTGGAGACAATGGGCAACCTTGCCTGGTTCCTGATCTGAGTGGAAATGTTTCAATTTTATTCCATTCAATATGATATCGGCTGTGGGTTTGCTGTAGATGGCCTCTGTCGGTTTAAGAAAAGTCCCTTCTATACTGATTTTCTCAAGTGTTCTGATCATGAAACGATGCTGGATATTGTCAAAAGCTTTTTCTGCATCTATTGAGAGAATCATATGGTCTTTGTTTTTTAGTTTATTTTTGTGCTGTATTATATTTATAGATTTAAAGATATTGAACCAACCTTGAGACTCTGGGATAAAACCCATTTGGTCATGGTGTATAATTCATTTGATATGTTGCTGGATTCTGTTTGCTAGGATCTTACTCAATATTTTTGCATCTATGTTCATTAAAGATATTGGTGTATAATTTTCTTTTCTTGTTGGGTCTTTTCCTGGTTTGAGGGTCAGGGTGATATTTTCTTCATAGAATGTGTTGGGAAGTATTCCTTCTTTTTCGATGTTTTGGAAAAGGTTAAGTAACAAAGGTACTAGTTCTACCCTTTAAAGGTTTGGTAGAATTCTGATGTAAAGCCATCTGGTCCCGGACTCTTCTTTTTGAAATCAACAAGATTTCATATAGTTGATTCTATTGCCGTACTTGATATAGGTCTGTTGAGCATTTCCAATTCTTTCTGATTAAGTCTAGGAAGTTGGCATGCTTCCAAGCATTGGTCAATTTCTTTCTGATTTCCATATTTCTGAGAATAAAGTTTTTTGTAGTATTCATTAAGGATTCTTTGAATTTCTGAGGTGTCTGTTGTTATTTCTCCTTTGTCATTTCTGATTGATGATATTGGGGACTTTAATTTTCTATTTTTGGTTAGGTTGGCCAAAGGTTCATCATTTTTGTTGAATTTTTCAAAAAAACAACTTTTTGATTCATTGATCTTTTGAGTAATCCTTTTGTTTTCAATTTCTTTTAATTCTGCCTTAATTTTAGTTATTTCTTTTCTTCTGCTGGGTTTGGGGTTGGAATGTTCTTCCTTTTTCAGTTGCTTAAGATGTCCCATTAAGTTATTGACTTCCGGGAGGTGGAGCAAGATGGCAGCCGAGTAACAGCTTCCTTGCATCTGGGCACCGTGAGTCTAGGGAGATAGGACTCCAGGCATCTCTGGCTGGTGGGATCTGCCTATCATCACCCCACTGAGGATACAGGGAGTCAGCGAGAGACTTCTGGACCCCAAGAAGAGGACTAAAACAGTGAAAAAACGGCAAGTGGTCGTGTGTGTTCAATCCGTCTAAACCCGCCTGCAACTGTAAGTTCAGCAGCAGCGAGACTGCAAACCAGAAAGGCCTTACCTGTGAACTGTTTTGGTGTCTTTGGACGTGGCACTCAGTTGAACTGCCTTGGGGAGAGCCTGAACGGGAGTGCGGAGAACTTTGGCCGTTGTCTAGGGCCCCAGTCTGAACCGCTGAGCCAGATGGAGCTGATGGTGTTTGGCTGTGGGTCACAGGGAGCCATTGTGAGTGATCTGCCCTGGCAAGCTCCGCCCTCAGGGTCGCAGAGCTAGAATCAGGTGGGAGCTGGTAACCCAGCGACCAAGTAGCCTAAGGGTGGGGTCTGAGCCGCCTTGCAGCCCTAACCCTCAGGGGCAGAGTGAGACCGGTTTTGGCACACTGGGTAAGTGGATAGCCACTTCAGCAGTGATTCCAGCGACAAGCACTTTCCTGGGAAAGCTTCTGCTCAGCAAGTTTACAAGTTCAAAGTGCCTTTTAAGTGGGCTGAAGAGAGATTTAGGGTGTCTACATGCTGGGGTTTGAGAAATCAGTAGCCTCCAGTTGTATCAGAACTGTGATTAACATCTCATACCCCAGAAGACCACGTGTTGCCCAGACAATATTCAATAACATATACATACTGCTTTGTTTTTGGTTGTGTTTTTTTCTTTTTTTTTTTTTTTTTATTTTGATGTTGTTGATGTTGTTTTGTTTTTTAAGTTCAACCTTTTCCATACAGATCCTTTTTCTTTCTCAATTTTTCTAGTTTAATTATAATTTCCCATTGCTGCTTTTTTCAATAACTAGAACTTCATTTTTGCTAGTGTTTCTACCACTATTATTTGGATTTTCACCCAATTTTATCCTGTAAAGTTTTCTGTTTCCTTGTTTTGGTTTGATTCATAGCATATTTGTCTTTCCTCTCTACTTGGTGGAGGTGGGGTACTGTGTCTGATCAGGTTAGCAGAGAACTGCTGACCTCAAGGGACCCATCCAAATGGGCATCCCTAGAAGGTGGGGTTTATTTTAAGGTTGTGTCAAAGTATCCTACTGTATACCTATATTGCTCTGTCTCCCTCTTTCGGTGCCTCTCTTCGTTGTGTCAATATTCCTTTTACCCACCCCCTCTCCTTTCTCTATTTTTCTTTTTTTTCTTATCACTCAGTCCCCCTTTCTTTCATCCCTTTTTTGCTCTTCATCTTCTCACCCTTCTGGTCCTGTAACCCTTAGTCCACAGGCACGAGAACTTAAAGAGCAAGAGGAAATGAAAGGAAAATTAGGGCAAGGAAACAGATAAAAGAAATCACTCATGAGGAAGAATCAGCAGAAAACTCCAGGCAACATGAAGAACCAGTCCAGAACAACCCTGCCAGGGGACCATGAGGTAGCTACTGCAGATGACTCCACCTATAAAGAAATGTTAGGAATGACAGAAAGGGAATTTAGAATACACATGTTGAAAACAATGAAAGAAATGATGGAAACAATGAAGGAAACTGCTAATAAAGTGGAAAATAACCAAAAGGAAATCCAAAAACAGAATCAAATAAGAGATGAACGATATGAAGAATATAAAAAGGATATAGCAGACCTGAAGGAACTGAAACAGTCAATTAGGGAACTTAAAGATGCAATGGAAAGTATCAGCAACAGGTTAGACCATGCAGAAGAAGGAATTTCAGAGGTAGGATACAAAGTTCTTGAGATAACTCAGATAGTAAAAGAGGCAGAAAAGAAGAGAGAGAAAGCAGAACATTCACTGTCAGAATTACGGGACTTTATGAAGCGTTCCAACATATGAGTTATAGGAATTCCAGAAGGGGAAGAAGAATGCCCCAGAGGAATGGAAGCCATACTAGAGAATATTATAAAAGAAAATTTCCCAAATATCACCAAAGATTCTGACACACTGCTTTCAGAGGGATATCGGACCCCAGGTCACCTCAACTCTAGCTGAGCTTCTCCAAGACACATTGTGATGAACCTGTCCAAAGTCAAGACAAAAGAAACTATTCTGCAAGCTGCCAGGAGTAAGCCCCAGTTGACCTACGGGGCAAATCCATCAGAGTGACCACAGACTTCTCTAATGAAACTTTCCAAGCAAGAAGACAATGGTCATCTACTTTTAATCTACTTAAACAGAACAATTTCCAGCCCAGAATTCTGTACCCTGCTAAGCTAAGCTTCAAAATTGATGGAGAAATCAAATCCTTTACGGATATACAAACATTGAGGAAATTCGCCACAACAAGACCAGCTCTACAGGAAATACTTCAACCTGTTCTGCACACTGACCACCACAATGGATCAGCAGCAAAGTAAGAACTCAGAAATTAAAGGACAGAACCTAACCTCCACACTGATGCAAAAGATAAAACTAAGCAATGGACTCTCACAAAATAAGACAAATAGACTACTACCACACTTATCAATTATCTCAATAAATGTTAATGGCTTGAATTCCCCACTGAAGAGACATAGATTGGTTGACTGGATTAAAAAATACAAGCCATCCATTTGCTGTCTGCAAGAAACACACCTGGCTTCAAAAGACAAATTAAAGCTCCGAGTCAAGGGTTGGAAGGCATTTTTTCAGGCAAATGGAATTCAGAAGAAAAGAGGAGTTGCAATCTTATTTTCAGATACATGTGGATTTAAAGTAACTAAAGTCAAAAAAGACAAAGATGGTCACTTTATATTGGTCAAGGGAAAAATACAACAAGAAGACATTTCAATTCTAAATATTTTTGCACCCAATTTAAATGCTCCCAGATTCTTGAAACAGACCTTACTCAGTCTGAGCAATATGATATCTGAGAATACGATAATAACAGGGGACTTTAACACTCCTCTTACAGAGCTAGACAGATCCTCTAAACAGAAATTAAACAAAGATATAAGAGATTTAAATGAGACCCTAGAACAACTGTGCTTGATAGATGCATATAGAACACTCCGCCCCAAAGATAAAGAATATACATTCTTCTCATCACCCCATGGAACATTTTCCAAAATTGATCATATCCTGGGACACAAAACAAATATCAACAGAATCAAAAGAATTGAAATTTTACCTTGTATCTTCTCAGACCATAAGGCACTAAAGGTGGAACTCCACTCTAACAAAAATGCTCGACCCCACCCAAAGGCATGGAAATTAAACAATCTTCTGTTGAATAACATATGCGTGCAGGAAGAAATAAAACAGGAAATCATTAACTTCCTTGAGCATAACAACAATGAAGACACAAGCTACCAAAACTTGTGGGATACTGCAAAAGCAGTTTTGAGAGGAAAATTCATCGCTTTAGATGTCTACATTTGAAAAACAGAAAGAGAGCGCATCGACAATCTCACAAGAGATCTTATGGAATTGGAAAAAGAAGAACAATCTAAGCCTAAACTCAGTAGAAGAAAAGAAATATCCAGAATCAAATCAGAGATCAATGAAATTGAAAACAAAAGAATCATTCAGAAAATTAATGAAACAAGGAGTTGGTTTTTTGAAAAAATAAATAAAATAGATAAACCATTGGCCAGACTAATGAGGAATAGAAAAGTAAAATCTCTAGTAACCTCAATCAGAAATGATAAAGGGGAAATAACAACTGATCCCACAGAGATACAAGAGATCATTTCTGAATGCTACCAGAAACTCTATGCCCAGAAATTTGACAATGTGAAGGAAATGGATCAATATTTGGAATCACACCCTCTCTCTAGACTCAGCCAGGAAGAAATAGAGCTCCTGAACAGACCAATTTCAAGCACTGAGATCAAAGAAAGAATAAAAAATCTTCCAACCAAAAAATGCCCTGTTCCAGATGGCTTCACTCCAGAATTCTATCAAACCTTCAAGGAAGAGCTTATTCCTGTACTGCAGAAATTATTCCAAAAAATTGAGGAAGAAGGAATCTTCCCCAACACATTCTATGAAGCAAACATCAACCTAATACCAAAACCAGGGAAAGACCCAAACAAAAAGGAGAATTTCAGACCAATCTCACTCATGAATATAGATGGAAAAATTCTCAACAAAATCCTAGCCAATAGATTACAGCTTATCATCAAAAAAGTCATTCATCATGATCAAGTAGGCTTCATCCCAGGGATGCAAGGCTGGTTTAACATACGCAAGTCCATAAACATTATCCACCATATTAACAGAGGCATAAATAAAGATCACATGATCTTCTCAATAGATGCAGAAAAAGCATTTGATAAAATCCAGCATCCTTTTCTAATTAGAACACTGAAGAGTATAGGCATAGGTGGCACATTTCTAAAACTGATTGAAGCTATCTATGACAAACCCACAGCCATTATTTTACTGAATGGAGTAAAACGGAAAGCTTTTCCTCTTACAACTGGAACCAGACAAGGTTGTCCTCTGTCACCTTTACTATTCAACATAGTGCTGGAAGTTCTAGCTAATACAATCAGGCAAGACAAGGAAATAAAGGGAATCCAAATGGGAGCAGAAGAGGTCAAACTCTCCCTCTTTGCTGACGACATGATCTTATACTTAGAGAACCCCAAAGACTCAACCACAAGACTCCTAGAAGTCATCAAAAAATACAGTAATGTTTCAGGATATAAAATCAATGTCCACAAGTCAGTAGCCTTTGTATACACCAGTAACAGTCAAGATGAGAAGCTAATTAAGGACACAACTCCCTTCACCATAGTTTCAAAGAAAATGAAATACCTACGAATATACCTAATGAAGGAGGTGAAGGACCTCTATAAAGAAAAGTATGAAATCCTCAGAAAGGAAATAGCAGAGGATATTAACAAATGGAAGAACATACCATGCCCATGGATGGGAAGAATCAACATCGTTAAAATGTCTATACTTCCCAAAGCAATCTACCTATTCAATGCCATTCCTATCAAAATACCAACATCGTACTTTCAAGATTTGGAAAAAATGATTCTGCGTTTTGTATGGAACCGGAAAAAATCCCGTATACCTAAGGCAGTTCTTAGTAATAAAAATAAAGCTGGGGGCATCAGCATACCAGATTTTAGTCTGTACTACAAAGCCATAGTGGTCAAGACAGCATGGTACTGGCACAAAAACAGAGACATAGACACTTGGAATGGAATTGAAAACCAAGAAATGAAACTAACATCTTACAACCACCTAATCTTCAATAAACCAAACAAGAATGTATCTTGGGCGAAAGACTCCCTATTCAATAAATGGTGTTGGGAGAACTGGATGTCTACATGTAAAAGACTGAAACTGGACCCACACCTTTCCCCACTCACAAAAATTGATTCAAGATGGATAAAGGACTTAAATTTAAGGCATGAAACAATAAAAATCCTCCAAGAAAGGATAGGAAAAACACTGGAAGATATTGGCCTGGGGAAAGACTTCATGAAGAAGACTGCCATGGCAATTGCAACAACAACAAAAATAAACAAATGGGAGTTCATTAAACTGAAAAGCTTCTGTACAGCTAAGGACACAATACCCAAAGCAAAGAGACAACCTACACAATGGGAAAGGATATTTGGATATTTTCAATCAGACAAAAGCTTGATAACTAGGATCTATAGAGAACTCAAATTAATCCACATGAAAAAAGCCAACTATCCCTTATATCAATGGGCAAGAGACATGAATAGAACTTTCTCTAAAGATGACAGACGAATGGCTAACAAACACATGAAAAAATGTTCATCATCTCTATATATTAGAGAAATGCAAATCAAAACAACCCTGAGATATCATCTAACCCCAGTGAGAATGGCCCACATCACAAAATCTCAAAACTGCAGATGCTGGCGTGGATGTGGAGAGAAGGAAACACTTCTACACTGCTGGTGGGACTGCAAACTAGTACCACCTTTCTGGAAGGAAGTATGGAGAAACCTCAAAGCACTCAACCTAGACCTCCCATTTGATCCTGCAATCCCATTACTGGGCATCTACCCAGAAGGAAAGAAATCCTTTTATCATAAGGACACTTGTACTAGACTGTTTATTGCAGCTCAATTTACTGTTGCCAAAATGTGGAAACAGCCTAAATGCCCACCAACCCAGGAATGGATTAACAAGCTGTGGTATATGTATACCATGGAATACTATTCAGCTATTAAAAAAATGGAGACTTTACATCCTTCGTATTAACCTTGATGGACGTGGAAGACATTATTCTTAGTAAAGCATCACAAGAATGGAGAAGCATGAATCCTATGTACTCAATTTTGATATGAGGACAATTCATGACAATTAAGGTTATGGGGGGGAGGAAAAGCAGAAAGAGGGACAGAGGGAGGTGGGTGGGGCCTTGGTGTGTGTCACACTTTATGGGGCAAGACATGATTGCAAGACGGACTTTACCTAACAATTGCAATCAGTGTAACCTGGCTTATTGTACCCTCAATGAATCCCCAACAATAAAAAATAAAAAAAAAAAAGTTATTGCCTTCCTCTCTTTCCCTTCTCTTGAGGAATGTTTGCAACGCTATAATTTTTCCTCTTAGAACTGGCTTTGCAGTATCCCACAGGTTCTGTTAATTCCTGTCTTCATTATTGTTTTGTTCCCCAAAATTGGCAATTTCCTTCTTAATCTCATTTCTTATCATTCAGCATAAGGTTATTTAGTTTCCATGTCTTTATATATGTATGCAGATACCTGATATTGGTGAATTCAACTTTTATTGCATGATGAACCAAGAAAATACAAGGAATAATTTCTATACTTTTAAATTTGCTGAGGTAAGACTTGTGACCTAAGATGTGATCAATTTTGGAGGGTGTTCCATAGGCTGATTAGAAAAATGTGTATTCAGTTTTGTTAGAATGAAATGTTCTATAGATGTCTGTTAAAATTCAATTGTTGTATGGTGAAGTTTACGTCCGAAATTTCTTTGCTTAGTTTCTTATTGGAGATTCTAACACTGCCAAAGGAGCGTTAAAATCTCCAACTATTATGGTGCTGGAAGATATTAAATTGTTCATGTCTGTTAGGGTCTCCCTTATAAATTGAGTGTTCTGGTTGGGTGCATAAATGTTAATAATTGACATCTCATCATATTGAGTGTTTCCCTTAACAAATATGAAGTGACCATGTTTGTCTTTCCTTACTTCTGTTGGTTTAAAGCCTGATGTATCTGCAAATAAAATTGCCACCCTTGCTTTTTTCTGATTTCTGTTTGCCTGGATTACAGATGTCCATCCCTTCACCTTAAGTCTATATTTATCCTTTAAGTTAAGATGAAATTCTTGTATGCAGCAGATATCTGGTCTGAGTTTTTGTATCCAGTCAGTCAACCTGTGTGCCTCTTAAAAGGACAATTCAAGCCATTCACAGTAATTGAGAATATTGATAAGCCTGGTAATATTTTGGGTGTCAAGTTTTTTGCAAGTCCAGTGGACATTTTAAATATTTTCACCACTGTGGAAATTGGGTTTTGATCAAGAATTTCAGAATAAGTTTACTTTGGTGTTAGAGCATTGTGCTGGTCATTATGGAGGATGGGTCTGAGAATATCCTGAAGAGCTGGTTTGGTTATGACAAATTTCTTCAATGACATGTAAATGTCATTAAAGTATTTAACCTCTCCATCATAAATGAAACTCAATTTAGCTGGATACAGGATCCTGGGCTGAAAGTTGTTTTGTTTTACGAGTTTAAAGGTTGATGACCCTCTTCTTCTGTCTTGAAAAGTTTCAGCAGAGAGATCTGAAGTCATTCTAATATTCTTCCCCTTGTAGGTTATGATTTTCTTACATCTGGCTGCTTGCAGAATTTTCTCCTTCATATTAACTTTGGCGAAGTTAATTAGAATATGTCTAGAAGATGGTTTATTTGGGTTTAGTCATGCTGGGGTTCTAAAACTGTCTGTTATCTGAATTTTAGTATCTCTTGCCATGCTTGGGAAGTTCTCCTCAATTATCTCTTGGAGTAGAGTATCTGTGCCTTTCGGACTGTCCTCTTGTCCTTCAGGGATTTCTACAAGGTGAATGTTTGCTCTTTTGGAGTGGTCCCCCAATTCTCTCAGGGAATGATCCATTTTTGCTCTCCACTTCTCTTCCTCTTTGAGCATTTGGGAGCATTCAAAAGCTTTGTCTTCAATGTCAGAGATCCTTTCTTCGGCTTGCTCCATTCTGTTATTGAGGGATTCTATTGTATTTCTCAGATCTTTGAGGGTTGCAAGTTCTTGCCTCAATGTGCCAAAATCTTTGGTGATTTTGTCTTTGAATTCATTGAATTTTTTCTTTCAAATGCAGCTCCCTCTTTATTTATTTATTTATTTATTTATTGCTTGTAGTGTCATTGTTGTTTGGCAGGCCCCAGGCTGGGTTCGAACCTGCCAGCTCCGGTGTATGTGACTGGCACCCTACCTGCTGAGCTACAGGTGCCAAGCCAATTCATGGAATTCTTGAGATAACTTTTGAATTGCTCCTTGAATTTCTAATTCCAACTTTACCTCCATTCTGTTAATCTTATTTGCAAAAATTCTGAATTTGATTTCTGACATCTCAGCCATTTGTTTATGAATAGGATCTTCTGTTGTGTCTCCTTTTTCATTCCTTGAGGGAGTTGATCTACTCTGGTTATTCATGTTGCCAGAGTTTTTCTGCTGATTCCGTCCCATGATTATTTTTCACTGTTTTGCTAGAGAAGCTGGTAAGGTGAAATTGAATTGAGAGCTCCTGAAGTTGTAATTAACCAGCCCTTTACCAAAGAACTGGGACTGGTGATTGCAGCTTTTTCCCTAGAGCTTTACAAAGGTCCAATTCAATACTACAGCCTGAAACTCTGGGGACCTGCTTGGTGTGATGGGGCTAGATGGCTCTGACTTGTATTCAGCTAGTCTCTGTCCAATCCTAGTGAATCAGTGGCTTTAGGCTGAAATCTCTGCTGTGGAGACATATAAGCAACTAAGACACCCCGCCCCTCCCCACAGGCAACAACTGGAAGAGGAGAATCCCACACTCTCACAACAACACAACCAGGGCACAACTTTGGTGGGTCACCAGGTGATTGGCCCAGGTCAAGAGTTCTAAACTAATTGTCCCAGTCAACACAAACACAGATCAGGTGGGAGAGTTCAAAAGGTCTTCAGCATCTAGGTAGCAGGGGTCCACTGGCAGCTTAAGTGTAACTCACTCTGATGCTCTGTGGAGTCAGAAAGGCCCACCCAGCAAAATAGTCCACCGGGGCTAGTGCCTCCTTCCCCATCTTGCACCTCCATCACACCCAGGCACTGGTAGCCCCATGGGGCTGTGGCCCAGTTCCCTCCAATGAGCAAATGCACCAGGGATTTGGGCCTGCCAGAATCAGAGGGAAGTCAATGCCTTGTCAGCCAGGCGACCATACTCTGCCACCAGAGGGCTAGGGGAGTTGAAGTCTGACTACCTTGGGTGCTCAGTGGAAACTGGGAGTGTTCCATCTCAGCTTGTTCCAAACCAGAAGTTACCAAAGCAGCAAATGTTTTTCTCCCTCAGAAACCATGCCTCTGGCTCACCCGCTCTGCTCCTCTGGTATCCCTGCAATGTGAGGTCTAGCTCCCTCTGGCAGTCCATAGAATTGGGGAAGTGTGTCTCCAAAATTTGACCTTGGTGAGATTGCTCTATTAATGTTGTTGCTAGGTGGGAGGTGTCTCCACTCAGGTTCCCACGCCTCAGCAGTTCCCGAGCTCCACCCATTGTGCAGAGACCTAAGACTCCACCTGCTGCTGAATTGCACTTTCTCAGACCCAAGCCAGACACTTTCCCACCTGTGTCTTTTGGCACTGTTACCAGATTCACAGTTACAGCATAGCTATGCTACCTCAGACCATGAAATGTCCAGTCTTAACAAAGAACTGCGAATGTTCTGGTTTCTGCAGGGGTTGGGCTTCTAGACCAGGGGGAAGGGTGGACCTGGAGTTCAAAGTGGCAGGGAAAATATTTGTTCAACTTCATGCCAGACAAGAGAATGTCCAAGCTCATAGCAGGAACTCTCTGGAGAAGGAGTCCCAACTTCCAGCAACTCGCTCCTGTGGGGTGAGAGAAGAGGACCTCAGTTAACCACTCACTAGTAGAGATCCCACAGCAAGCAAACAACTCTCTTGGGGGAGGGGACAGACACATGTCCTTTTGGGGGTGGGTTTTATACCTGAAATTTGTTTCCCTGGAGTCACAGCTTGCTTCAGCAGAGAAGACATGCAATTATCGATCTTATCTCTTAGTTTGGCTCCCACCCTTTAGGTTTGTTGAGTTCTTTCTGGCCATTATCTCTTCCTCTGGATGGGAGCTTCTGTTGAAAGCTGGCTTCAGTTGCCTGTCAATCCTCCATGCCCCATTGCTCTTGTTGAATGTAAAAATTGGAGGTAGGGAAAATAGCCAACCTCAGGATTTAGCAGAACACAAAGTACATTGAAACAAAATGAACAAACAAAAAACCAAACAGACACACAAACAAACAATCAGAAACAAACAAAC
Organism: Nycticebus coucang; assembly: GCF_027406575.1. NCBI lineage: Eukaryota > Metazoa > Chordata > Mammalia > Primates > Lorisidae > Nycticebus > Nycticebus coucang. Next base: position 18,680,635 of record NC_069785.1, on the reverse strand, counting down.
AAAAAACTCAAATAGGGCGGTGCCTGTGGCTCAAGAAGTAGGGTGCCGGTCCCATATGCTGGAGATGGCAGGTTCAAACCCAGCCCCAGCCAAAACCACAAAAACAAAAACAAAAACAAAAACAAAAAACCTCAAATAGCCTGATGTAAGCACTCTTAGCAACCATAAGAGGAAGGGGAGGGCTCAGTGCCCATAGCCCAGCAGCCAGGGCACCAGCCACACATACCAGAGCTGGTGGGCTCAAACCCAGACCAGGGCCCACCAAACAACAATAACAACCACCAGCAAAAAACCACCGGGTACCACAGTGGGTGCCTGCCGCCCCAGCCATCTGGGAGGCTGAGGCAAGAGAACTGCTCAGCCCAAGAGAGTTAGAGGTTGGCATGAGCTGCGATGCCACAGCACTCCACCAAGGGCGACATAACGAGACTCTGTCTAAAAAAGAAAAAAAAAAGGAAGCAGAGAAAAAATAAATAATAATAATTAAAAAAAATTTAACAACTCCTACAAGAAAGAAAAAAGGAAAAAGTGCAAAAAAGCAAAAAGAACAAGCAAAGAAAGAAAAAAGGCAACAAATTATTTTTATATACATATAAAAACATATGACTATATATATGCCATAGAGATTGACTTTAGTAAGAATATATTTATGTTGCAATATACTTTCTGGACACTAGGTGGTGCCATGAGTGGTTCCCAGGCTTATACCTGTTTCCCGGCTTAGATTGTTCTTGGTGTTTGCCTGATTACCTGCTTGGTGCATAGATCCTGCTGAACTGTTGATTCCACTGATCTCAAAAAAAATCTTCACAGGCAGTTTTCACAAATTCTCCCTGCAACAGTTCCTGTGAAGTGTGGGATACCCTGGGCCACTTCCAAGTATAGGACGACTGTCTGCAGGTGAAACTCAAATCGCTGGGCCTGGCCCATGGGGAAAGGTGCCTACAGCATCTCCAAAATTTTTAAAACAATGGCCTCTTCCTATCCAGGATCTTTCTTGTCTGAGTGTCTCTCCCGCTGCCTAACTGCGGTGGTGGCACACCAGACGGCACCCCACTCTGGCTGCCTAATTTGCTGGGGGAGTCCACACTTCACTGATCTTGCCACATAATACCTAGTTTCCCCACGAACTGGGAATTGTAATCCTCCATGGTGGGGCTGGTTGCGGCCCCCGCTGCCACCTGCTGCTGCTGCAGCCCTCACAGAACCTTTCCCAGCAGTCTCCGAAGCTCTGGATTACGCTCCATGTCTAGTAATCCTCCACCTCTCTGCACACCCTGAACTGACACTCCACACCAATATTCCATGCTGGGAATGATCTAGCCCACTCACTCTGACCTGTTGTTCCAGAAGAGTTGAGCTAAACTTCTTTTCCTGCCGCCATCATGCTCCACCTCCAACAATATTCATCTTTTAAAACTCCTTTAGAAAAGGTGAAGCTCTGAGTTTGTAGAACCAGGTGAAAATGTCAGTAAAATCTGAATAATTTTTTGTAGAGAGTTTCTTGAGTATTTAATAAATGCCAGGTACTGTGCCAGGCCGGTATGTATAACATGAATTAACTAAGTTGCTCCTTACAACAGCACACAAGGCTAACTAAAGTAGAAAGAGGTGATTATATACAGTAATATAGAATACATGTCTTATTCTCTTTCTCCCCACTATGCAGATGAGGAAATAGAAGCACAGAGAAGCTAATTTACATGCTAAAACTTACAGAGTTAGAAAGGGGGATTCTAATCCACGCTGGCTTTGCTAAACCATCTGGGCCATACTACCTCTCACCAAGTGTGCCCTCTGTTGTAAACTTCTTATTTTAGTTAGACTTAACAAACATCTATTTTTTTGATGCTATAGGCTAAAAATTTCTCTTTAAATTATTGAAGTTTGTAATACTAAGGCATTTAAAATTCTTTTTATGGACTGTATCATATTTATTGTAGGGAATTTAACACTACTGTCTCTTTTCTTCCTAACTATAATCAACTTCCATTTTTATATCATTTTATTGCCCTATTTACCTTTCTAATCTTACTCTTAAAATGTCTGAGATTTGGTTTTGTCTTGCTTTAGTCAAATGAGCTTTGAGTTTTAGTATTTTATTTGTCCCTACTCATAAATAGAATGTCTACTGACTAAATATGATTAATATTTGAGGGACAAAATTAGGCATGCCAAAAAAGGGCAAAATTAAAGAAAAATTGAGACCAATTAAGCTAAAAATCATCTTAAAAACAATTCTCTCTTTCTTTTTGAGTCTTTGGTCAGCACCTGAGTGGTGTAGAAAAGGCTGGCAGTGCTGACTGCTATACACAGTTCATTCCTAGGGGAGACCTTGGAGTACCTTACCTGGGCAGCTGCTGCCACCTGCAAATTGGACAAGACACAGACCCAAGCAACTTAACAGTGAAAGACCATTAGATGTCCAGTGGCACAGCTGAATCTCAGTGTCACCTGGTGATTGTGATTGTGTGCATCTTCCAAAGTTCTGCTAGACTATTAGTTCCACATGGAACAGATGTGCCAGTTTTAGTGTGTTCCTAAGGGCAGATGTGTTACCTACCATTGGGAAGCACACAGATTGTTCCTGAGGGCATAATTATTCTTTAAGCAAAAGAACCTGGAGTATCAGTACTCTGTAGGCTTTAGACAAATTTGAGCAAATATGACATTGGATAGAAACTGATGGTCAAGCGTTTTCTAATTGTCTATCATTTCCCTTAAAGCCATTCAGTTTCTTTGAATGGCTGTCCTAGTCTCTCCTTGTAATCCTGATTTTCTTCAGTAGAGTATGATTCCTTGGGAGACAAGGGACAAGAGGTAAGATTTCCTGAATAATGCTTTGTGTAAAGTAAGCTCTAAATAAAAATTGCAGATTGCTAATGTAAATACTTATTCATTCTTTGATTGATTAAAAAAAACATATATTTGAGCCTATTATATGTTTTCAGGCACTGAGTTAGGTGTTGAGGATAGAAAGATGAAAAGTTCCTGTTCTTAAGAAGCCTAAGAATAGAGAGGGATGCAGATATATAACAATACAAAAAGGGAACTTCCTCACGGATGGTGTTCTACGTTGAGGAGCCAATAACTTTGTATTCATACTTGGATACATGTAGTATCCACAAACTTGTATATACTTGGGTAATTTACTGGACTTACTTCTTACCTTCCATGAACCTACCATGGTGTGGTGTAGACTCCAGGATCCAGATTATTAAAATCGATCATGCTAGAGGTGAAATAAATGTATTCATCATCTTCAAAATCATCCCACTCAGTTCAATCTTAATCCAATTTTTATATGATATCACTTGGATATTTGAGATCTGTTCTCAGGTCCCCATGGAGTCTTCTTTCTTCTAGTTCTTTCTGATTTATTTTATATTTCTTACTTCTCTAAAAGCATGAGCATAAGAGACAAAATTACAGTGAAGCTAAATTTCACTCTAAATTAGGCCCTCAAAATGTATTCACATGGGCATATATTTTTGTAAAACTTACTTTCAGCCACTGCTGTCCCTTTTCTCTTTGACTTCCCATTCTTCACCCATCCTCTCATAGTAATCTTGAGAATTTCTGGTATACAACTAAGGGGAAATTGTTTGAATATGCATATATTGTTTGGATTCAGTGACATCCATTTTTGTGGCTTATAGTCCCTTCTGCCTATAGTTATGTTATTCCAGATACTGTAGTCCTGATTTAAATTTACATTGAAACATATGGAATTCTTGAATAGCCAGAACAATCTTGAAAAAGAACCAAGTTGGAAGACTCACATTTCCAGATTTTAAAACTTACTACAAAGCTGTAGTAATTAAAGAGAGTAGTACTGGTATAAGGATAGAAGTAAAGCACTGGAATAGAATTAAGAATTAGATGTCCAGTGGCACAGCTGAATCTCAGTGTCACCTGGTGATTGTGATTGTGTGCATCTTCCAAAGTTCTGCTAGACTATTAGTTCCACATTGAAACAATCTGTGTGCTTCCCAATGGTAGGTAACACATCTGCCCTTAGGAACACACTAAAACTGGCACTTTAGTGTGTTCCTAAGGGCAGATGTGTTACCTACCATTGGGAAGCACACAGATTGTTTCAATAATCTTGAAAAAGAACCAAGTTGGAAGACTCACATTTCCAGATTTTAAAACTTACTACAAAGCTGTAGTAATTAAAGAGAGTAGTACTGGTATAAGGATAGAAGTAAAGCACTGGAATAGAATTAAGAATTCAGAAATAAACCCTCACATATATGGTAATTGGTTTTCAATATGATGCCAAGACCATTCAATGAGAAAAGAACAGTTCCTTCAACAAATGGTTCTGGAAAAACTGGATATTTATGTGCAAAAGAACCACTTATTTGTTCTGCCACCAATGAATAGGTAGGAAAGTATCACAGAGGTGTGTAAAGTAGTTAAGTGATATAAATATTATGTTATTCTTATGGATTTTGTGATACTTGTGTAACTTTTCCAAATTTTATATGATTTCTTATTACAAATAAATATTCACTTTCATATCTGATTTTCTATTTTTATCGGTATATATTTTTTTCTAAAAGAATCCCCTTTCCCCCTCACCAATTATATAAGCTTCTGGCCCCATAAAACTTGGATTTTCCTTTCAAAACCAGGCAGGATATCCATGAGCCCACATAGCACATCCCATGACAAATAGATTAAAGTTGAAATTTAACTTCACTTTTACTCCCTTGGCTGAGTGACCTCGTACAAAGTACATATTGTAAATTCTAAATTGGGCAGCCCCATCACTTGCTATAGAAGATGTCTCAAGTGGGTTTCATCTTCTTAGTATAAAATGAAACTATCTTCTTCTAGACTCTATAGTTCTAGTAAGAGTTTTCAGAAGAGTTAGTGACTATAGTGTGGGCATTATGTGATTTAGAACTCTCTGAGTATGTTTTCATTCATTGAAAAAACAATTCATTGGGAACCTACTCTGTTCAAGGTCCTATGAGAACCAGAAATATGAGTGAGACCAAATTCTCTCCTCAAGTCACAGACTAGCAGAGGAGCTAAGATACATCGATAAGTTAGCATAATATCACATTCACAGTGATAAGTCTGTGAGGCTCTGAGAAAGCATTAAATAGAGTGATCCTATCATGTGTTGTTCAAACCTGGGCACTTTCAGGAGTGACAAGAGGTGCTGCGATGCTTCTAATAATTCAGCTAACACAACAAGTAGGGCAGTCTCAGGCAAACCAGGACTTATGGTCACCCTGGGTATGGAGAATCATAGGAGGGAAGAATCACAGTGGAAAGGGACACCCACCTCAGATATAGAAACTAAAGCCCAGAGGACCAGTGAGTTAAAGACGTGAAGAAAGTAACAGATCATGGACTTCTGATCACCATTTGTCTCAATGTTGACTAGACCATGATGCTCCTGACTCCTCAGTGAAGTGTTCATTATATATCATCTTACAACAGTGAAAAAACTTAGACACTAATAAGAGAGTACATGTCTCTGAGTAGTCACTGTTCTAAAATCATATGCCAAATAGTATTTCTCAGCAGTGGTCAAAAGCATTTCTTAGGCAAGCATGTTTTCTGATCAAATGCTGTTTTAAAATTGTAATATTAGAGTGCCTTTCCTACCTTTATCAGGGTGTCTGCAACCTGATTAGTTGCTCAAAAGAGTGTTATTTCCTTGTGTTCAACCCACATGTCTACAAGGACAGGGTTCAGAGAACCAATCAAAGCCCAGGGTTTAGAAATGGCTAACTATCATGAGGAACAATCTGTGGATTATTTTAGATACTAAAATTCTGACAGCATTTTTCTTGTGACAAAGATGTTAACAAGGAAAGAAAATGGCACTAATTTAATCTATTCTTACAGTTCATTCTAAAATGAGACTAGCATGACACCAAGTTATAATAATAAATACTATAGTAATTTCACAATTCTTCCTACATGCTGTTCACAGTTCTTTCACATGCAAATATGCCATCCATTGCTTCATGACAATGATTTTTAAGTGCATTAAAGAGTTCTGAATTTTCTTATACTTATCTCCTAATTATGTTGCAGGAACATACACGGACTAGTGCCATGTACTAGCGTTTGTCTGGTTTATAACATACCTCTGTGCGGTAGCGTCTTCTGACATAGCATCTGTCTTCAGGAACATGGGTTTCACCAGTAAGGTAATCACAAAGGAGTAGTGAAATAAAGAAAAGGCAAAATTTGCCAAAATTGTGATTGTGCAACCCCAATCCACCTTTATTTTGTAATATGAATTTGCATTTATGTAAAGTGTTTTTAAAAACAGAGAACATTTAAAGGGTATGTTTGAAGATTCTTTAAAACATTTAAGGACATGCCTGAAAAGACAATAACTATGAAAAAAAAGATATTCAAGGTCAGTTTGGGTAACCCACTGTCCTTCAGTGTCTTTGGAGCAGTCAGCTGGGCCACAGGGTTGGAGCACTGGGTACAAAGCACAGCCTTGGTGTTGTATGAAATTACAAAGAAAGTAGAAACATTATGGTTTTTTAAGGACTGTGAAACCCATTACTAGTGGAATGTTTTTTTTTTCCTCGTACGTGTTCATGATTGCTAGTGACTGACCACAAAATACTCAGATCTGACATGCTGAATGAATATGGACTTTTTGTTGGTCTCAAAGAGAATGAAAAACCTGGAGAAAGCATCTATCCCTGCCTTAAACTAGTTTATGACCCATGAAAAGGTATCATCTGAATATCATCCAAAGCAAGTATATTGGAAAATCCTTTACTTCTGTGAAACTATGAAGAAGTGGCAATTTATGTCATTACATATTTTTATCTTTAAATACTTTAATCACTATGTTTAGTGATTCAACAGCAAGCAACTATGGGCGTCTGAATTAAAATGCTTAATTCCTGGGAACTGACTTTGGACTGTCCCCCACTCCTCACCTCATATTCAGAAAATTATAACTGAGGGATAATTCCAAGTGACAAGCCTCTCACCCATTACCTTAGCATCTTGCCCACCAGGAGAGTGAAGATGAGGTTCTGACTCTGTCAGTAACTTCTCTGTGGGCTTGTTTAATTACTTAAAGTCTGTAGGTGTATCATAGCCTCTGAATTCAGCTTAATAGCCTTAATTATGCAGGGAAACAATACACTTTGTAAATTAGTACACACCAGACGTGACATAATTACCAGGGCAGGGTGGACAACATTTTGTAGAAGTGCTGATTTGAACAAATCATTTCAATGCTGAAAATAAACTTTTTTTATTATTATTTGAGAGCTAATGCACTGAATTGTTATTTCAGAAACCTGGTTCCAATTGCCAGGTAGGAGGAAAATAATAAATTCTGTGTCTTCTGAGATAAAAACCACATTTTGTATTATACTGCTGGGTGGCACGATCACTGTAATTTAGGAAGGTTGCTATTACTGTATGAACAAACTTTTTTGTATTATTACTGTTTATTTTAATGCAGGGACATATTCTCTATTAGATGCTTAATGAAAATGGCCTTGTATTAAAATTGTTTACCTGCTGTTTGCTGAAAGGAGTTGTAAAAATTAGAAATAGAAAAGGCCTCCTATGTCACCTAGGTTGTCCCAGGAAGGGTAGAGAAAAAGATTATACTCTAACATGGCTTTTTTCTAGGGGAGTTCAAATTAGACCACACTTTCACACTGCTTACTGAGTAAATTGTATGGGGCAGGATGAGCTTGTTTGTGTCAATCCCAGAGAAAAACAATACTCCTACAGATGTTGACAAAGAGGGGTACCAATTTATTGACAAATTTATTGACTAAGTCTCCACATTTGAGGACTCTAAGGTTGAGAGAAATATTTAACATTTTCCAAAGTGATTGTGTTGAATTATGCAATCATGTAGGATTTTTCTTTACTTATCCAATTATGGGTAAGTACATAAGCTTTGGGAGACATAGAGGGCCTAGATAATTTACACCAGAAATGACCCCCCTCAGCCATCAAGTGTTGATGTGACATGTCAGTGATAAAGCTGAATTAGTCCTTAGTAAAACTGTAAATTAGTCTCAGTTGTCCCTTCTCTTGGTTTTGGAGGCGTTTTCATACTCTACTCCATCCTTTGCCTCTCCTGTCAATGTCCACCCACTCCCCTTTGCCTTCCCAGGGACCCAAGAACCTCTCCTAGTCATCTAGGATCTTCACTAAACTAAATTGGAAGGAAACTGATGATGCATATTTATGCATAAATTTTATAAATTGTCTTTTCTTTTTGGCACCCTGCTCCACCCCTTCTGTTAGACACATCTCCATTGTGATTAGAGAAGTGTTTATGCAGCAAGTCCTAGTCACTTAGGAATTGCAAGGACTCTCCTACTAGACTGTGGTAGGCAGCCACTAATACAGTACCTAACCTTCTCTCACCCCCACTATAATCTCTTCTTCCTGGTGCTCTTGCCTGTATGTAATCCTTTCTGCTTCACTGTGAGCTGGACATAGAGACTTGCTTCTAACAAGTAGAACACAGCAGAAATAGAGAGATGTCACTTCTGAGATTAGGTTGCAAAAGGACTGGCTTCTCTCTTGGGCTCTTTCTTGCTCGTTGTGGCTTGTTCTGCCTGTGGGATGCTGGCTGCCATACTGTGAGCTGCCCTAGGGAAGGGAAGAGAAGTAGGCCTTTGACCAACAGCCAGTGTATAACTGAAGCCTGCTAATGTCATGAGCAAGCTTACAAGCTGATCATTTTTTCTGTTAGGCTTGAGATGAGAACATAGACTTTGATCGCTGCTTGTCTGCAACATCATGAGAGCTCTCTGGGCCCAGGTTCCTGACCCACAGAAACTGTGAGATAATAAATGTTCATTGTTTTAAGTTTCTAAGAGTTAGTCCAATACACAGAGAATAATAAATAATGGGTCACCTCATTTATAACATAAAAATTTGAGTTAAAATGATAATCATTAAGTTAAACTTAACTCAGACTGGTGAGTTCCAGATGGTTTGAACACGGGGTAATGAGGCTAAGTTTGTGATTTTTGATGTACTTATGAACCCAAGTAGTCACTTAGATTTTGTCCTGATCACAGATTACACCATGTTAGCTTGGCTTGTGAATTTTGCCTTTCATTCTAAGGGTGTTCCCACATTTTCTTAACAGTGGAACCCTTTTTCAAGCAGTATCTTATGAGACTAGTACTCTAAGGAACACGATTGGGAAAAATGTTGGTAAGATATTTCTTGTTGTTGGACTTAAAGATTTTTTTGCAGTTTTTAGTTACCGTAAGTAACCCTTATCTTTGAGAACATCTTAAACCATTTCCTAGAACTTATCCCCTAAAAGTGAAATAGCTGGGTAAAATAGTATGCTTAAAATTCTTATTACAAATTCTTAAAATAGTATGCTCAAAATTGTGTTACAAATTTAGATAGCATAGTTGGAAACATTGCTCAGAGGCACTGACATTTGTTTGTCTGAAGCATCTTTAATTTGCCTTTGTGTAGGATATTGTCCATTTTTCCTTGCAGAATTAGTCTTGACCCTTCCTCCCAAGCTCTCCTCCAGAAGGCTGGCTTATATACACCATATCAAATATCTCATCTCACTTCCCATCGGGTTTAGCAAATGCAGAGCCCAGCAGGAGATCAGAGGGAGGAAGGAGAGCAGTGAAGTTGAGGGTTTTATTGCTCTGCCCCACCTCCCTTGTTAGTCACCTGAGGCTGGTTGTAGTCCTGGACTGAAGGTCATGGCTTCTCCCAAGGCAGCTCTCTCTATAGGATCCTCTCATTTTTGTTTCTAATAGCCACACTATCCCTTCCTCTCCCAGCTCTAGAAATAGTAATAACTCTACCCCTTGTTTACCTAACCCCATGCACACTTTTATAAGTACAAAATCTTTAAATTATCCTAATTTGAGTGTGCTATTTCAATTTTGGGTCTTTATACTAGAAACAGTTGGTGCCCCACCCATATCCCTTCTATTAGGCTGGTGTACCCATCTTCCCACTACTAAGAATGTTGGCTGCTAAGAGTTTACAACTGTGCTCTTCCTTAGCCCCTGGGAGCCACCTTGCCTAGAAATGCCTGAGAAGTTAGGCTCCCCTAGCCTGGTGGCAGCCTGCAGCCAGTGCTGACTGATCTAAGGACAGGGATACAATGTGTCAAACGGTCTATGAAACCAGGGTATGGTGCCCCATGATCACATTAATGTACATAGCTATGATTTAATAAAACAAACAAACAAACAAACAAACAAACAAAAAAACAAAAGCCTAAGCTCTTAGCAAAGGCAACTAGAGAAAAGGACAAAACGTGTTTGAGCCATTTCACCAGCTGCCAGGCAGTAATGTAAAGCTGTGCTATTTAAATCTGGACGTACTTGCTTAGACAAAAAAATCAACCGATAAAGGATACAGAGACTGAAACCAGACCAATGTATATTCAGGAGTTTCATATATGAGAAAGGTAATAATGAAACGATGGAAAACAGTTAGCTACATAATGCTGAAGAAACTGGCTGTTATACGTGTATACATGTAGGACAAATTAAATTAGATCTCTATGCCACATCATTCACAAAAAAACATTCTGGATATATTAAAGACCTGAATGTGATAAGCAAAGCTCTAAAATTTGTAGACAAAAGCTGGATAATGGCAGTAAAAAATTGTATATTTAGTGTATACAACATTTTATTTTGAAATTGTGTAATGGCTTAATTGAGCTAATTAAGACATGCATTACATCACATACTTATCGGGTTTTGTGGTATCAACACAATCTACACTCATCAACTTTCAAAATACATTTTAATGTGTTAAAACAAAATGTCTATATGTTAAAAGGTGATAAAAATGAAAATACAAATCAGATTAAGAAAGCTCATTTGTAACTCATATTACCAATGAAATATTAATACTTAAAATATATAAGATGCTTTTAGAAATCAATAATATCAGAAAGAGTGTTAAAATATAGAACAGAAAATTCATAGAGGAAGATAGATGTCCTATAAATATATGTCCAGATGTCCAACTTCTTTTATAATTAGGAAATGTAAGATAAAAGAAGGACATAATATTTTATATTTATAAATTTATTAAATTTGATAATATCAACTTTTGGTAATAATGTGGTTAAATAAGAAATATAATACATGGCTGGAGGGAGGAAAATGAGTGGAAATACATTGGAAAGCTATTGGGATTGATAAAGTAAAGTTGACAATGCATGTTTTCCATAATCCAACAAGTTGGGGGGCTTAATGGGGAAAAACACTTGTTCAAGGAGATGTGTACAAAGATGTTTATTTCTGAAATGTTTGTAAATTGTTACAAGGGTAAGAAAAGATAACTATTGGAAAATAGGGGAATGGAAAAATACATTGTGATTTATTACTCCAATAGAATGTGTAAGAATGAAAAGGAATGAACTAAGCTTGAATGTATTAACACAGTAAGTCTCAAAAACATAATGCTATGGGTAAAAAAAATATTGAGTATAGATACAGTATCAAACATTTAGGAAGTTTATTCAAAGAGGAGAAAACATACATGACTATGATTATACTCATTTCAGGAAAGAGGTTACTTCTGAGAAGGCAAATTAGGAATGGATGGAAGGTGACTGTAACTGTATTTATGGTTTTTTTCTTCAAAAATAAAGATAGTCTAAAGGGAATGTGGCAAAATACTAAGAGAGTCTTAATCTTAGTAGGGAATAAATATAATAAAACCTAAAAGAAAAGCATGTATGAAAGTCATGATAAATAAAATATTTAAATTTAAATGAACAATGAAAATAGTAAAGCTTATAAATAATGCCCAAGTTATTTGTAAACAAGGCTCTTAAACACCAATTAAAATTTTGTTGATGGAGAAGATACTTGAGGTAAGGAATTAATAAATAAATCTGGGTATTTGAAAAAAGCCTAAGCCTTTGCCTCAATGTGGGACACACACGTGGTGCTACTCGTACTCCAGAACTTTCCTGGAATCAGGCTGAGGCAACACTAAATATGAAACTACATCTTTACTTATCCTGCCTTATCCTGCTCCCTTTACTTCCTTATGATTTACTCATGAGAGAAGTCTCTCAGTTAATCACTTGTACAGGAATCCCTTTTGAGGCTGTGTTTACAAAGAACCTAATGTAAGAGTTTGATTGACACAGCCTTGGTTCCTGAAAAATATTTCACTTGGTATATAGTTTTAGGTCACAACTCTCTAATCTGGAAGTTGTTATACCATTTACTTCTAGCTCCATTGTTGCTTTTGAGAAGTCAATGGGAAGGTAGAATATCAGATAGAGGAGAGGGGAGAAGAGTTGTAGCTTAGGTGCAGATCAGAGATTTCTAGGTGCAAAAATTCAACAAACACTTGGGAGGTTCATCACAAAGAGGCAATCATCACAAACATAGTGATGAAGAAGACAACTCCATGTACCATAAGGTGAAAACTGCAAGAAGCTTACAAGGGAAAAACTCATCAGGCTAATTGTAGACTTCTCAAGTGAGCCCTTACAAGATAGAAGGGAGTGTGGCTCCATCTTCAGTTTCTCAAACAGAACAATGGCCAGCCTAAAATTTGGTATACTGAAAACTAAGTTTCTCATATGAAGGAGGAATGAAGACTTTTTTGGACAAGCTAACCTTGAGGAAATTTGCAGACCTGCCCTGTAGGAAGTACTCATATCTGCATTAAACATCAGTCAGCACAATAGACACCCACCAGATAAAATCACCCAAGAGCTAAAGTTCAGAGTCCATATAAATTAATAGCTTAAGAGGCAAAACAAAGCAATAAGATGAACAGAAACATATCCCATTACTAATTCTTATGATAAATGTGACAGCGTGAATTACCCACTTGAGAGGCTGGCTCCATAAAAACAAAACAAACAAACAAAAAAACAAAAAGCCCAAGTAACTTCTGTCTCCAGGAAACACATGTAACTCACAAAGACTCATTCAGACCCAAGGTGAAGGGATGGAAAAAATATTCCATGTAAATGGAAATCAAAAGAAAACAGGTGTAGCCATTCTCATATGAGATAAAATAGATTTCAAACCAACAATAGCAAAGAAAGATAAAAATGATTATTATCTAATGGTAAAGGAAGCAATTCAACAAGAAGCGATTAACACTTCTAAATATTTATGCACTAACGTAAGTGTGCCCAGATTCATAAAGCAAACCCTACTATATCTAAACAAAGTAATAAATAGCAGAATTGTAATTACCAGGGACTTCAATATCCACTGACAGAAGTGGACAGATCTTCCAACCAGAAAATAAATAAAGGAACATTGGATTTAAATGAGTCTCTAGAACAGTGGTTCTCAACCTTACTAATGCCGCAAACCTTTAATACAGTTCCTGTGGGTCGTGACCCACAGGTTGAAAACCACTGCTCTAGAACAAAGGAGCCTAACAGGAATTTACAGAACATGCTACGCCCAAACTAATGAATGTACATTCTTCTTACCAGCACATGGAACATTGTCTAAGATTGATCGCATTATAGGCCACAAAACATGTCTCAACAAAAAAAAAGAAAAAAAAAAGTGTCAACAAATTCAAAAAAATAGAAATTAGATATGTATCTTCTCAGACTACAGTGGAATAATATTAGAAATCAACTCCAACAGAAACACTCAATTCTGCACAAAGTCATGGAAATTAAACAACATACTGCTGAACGATTATTGAGTCAAGGAGGAAATTAAGATGGACGTCAAAAGATACCTCAACCTGAATAACAAAGAGGACACAGTTATTAAAACCTATGGGATTTAGCGAAAGCAGTCTGAGGGGAAAATTCGTAGCTTTAAATGTCTGCATCAAAAGGACAGAAACATCAGAAATCAACAATATAATAAATGACCTCAAGAAACTGAAAAAAGTAGAGCAAACCAAACCCAAAGCCAAAAGAAGAAAAGAAAATTTAGCTCTACACATAACTAGAGTAGAGCTAAATGAAATAAAAAATATAAAAGATCAATGAAATAAAAGGTAGTTCTTTGAAAAGATAAATAAGGTAAAATTTCAATTCTTTTGATTCTGTTGATATTTGTTTTGTGTCCCAGGATATGATCAATTTTGGAGAATGTTCCATGGGGTGATGAGAAGAATGTATATTCTTTATCTTTGGGATGGAGTGTTCTATATGCGTCTATCAAGCACAGTTGTTCTAGGGTCTCATTTAAATCTCTTATATCTTTGTTTAATTTCTGTTTAGAGGATCTGTCCAGCTCTGTAAGAGGAGTGTTAAGGTCCCCTCTTATTATGGTATTATCAGATATCATATTGCTCAGACTGAGTAACGTCTGTTTCAAGAATCTGGGAGCATTTAAATTGGGTGCATAAATATTTAGAATTGAAATGTCTTCTTGTTGTATTTTTCCCTTGACCAATATAAAGTGACCATCTTTGTCTTTTTTGACTTTAGTTACTTTAAATCCACATGTATCTGAAAATAAAATTGCAACTCCTCTTTTCTTCTGAATTCCATTTGCCTGAAAAATTGTCTTCCAACCCTTGACTCGGAGCTTTAATTTGTCTTTTGAAGCCAGGTGTGTTTCTTGCAGACAGCAAATGGATGGCTTGTGTTTTTTAATCCAGTCAACCAATCTATGTCTCTTCAGTGGGGAATTCAAGCCATTAACATTTATTGAGATAATTGATAAGTGTGGTAGTATTCTGCAAACTAGTACAACCTTTCTGGAAGGAAGTATGGAGAAACCTCAAAGCACTCAAGCTAGACCTCCCATTTGATCCTGCAATCCCATTACTGGGCATCTACCCAGAAGGAAAAAAATCCTTTTATCATAAGGACACTTGTACTAGACTGTTTATTGCAGCTCAATTTACAATCGCCAAAATGTGGAAACAGCCTAAATGCCCACCAACCCAGGAATGGATTAACAAGCTGTGGTATATGTATACCATGGAATACTATTCGGCCATTAAAAAAATGGAGACTTTACATCCTTCGTATTAACCTGGATGGACGTGGAAGACATTATTCTTAGTAAAGCATCACAAGAATGGAGAAGCATGAATCCTATGTACTCAATTTTGATATGAGGACAATTAATGACAATTATGGTTATGGGGGGGGAAGAAGAAAGAGGGAAGGAGGGAGGTGGGTGGGGCCTTGGTGTGTGTCACACTTTATGGGGGCAAGACATGATTGCAAGAGGACTTTACCTAACAATTGCAATCAGTGTAACCTGGCTTATTGTACCCTCAATGAATCCCCAACAATAAAAATAAATAAATAAATAAATAAAAAGAAAAGATAAATAAAATCAATAGATTTCCTACTAGATTAGCCAGAAACAGAAAAGAAAGGACCCAAATAAGCTCAATTAGAAATGAGGAAGGAGATATTACAGCTAATACCACAGAAATACAAAATATCTATGATTATTATAAAAATTTATATGCACATAAACTCAAACATTTTCAGGAAATAGACAAATTTTGGAAACATGCAACCTCTCAAGGCTCAATCAGGAAGAAGTAGAACTCCTAAATGCCCAATAATGAGTAATGAAATTAAAGCAGCAATAAAAGATCTTTCAACAAATAAAGTCCCAGACCCAGTGGATTCACAGTTGAATTTTATCACACCTACAAAAAAGAATTGGTTCCCATACTGTAGAAATCATTTCATAACATCAAAGGAAGGAATCCTCCTCAACTCATTCTGTGGAGCCACTATTATTTGATTTGAAAGCCAGGAAAGGGCACAACCATAAAAGAATACTAGACCAATATCCTATATGACTATAGAAACAAAAATCCTCAATAAAGGACTTGCAACCAATTTCAAATGAAAAGGAAGAGGGTCTCAGGAGACAAGATGGCTGACTGAAGCCAGCTTTCCACAGAGGCTCCCATCCAGAAGGAGAGTTAAAGGACAGAAATTTAGCAAGTAACCTGGTGGATTAGAGCTATGCCAAGAGAGAAGGTTGAAGAACGCACATCAACCCTGCTGAAGTGAGCTGTGACCCCAAGGATATAAACAAAAGGTACAAAATTCATCACCAAGTAGACGGGAGTCCCCTCCCCCATGAGAATGGCTCGGAGTACCCCATAAACAAACGAGCAGAGTTCAAAAGTCCTCCACAGGAGAGACCCTCTAAAAACTGGACCTATGTCCCCTACTAGGGTGCCATGGTGCTCTCCTGCTAGGCATAAAACTGTGTAAAACTGTATATATTCTTTACCTGCAATTCTGAGCTCCCAGCATTCCCCTCCACTCATTCTGAGGTCTGCAGTCCTGTCCCCAAGGAGTCCAGATTCTTGGGTGTTTTCTCGGGAGGTGTGGACAGGGCCTGGACTGCTGTTGGTCAGTGCTGATTCTGCAGCATGGCAGTGAGGAGAGGACAGTTGGCTGAGAGGGAACCACACAAGGAGCGGCGGTGCCCCAGGGTGCAGAGCAGCAGCCGTTTTTGGCAACAATAGGGCTCACCCCTGGATATTCCAGAGTCACATCCCCTGTCTCTCTGGGCAACCAGAGGAGGCTGGGCATCTTCTCAGGTGGCAACCACCAGTGGAACAGATCTGGGAGGGAAAAGCAGGCCCTGTGAGTAAAGGGTTTGCCTGAGGCAGTACCAGCGTGGGTGGAGCGCGGGGACTAGAAAATGCATGCGCAGTGCCAGCAGACTCCCAGGGCAGGGCTGACCCAGAGCACTGCTTTACTGAGCCTAAGACACAACTGGCCCTCGGGGGATCATCAACCTAGACAAAGGAGGACAGGAGGCTGGAACTGACAGCTAACCATGCTGTGAATACAAACTACCTTGGCAGCAGCAAAGACAGCCTGAAGTGCAGGTTCTGTGAACTCAAAACAGCTTCTCTTCTGCAAGGGAATTTAGCCAGGACAGAAACAAATTCTGCAAAGTTGTTCTGTTCTGTCAGTAACATCAATCAGGGGTGGGGCTGGAACTGAGTGAACAGCCCCAGCCTCCATCAAGCACCCAAGGTTGTCAAGCCTCACCTCCCCCTGCCAGATAGTGGCAGAGAGCAGTGGCCTGGCTGAGGAGACATAGATCTCCTTGTGAGTCAGGCAGGTACAAACCCCTGGAGTATCTGCTCATTGGAAGCAACTGGGTCACAGCCCTGTGGGGTTATCAGTGACTGGGTGTGATAGAGGTGCAAGGTGGGGAAGGAGGCATCAACCTTCCCAGAAAAATCTATTTGCTGGGTGGGTCTTCCTGACCTCACAGAGCACCAGAGTGAGTCATATTTGAGTTGTCAGCAGACCCCTGCGATCTAGTTGCCAGAGACCTTTTAAACTCTCCCCCCGAGACAGGTGCTGACTGAGACAACTGATTTGGACCTTTTGAACTGAGCCAATCACCCGAGGACTGTCTAAGTGGTGCCCTGGGTGTGTGGTTGTAGGAAGGTTTGATTTTCCTTTTCTAATTTTTGCCTGTGGAGGGCGGGGTGACTTAATTGCTGCTATTTCTCCACATCTGAGACGTCAACCCAGAGTAACTGTTTCACTAGGGTCAGACAGAGACCAGCTGAAAACAAGACAGAGCCACTTAGCCCCACCACACCAAGCAGGTCCCCAGTTTCTTAGGCCGTAGCACTGTATGGGTCCTTGGCAAAGCTCCAGGGGAAAAGGTACAGACACCAGTCCCAGATTTTGGGCAAAGGGGTAGTTAATTACTACTCCTGGAGCCCCAAACCCAACTTTTCTTTATCCACTCATCCAGTCAAACGGTGTCAAATAATCATGGGGCGGAATCAGTGGAAAAACTCTGGTAACATGAATAACCAGAATAGATCAACCCCCCCAAGGAAAGATATGGCAGATGTAACTGAAGACCTCATTCATAAACAGATAGCCAAGATGTCAGAAATTGAATTCAGAATTTGGATTGCAAACAAGATTAATA
Source organism: Nycticebus coucang (assembly GCF_027406575.1). Classification (NCBI taxonomy): domain Eukaryota; kingdom Metazoa; phylum Chordata; class Mammalia; order Primates; family Lorisidae; genus Nycticebus; species Nycticebus coucang. The sequence continues at coordinate 18,662,750 of NC_069785.1, read as the reverse complement.
GAATGGAGGAAAAGTTGGAATTAGAAATTCGAGGAGCAATTCAAAAGTTGGAATTAGAAATTCGAGGAGCAATTCAAAAGTTGGAATTAGAAATTCGAGGAGCAATTCAAAAGTTGTCTCAAGAATTCAATGAATTTGGAAGCAGAGCATGATGGCGGATGGGATGGACGTGTTGCCCACCTCTCCCAAGTCATCAGGTGAGAGGAAGGGGGGTCTGGACCTTTTTCCCACGTGGATTATTGGTGTGGACAGACAGCTGGAGATGCACAGCGAATTGGTGGATTGCTGTATATGAGGTGCAATTTAAAACCACGGACTCTGTTGTAGAGATTTTCCCTGCCTGGCTGTGCTGGCTGGCAGGCCCCTCCCTCATGGAGGACAGCAGCTAGCAATTCCTGGCAAAACCCAATTGATGAAAATTTATTCCTGAGACAAGTTTGGCGACCAGAAAGGGGTGCCACTCAGAGCCACAAGGGGCTAAGCAGCCTGATGGAAAATTGAAGGGAAGGGATCCTGCCCAGGAAACAGACATTTTGAATTGTCCGAAATGGTGGACACCTTCTCCCAGAACAACAGGAGTGATTAAATAGACTGGACCATTCCTGGTGGGAAATATTGGTGTGGGCTGGCACTTCAGGCTGTGCGGCGAACTGGTGGGTGGCTGGACTCAAAAGTCCAGATTCAAAAGTGAGACTCTGAGCCACAAAAAGTAAGGAAAAGGTCTCCATGCTCCGGAGCCGCAGGAGCCGGCGGCAGCTGGAGCCAGCAGCAGCCAGCCCCTCCCCCACAGCTGATTGCAGTTGCCAGTTTGTGGGAGAACGTGGGAGCAGAGTGGAAAGATTTGGGAAGCATGGATTCCTGCCCTGAGTTGGGAGGTCAGGTAGGAGTGCTGTCTGGAACAGAGAAGCCGAGGTTGGACAACAATTAGGTAATAAACTTTTACAGAAACTCCAAAATGGTGATCAGCCAGGCAGGGTGGTTACCATGGTAACAGTGTAAACTGTGAATCAGGTATAAGCCTGGGAACCACTCACAGCACCAACTGGTGTCCAGAAAGTATATTGCATTATAAATATATTCCCATGAAAGTTAATCCCTATGTCATACATATAGATGTATATTTCTACATATATGTAAGAATATTTTTGTGGTTGGTGCCTTTTTTTCCTCATCATTTTCTTGGAGGAGCTATTGTTAATTAATTAATTTATTTTTATTTTTATTTTTTCTATTTTTAATTTTTTCTTTCTTCTTTTTTAATTTTTTTATGAACACCACTTTTTTTCCATTCTCTCTTCCTTTTCTTCCCTTCTATAGTTTCTGAGAGTGCTTACATCAGATTTTTAAAGGTTTGTTTTTTATCTTTTTTTCAATTATTTTACGATTATCGTTATTTTTACTGTAGTTGATTTTTTTGTTGTCTGTATGTCTATGTGTTTCTGATTGTTTGTGCATCTGTGTATTTGTGTTTCTGGTAGCCTTTTTATCTGTTTATTTGCTCATTTGGTCTCAATGTGTTTGGTGTTTTGCTAAATTCTCAGGTTGGCTATTTTCCCTAACTCCAATTTTCACATTCAACAAGAACAAGGGGGAACGGGGGACGATGGCTGATTGGAACCAGCTCTCAGTAGAAGCTCCAGTCCAGAGGGCGAGATAACAACTAGAAAGAACCCAACAAAACTGAAGGAGGGGAGCCGAGCTGAGAGATGAGATAGATAATTGCTTGTCTTCCCTGCTGAGGCAAGCTTCAACTCCAAAGAAACTATTTTCAGGTGCAGATCCCATTCCAAAGAGGTTGTGTGGCCATTCCCTCCCCTAAAAGAGTTGCTTGCATACTGTGGGATCTCTACTGGTGAGCAATAAACTGAGGCTCTCCTTCCTCACCCCAACCGAAGGGAATTGCTGGAAGTTGGGACTCCTTCTCAAGAGAGCCCCTGCAGTGAGTCTAGGAATTCCCTTGTTTGGCAGAAAATTTGAACAAATATTTTCCTTGCCACCTTGATCCTTCAGCCTACCCACCACCCCCACCTCCACCACCCCCGGCCTGGCAGTCTAGAAGTCCAACTCCTCTAGAATCCAGAATGTCTGCGTTTCTTGGCTAGGATTGGGCATTGCATAGACTGTGGCAGTACAGCTGTGCTGTACCTGTGAATCCAGTAACTGCACAGAAAGACATAGAGGGAAAGGTGACTGACCTGGCCCCCAAAAAGAGTATCTCAGCAGCATACAGAGGCTTGGGTTCCTGCATTACAGGTGGAGGCTCGGAAACTGCTGAGGTGCACAAACCCAAGAGGAGCCACCTCCTACACAACTTCAGCATTAGTAGAGTGATCCTGCCGGGGTCTAACTCTGGAGAGTCATCTCCCCAACTCTGTGGCCTGCCAGAGGGAACCAGACCTTACCCTATAGGGATTCTAGAGCTCCAGAACAGCGGCAACAAAGGTTGGCTGAGGGAGAAATTCTTTTGCTGTCTGGATATCCTCAGGTTTGGACTGAGCTCAGGTGGAACTTTCTTCACCTGCCATTGAGCTACTGAGGCAGGCAGACCCTGCTGGATGGTGGTAGACTGTGCTAACCTCGAGGAGGAGGCAACAACCTTACTTTGACTCTGGCAGGCACATAGCCCTGGCACATTTGCTTATTGGACAGAACAGGGCCACAGAAACTGGATTAACAGAGACTTTCAGTGGGAATACTAGAGACTGGGGTGACCAAAGTCTGGTGGTGAAGGACGACCAAGGTGGGGTAAGAGGCATCAACCCCCTGGCTCTAAACCTCTCACTGGATGGGCCTCTCTAATGCCTTAGAGCACCAGAGGTGCTCAAATCACACTTGAGCTGCCAGTAGACCCCTAACATCTAGTTGCTGGAGTCCTATTGAACTCTCCAGCTATAGAGTGGGGGCTGTCTGGGACAATTGGTCTGGAACTCTTGAACTGGACAAATTAGCTGAGGACCCTCCAAGGTGGGACCCAGGTTTTACTGTAGTGGGAAGGTTTGATTGTCCTCTTCCAGATATTACCAATGGGAGAAGGTATGTCCTAGTTGGTTGTATTACACCAAAGCTGAGACTACAACCTAGAGTTGCTGACTCAGTAGGATCGGACAGAGATCAGCTGAATACAAGGCACAGCAACCTACCCCCCCTCCACCAATCAGGCCTCTAGAGTCACAAACTGTAGTACCGTACTGATCCTTTGCAAAATTGTAAAGGAAAAGCTGCAGTCACCAGTCCCAGTTCCTAGGTGAAGGGCTGGTCAACCACAACTGTAGAACTTTCCAATTCAATTTCACCTTACCTGTTTATCTAGCTAAACACTGAAAAACAATCATGGGGTGGAATCGGCAGAAAAACTCTGGCAACATGAATAAACAGAACAGTTCTACTCCCCACAAAAATGACAAAACAGCCAATCCAGAGGATCCCATTTACAAACAGTTAGCTGAGATGTCTGAAATTTAATTATGAATTTGGATTGCAAACAAGATCAACAGAATGGTAGTCAAGATGGAGGTAGAAATTGTAGGATTAAATCAAAAGATGTCTCAAGAATTCAATGAATTCAAAGACAAAATCACCAAAGATTTAGACACATTGAGAAAAGAAATTGCAGCCTTACATGATATGAGAAATACAGTAGAATCTCTCAGTAATAGAATAAAACAGACAGAAGAAAGGATTTCTGACATTGAAGACAAAGCTTTTGAATGATCCCAAACTTTCAAAGAGGAAGAGAAATGGAGATCAAAAACAGATTATTCTCTCAGAGAGCTCTGGGATAAATCGAAGAAAACTAATATTCGCCTTATAGGGATTCCTGAAGGTGATAAAGTACCTTCACAAGGCACAGAGGCCCTTCTTCATGAGACTATGAAAGAGAACTTCCCAGACATGCCAAGAGATACTGAAATCCAGATAGCAGATAGTTTCAGAACCCCAGCACGACTCAACCCAAATAAGACATCCCCCAGGCACAGCATAATTAACTTTACTAAAGTTAATATGAAGGAGAAAATCCTGAAAGCAGCGAGACATAAAAAAACCATAACCTACAAGGGGAAGAATATTAGAATGCTGATCTTTCTGCTGAAAACTTTCAAGCCAGAAGAGGGTGGTCATCGACTTTTAATGTCCCAAAACAAAATAACTTTCAACCCAGGATCCTCTAACAAGCTAAACTGAGTTTCATTTATGATAGAGAAATTAAATACTTTCATGACATCCATATGTTGAAGAAATTTGCCATAACTAAACCCACTCTCTAGGATATCCACAGATCTATTCTCCATAATGCCAGTGAAACTCTCCACCACAAAAGTAAACTCACTCTGAAACTTGTGATCAAATTCCAAATTCCCCAGTGGCGAAAGAATTAAATATGTCCACCGGTCTTTCAAAAAACTCAATACCCAAAATTATACCAGGCCTATCAATATTCTCAATTAATGTGAACGGATTAAATTATCCTCTAAAGAAGCACAGGCTGGCTGACTGGATACAAAAACGCAGACCAGATATCTGCTGCATACAAGAATCTCATCTTACCTTAAAAGATAAATATAGACTCAGGGTGAAGGGATGGTCATCTATATTCCAGGCAAATGGAAAACAGAAAAAAGCAGGTGTTGCAATTTTATTTGCAGATACAATAGGCTTTAAACCAACAAAAGTAAGAAAAGATAAGGAGGGTCACTACATATTTGTTAAGGATAAGACTCAATATGATGAGATTTCAATTATTAATATTTATGCACCCAACCAAAATACACCTCAATTTATAAAAGAAGTGCTAACTGTCATGAGCAACTTGATTTCTTCCAAGTCCATGGTAGTCAGAGATTTTAACACCCCTTTAGCAGTGTTGGATAGATCCTACAAAAAGAAGCTAAGCAAAGAAATGTTAGATTTAAACTTAAACATCTAACAATTGCATTTAACAGATATTTACAGAACATTTTATCCTAACAAAACTGAATACACATTCTTCTCATAAGCTCATGGAACATACTCCAAAATTGATCACATCTTAGGTCACAAATCTAACTTCAGCAATTTTAAAAGAATATAAATTATTCCTTGCATCTTCTCAGACCATCATGGAATAAACGTGGAACTCAGTAACAACAATAACCTGTGTACTCATATAAAAACAAGGAAACTGAATAACCTCATGCTGAAAGATAGCTGGGTAATAGATGAGATTAAGAAGGAAATAAACAAATTTTTGGAACAAAATGACAATGAAGACATGAATCGTCAGAACCTCTGGGATATCAAAAAGACAGTCTCAAGAGGGAAATTTATAGCACTGCAAGCCTTCCTCAAGAGAACGGAAAGAGAGGAAGTTAACAACTTCATGGGACATCTCAAGCAACAGGAAAAGGAAGAACATTCCAACCCAGTAGAAGAAAAGAAATAACCAAACCCAGTACAAGAAAAGAAATAACCAAAATTAGAGCAGAATTAAATTAAATTGAAAACAGAAGGATTATACAACAGAGCAATAAATCAAAATGTTGGTTTTTTGAAAAGGTCAATAAAATAGATAAACCTTTGGCTAATCTAACCAGGAAAAAAAAAGTAAAATCTCTAATTTCATCAATCAGAAATGACAAAGATGAATTAACAACAGACTCCTCAGAAATTTAAAAAATTCTTTTTTTTTGTAGAGACAGAGTCTCACTTTATCGCCCTCGGTAGAGTGCCATGGCATCACACAGCTCACAGCAACCTCCAACTCCTGGGCTGAAGCGATTCTCTTGCCTCAGCCTCCCGAGTAGCTGGGACTACAGGCGCCCACCACAACGCCCAGCTATTTTTTGGTTTGCAGTTCAGCCGGGGCCAGGTTTGAACCCGCCACCCTCAGTATATGGGGCAGGCGCCTTTCTCAGAAATATGAAAATCTGAAGGAAATTGACCAATACTTGGAAGCATGTCACCTTCCAAGACTTAGCCAGAATCAAGTGGAAATGTTGAACAGGCCTATATCAAGTTCTGAAATAGCATCAATGATACAAAATCTCCCTAAAAAGAAAAACCCAGGACCAGATAGCTTCACATCAGAATTCTACCAAACCTTAAAGAGGAACTAGTTCCTATATTATTCAACCTGTTCCAAAGTATAGAAAAAGCAGGAAGACTGCTTCACGTTCTATGAAGCAACGTCACCCTGATCCCCATACCAGGAAAAAAAAAAACAAGAAAAGAAAATTATAGATCAATATCACTAATGAATGTAGATGCAAAAATATACAACAAGATCTTAACAAACAGAATCCAGCAACACATCAAACAAATTATATATCATGATCAAGTTGGTTTTATCCTAGGGTATCAAGGCTGGTTCAATATACATAAATCTATAAATATAATTCAGCACATAAACAAATTAAAAAGCAAAGACCATATGATTCTCTCAAATGATGCAGAAAAAGCTTTTGATAATATCCAGCCTCCCTTCATGATCAGAACACTTAAGAAAATTGGTATAGAGGGGACATTTCTTAAACTGATAGAGGCCATCTACAGCAAACCCACAGCCAATATCCTATTGAATTGAGTCAAATTGAAATCATTTCCACTCAGATCAAGAACCAGGCAAGGTTCTTTAGCATTGCAATGGAAGTTTTAGCCATCACAATTAGGGAAGAAAAGATGATCAAGGGTATTCATATAGGGTCAGAAGAGATCAAACTTTCATTCTTCGCAGATGATATGATTGTATATCTGGAAAACACCAGGGATTCTATTACAAAACTCTTAAAGTTGATCAAGGAATACAGCAGCGTCTCAGGTTACAAACTCAACATTCATAAATTGGTAGCTTTTATATATACCAACAATAGTCAAGCTGAAAAAACAGTCAAGGACTCTATTCCATTCACAGTAGTGCCAAAGAAGATGAAATATTTGGGAGTTTATCTAACAAAGGATGTGAAAGATCTCTATAATGAGAACTATGAAACTCTAAGAAAAGAAATAGCTGAAAATGTTAACAAATGGAAAAACAAACCATGCTCATGGCTGGGAAAATTCAACATTGTGAAAATGTCCATACTACCCAAAGCAATATACAATTTTAATGCAATCCCTATTAAAGCTCCACTGTCATACTTTAATGATCTTTAAAAAACTATACTTTGTTTTATATGGAATCAGAAAAAACCTCGAATAGCAAGACATTACTCAGAAATAAAAACATAGCAGGAGGAATCATGCTACCAGACCTCAGACTATACTATAATTCGATAGTGATCAAAACAGCATGGTACTGGCACAAAAACAGAGAGGTAGATGTATGGAACAGAATAGAGTACCAAGATATGAACCCAGCTACTTCTGTTATTTGATCTTTGACAAGCCAATTAAAAACATTCAGTGGGGAAAAGATTACCTATTTAATGAATGGTGCAGGGTGAACTTGCTGGCAACCCATGGAAGACTGAAACTGGATCCACACCTTTCACCAATAACTAAGATAGACTCTCACTGGGTTAAAGATTTAAACTTAAGACATGAAACTATAGAAATACTAGAAGAAATTGCAGGGGAAACTCTTGAAGAAATCGGTCAGGGCGAAAATTTTATGAGGAGGACCCCTGCAGGCAATTGAAGCAGTATCAAAAATACACTACTGGGACCTGATCAAACTAAAAACTTCTGCACAGCCAAGAACACAGTAAATAAAGCAAGCAGACAGCCATCAGAATGGGAGAAGATATTTGCAGGTTATGTCTCCAACAAAGGTTTAATAACCAGAATCCACAGAGAACTCAAACATATAAGCAAGAAAAGAACAAGTAATCCCATCTCAGAGTGGGCAAGGGACTTAAAGAGAAACTTCTCTGAAGAAGACAGGCACACAGCCTATACACATATGAAAAAATGCTCATCATCCTTAATCATCAGAGAAATGCAAATCAAAACTACTTTGAGATATCATCTAAGTCCAGTAAGGTTAGCCTATGTCACAAAATCCCAAGACCAGAGATGTTAGTGTGGATGTGTTGAAAGGGGAACACTTCTAGACTGCTGGTGGGAATGCAAATTAATACATTCCTTTTGGAAAGATGTTTGGAGAACACTTAAGAGTCTTAAAAATAGACCGGCCATTCAATCCTATAATTCCTCTACTAGGTATATACCCAGAAGACCAAAAATCACATTATAACAAAGATATTTGTGACCAGAGTGTTTATTGTAGCCCAATTCATAATTGCTAAGTCATGGAAGAAGCCCAAGTGCCCATGGATCCTCGAATGGATTAATAAATTGTGGTATACATACACCATGGAATATTATGCAGCCTTAAAGAAAGATGGAGACTTTACCTCTTTCATGTTTACATGGATGGAACTGGAACATATTCTTCTTAGTAAAGTATCTCAAGAATAGAAGAAAAAGTATCTGATGTACTCAGTCCTACTATGAAACTAATTTATGGCTTTCATATGAAAGCTATAACCTAGTTATAACCTACGAATATGGGGAAGGCGGGAGAGGGAGGGGAGGATGGGCAGCAGGAGGATGGGCGGAGGGAGGGTGATTGGTGGGATTACACCTATGGTGCATCTTACAAGGGTACATGTGAAACTTAGTAAATGTAGAATATAAATGTCTTAACACAATAACTAAGAAAATGCCAGGAAGACTATGTTGACCAATATGATGAAAATATGTCAAATGGTATATAAAACCAGTGTATGGTGGCCCAAGATCGCATTAATGTACACAGCTATGATTTAATAAAAAAAGTCCTCAATAAAATTATAGCAAACTAAATTAAGCATCATATCAAAAAAAAATCCACTACAACAAAGTGTGCTTCATCTCAGGGATGCATGGGTGGTTCAACATACATAAATCTATAAATGTGAGTCACCATATAAACAAATGCAAAAACAAAGATCATATGATCATCTTAATGAAATGCTTAGAAAAATCATTCAACAAAATTCAGTAACCTTTTATGATAAAAACTCTTAACAAAATAGGCATGGGTGGAACATATCTCAAAATTATAAAATCCATATATGGCAAACTCATAGCCAACATCATACTTAATGTGGAAAAGTTAAAAGCATTCCCACTTAGAACCAGAACAAGACAAAGATGCCCATCGTCACCACTTATTTTCTGCATAGTGCTGGCAGTACCAGCCAGAATAATCAGACAAGAGGAGGAAATTAAGGTTATCCAAATGAGGAAAGAGCTGGTGAAACTATCTGTTTTTGCTGAGGATATGATCTGATATATGTATCTAGAAAACCTTAAGGGTTCCACCAAGAGACACCTGGAATTGATAAATAAATTCAGCAAATTCTCAGGTCACAAAATCAATTTTCACAAATCAGTAGCATTTCTATATCCCAACAACAGTCAACCTGAGAACCAAATTAAAGACACAATAGCTACCAAGAAAATAAAATATGTAGTAACATATTTAACCAAGCAGGTGAAATATCTCTATAAAGAGAACTATAAATCACTGTGGTTAGAAATTCCTGATGATATAAACAAATGGAAAAACATATCATACTCATGGATTGGCAGAATCAACATTGTAAAAATGTCCATACTACCCAAAATGATTTATAGATTCAGTGCACTCCTCATCAAAAAACCAATGTCATTCTTCAGAGAACTAGAAAAAGTAATTCTGTGCTTTGTTTGGAACCAGAAAAGAGCCTGAATATCCAAAGCAACCTTAAATAAAGGCAACAAACCAGGAAGCATCAATTTACCAGATTTTAACTCCAAGGCTTAGTAACCAAAACAGAATCGTACAAAAATAGAGACATAAACCAATAGAACAGAACAGAGTACCTAGATTTAAAACCATCCACATGTTGCTGTCTGATCTCTGGGAAAATTGAATAGCCACACGTAGAAGATTGTGAGAGGATTCATATCTCCTACCACTCACAACAATTAATTCAAGATGGATAACAGACTTAAATCTAAGGCATGAAACCACAAGAATTCTAGAAGAAAATGTTGGAAAAACTGTTGTAGGTATAGGCGTACATAACGAATTTATCAATCAGACCCCAGAGGCAATTATAGCAATAATATAAATAAATAATGGGACTTGATTAAATTAAAAAGCTTCTGCACATTTGTGGAAACAATCTACAGAGCAAATAGACAATGCACAGAATGGGAGAAAATGTTCACATGCTATGATTCTAGAAAAGGGCTAATAACCAGAATCTACAAAGGACTCAAGGAAAGCAGAAAGAAAAAAATCAAACAACCCCATTAAAAAGTGGGTAAAAGACATGAACAGAAGTTTTTAAAAAGGAGATAGACTAATGGCTAATAAACATATGAAAATAAGCTATCACCTAACCCCAGTGAGAATAGCTTTTATCAAAAACAATGGTGTGGAAATGGAGATAAAGGAGCACTTATACACTGTTGGGGGGACGACAAAGTAGTATAGTCTCTATGGAAATATCAGAGGGTGTCAAAAACTGTATGCACATTTTAAGAAAGGAAAAAATTGTATTAAATTTGTAATATTCAAGTTACATTTTACTTCTGTAATTACAAGAAGTGCTCATCATGACTTGTAGTCATCTTTTATTATCAGTGTATGTTGAATGTTACAATTTTAATATAGTTTTTTCCTTTTTTAAAATGTATATACCTTTTTTGGCACCCTCTGTAATATGGAGATTCCTCAAAGTACTAAAAGTAGACCTACCATTTGATCCAGCAATCCCACTACTGGCTATTTACCCAAAGGATAATAAGTCATTTTATGAAAAAGACATTTATACTGGAATCTTTACTCCATCACAGTTCACAATTACAAAGATGTGGAATCAACCCAAGTGTCCATCAATTCATGAGTGGATTAATATAATTTGTTCTGTGTATACCATGGAGTACTACTCAGCATTAAAAAAAAATTAATACCTTTTGCAACAATCTGGAGGGAACTGGAATCTATTCTAAGTGAAATGTTTCCTGAATGGGAAAACAAAAGCCACATGTACTCACTATTAAATGGGAACTAACCAGTCAGCACCCATGTGCAGAGATGAGAATAAAATTCAGTGGAAATCAAGCAGAATAGGAGAGGGAGGGAAGAGAATGTGTCAAATTATACCTAATGGTTATAACATATACTATCTGGGTGAAGGGCACACTTAGAAATTTGACTCAAGTACAAAAGCAATCCATGTAACAAAACATTTGTACCTTCATAATCTGAAATAAAAAATTATTAGGTATAATTTCCCTACTATACCATTGAATACAAGAACTTATTCTTTCTATCTAACTGTATTTTTGTACCCATTAACCAACTTCTCTTCATCTCCCCTCTTCCCTTCCCAGCCTGTACCTCCTTAAGATCCGCTTTTTTTTTAACTCCTACATATGAGTCAGAACATGTGATATTTGCTTATCTTTGCCTGGCTTATTTCACTTAACATCATGACTCCCTCTCTAACCATGTTGCTTTTTTATGGCTGAATATATTCCACTGTGCACTTATGACACATTTACTTTATGTATTCATCATTTAATGGACACTTAGGTTGATTTTATAACTTGGCTATTGTAAATAGTGTTGCAATAAACACAGGAATGCAAATATCTCTTTGATATGCTGAGATTGTTTCTTTCAGATTTATACACAACAGTGGGATTGCTGGATCATAAGGTAGTTCTATTTTTATTTTTTTGAGGAAGCTACATATTGTTTTCCATATGGCTGTGTGTAGTATCTTATCTACTAATTATAATATTGATATTCTTATTTTAAGAGTATTTATTATATAATCCATTATATTTTGTATACAGTAATTATAATATCTATAGTATTTGAGAATTTTATTCTTCTGTCAGTGGTTTCTGCTGATCCTCACTCATAGTGGCTTGTTCACTCTTGTGTTTTACCTTTTTTTTTTCTTATAAGTATATGTTTGAACATTTTCTGGGGATTTTGTTAAGATCTGAAGTTAAGGTGGATTCCTTTGCATTTGCTTCTGTCAAGAACATGGTGATACTTCCAACCTAAAATTACTTTAAAGAAATTTCTCAGCTTTAAATTTAAATTCTGGTTCCAAACCTGCATAAAGAACATCCTGTAGTTGTAAATTCTCAGGACATTTTTCTTCAATTTGCAATCAAGACCTAGACATGCAAGTTTTTTTTAATTTTATTTCACTTCAGGAGGAAAAGATTTTTTTTTTCTAACTCAATTGTTCCCTATAGTTCTGCACTTTTTTTCTGTAGGGCGTTTGTGTACCTTTATTAGGAGGGGGTCTCTAATCTGACATTCATTTTCAATGAGATCTAGGTTTTATTAAAAAAAAAAATTGACATCAATGGTGTCCAATAGTATGTTCTATATGATGGAAATATTCTGTTCTGTGTTGTCCAACATAGTATATAGCCACTATGAATATTAAACACTTGAAATGTGGCTTTTATAATTGAGCGAGTTTTTAATTTTATTTTTTATAGTTTAAATTTCAATAACCATATGTGGCAAGTGGCTCCTGTACTGGACAGTACAAATCTAGAGCATCAGGGATCAGTCATTGCCCCCAAGGTTGGCACTGTTTTTAATGCTTTCTTACCTTTTGAGACTAATGTTTTTGCTTTAACTTTTTTGTTTCTGGGATTTAGAAAAACTTCTTCATTAAATTATGTACCAAAATATTAAAAGAATATATTTTCTAGCATTTCTAGCTGTTCTCTACTTGAAAAGTTGTTCTCAAGATATCTAGTTTGCTGTGCTGCTGGGAATAGAAGGTGTATGTGATATATATGTAGATTCTTGAATTTGGTAAGGAGCAATTCATGTAAAAATGAACTCCAAGGAAAGAATAAATACAACGTCCCTGGGGAAGGAATAGCTTAGCATATTTAAGAAATATCAATACAGCAAATATACCTAATGTGATGGAGTAGCACTGGGGAAAACACAGTAGAAGACAACATCAGAGAGGTAGGCCACACATAGGTCCTATTGGAGTCTTATAGAACATGAAAAGAATTTTAGATTTTTATTCCAATTTTGGTGAGAAACCATGAGAGTAGTTTGATGGAAAACTGATGTGATGTAATTTACATTTTTAAAAAAATTACTAGGATTGTTCTATAGAATATAGTTAGCAAAGAAATCAGGTGGGTTATTAGTCCACGTGAGAGATGATGAAGACTGTATGGATTGTCAACTCTATTCTGAAAAGAAACAAAAAGCACCAAATAACATGGGACATTGATGTTATCAGAATGTCTTTTGTTACCAACATCATCTATGCCACAATGCCCTCATCTCTACACCTGCTACAAGGCAGGGCACTTGGAAGACGAAGACATATAATGAGGTTTTTAATGCCATAATTTTACTTCTGCAAACTCTGCTTCCATTAATTATTTTAATCATAGTATATTTTAGTAAATTCCACAGTTAGTCTTCTTGTTTAAGGTAATTTGTCATCTAGTTCCACAAATTACCTAGAATATATTATTGAATTAGAGTATTTGGGTAGAAAGGCTGTTTATGGGTAGGGCATCATTTATTGAACATAAGTGCCATTATTCATCATTATGCTCATTACAGTACAAAGGATTTATCTGTGTTTGACATCTTGCCCTTTAAAGTAGCCCAATTTTGGCTGCATGTGGAAGGTTCAGAAGTACAGCCCATTTCTCTAATGATAGAGCTACAGAAGCTAATGGCAGCATAAGTCATTCTAGACAACGAAGAACAACTTGAGTAGTACTTTGAAATACTTTTAGGGGAGAAATCTGAAAACCTTCCATCAAGAATGGAAAATGGAAGTTTACTTTATAATAAAAGAGGTTTTACTTTTTGTTATTACTATCATGGATGGGGAAAAAAGGTAGCATATCTTAGCATGAAAGGAATTTACATTTGTGTGTATCTGTGTGTTTCATGGGTAATTTTTCCTACAGAATCCCTGAGTTGTAGAAAGCATGCGTAGTAGTAAAAACTTGAGGCATCAGAGGTTGAATCTGAGTATGAGTTAAAGTTCTGGCTTAATCATTTGTCAAGTGGCTTTAGACAAGTCCTTTTTTCTCTTGGCTTCATGCTGTGCGGTTTCATAGTTCTCCAAAGCAAACTCCCTGCCCTTAAAAGAAGAGGGTAGTCAATTTATACCTGAGAAGTGTCTCATGATTAATTTCTTGACACCTGTAATGTCTGCATATGCAGCTATTATCCCCAGAGGTATGGACCTCAAAATTTTCTGTCTACTGCTCATGCTGTGTGTGTCATGGGCCTTAGTAATATTTTGGAGTGATAAAGTTAGTGCTGATAATGAAATAGAAAATGCATGAACTTGATATCTGTTGGATTTTAAATCTTTGATTATTAGAAAGTTTTCTAAGAAAGTCTTAGGAAATATTGCTATTATGAACATAACATACCCACAACACACAACACTTACTGTATTTTCCCCCCATTGGTAGTATACTCTGTACAGAATATTATCTCTCTAAAGAAAGGACAGGATGAGGATTTACCACATGTATTTAACTTCAGTGTTGCTTTAAGTCTTCTATTTATATTTTAGAAATAAGTTTCTGAGATTGCTTGCCTAGGATTAATAAGCAAGAGTAATAAGATGTGATTATAGGAAGGCATGGGTAAGGGAGAGGTTAAAAATAAGTTTCAGGTTTTAGGTGGAGGGTGTAAATTGTTGGGAGAAGAAGAGTGGAAATATGAGGGAAGGAGAGAGGGGAGGGCTTAATTTATGTACCCAGTGATTTTTGCTTATATTTGCTTATATTGCTTATATTGAAAAAAGTATTTCAAGAAAAGAGGAATTCACTACATCAAATGCTGTAGATTGGTCTGCAGTGGAAATATTTAGAACTGTTCACATCATTGTTGACCTGGACTGGAATAGTTTTAATGGAGTAGTTGGGACAAAAGTCAAACTGGAGTAGGTTCAAGAGAGAAGGGGTACCTGCAGCCATCATGCTAATGGCCATGATTTTTAGACCACAAAATTCCAGCCTTAGTCCTTGAACATGGAGAGTTTTCTGTGTAATCATTTCAGAAAATGTAAACCCCTATAAGAAAAACTTATAAAATGCTTTTTTAATCAGAATTTTAAAATGCATTGTGCAGAAATGTATCAATAGAATATTTGCTAGGCAGAATAGAAAGGCTTAAATATAGAAGAACCATTACAAAAGCCTGTGGCTCAATGAGCAGGGCGCTGGCCCCATATACCGAGGGTGGCGGGTTCAAACCCGGCACCAAACTGCAACAAAAAAATAGCCCAGCGTTGTGGCAGGCACCTGTAGTCCCAGCTACTCGGGAGGCTGAGGCAGGAGAATCGCCCAAGCCCAGGAGTTGGAGGTTGCTGTGAGCTGTGTGACGCCACAGCACTCTACCGAGGGCGATAAATTGAAACTCTGTCTCTACAAAATAAATAAATAAAAGAATGGAAGAAAAAGTATCCAAAGTACTCAGCCCTAACTATGAAACTAATTTATGGCTTTCACATGAAAGCTATAATCCACTTATAACCTAAAAATATGGGGAGGGAGGAGAGGGAGGGGGTAGGATGGGTGGAGGGAAGGTGATTGGTGGGATTACACCTGCGGTGTATCTTACAAGGGTACACGTGAAACTTATTAAATGTAGAATATAAATGTCTTAACACAATAATTAAGAAAATGCCAGGAAGGCTATGTTAACCAGTGTGATGAAAATGTGTCAAACGGTCTATAAAACCAGGGTATGGTGCCCCATGATCGCATTAATGTACACAGCTATGATTTAATAAAAAAAAAATTCCATAAAATAAGAATGGTGGTTTTTTTTTTCTTGTTGAAGAAAAATGTAACTATTTTTGCATAAGGAGCTGCTTAAGAATTGAAAAATGAACCAAGGTTAAAACCTAAAGAAAAAGTGCTTGTCTTAGGTTTTTTTGTATGAATTGATTGAAACAGAAAACAAAAATAGCCAGGCATAGTGGAGCTCCTGCTTGGGAGGCTAAGGCGGAAGGGTCACTGGAGCCTAGGAGTTCAAAGCCAGCCTGGCTGACATAGGAAGACTTTTGTCTCAAAAAAGAAAGAAAGAAAGAAAAACAAAACAACAACAATAAAGAAGCAAATTTAAAAAGAAGGTCAAAATAAGCATAAATGGGAAGAAATTAAAAAGAGACACTACAGAATATTTCACTGCCCCCATATCTTCCCTGTTCTCACTTTAAGAATGTAATTTTTGGCTTCTTTTCTTTTTTTTTTTTTTTTGTAGAGACAGAGTCTCACTGTACCGCCCTCGGGTAGAGTGCCGTGGCGTCACACAGCTCACAGCAACCTCCAACTCTTGGGCTTACGCGATTCTCTTGCCTCAGCCTCCTGAGCAGCTGGGACTACAGGCGCCTGCCACAATGCCCGGCTATTTTTTTGGTGCAGTTTGGCTGGGGCTGGGTTTGAACCCGCCACCCTCGGCATATGGGGCCGGCTCCCTACTCACTGAGCCACAGGCGCCACCCAATTTTTGGCTTCTTTTCATCTTTTCTGTATGAAATCCATCCTCAATGGTGGAAAGTGGAAAAAGTAATTTGACACCAATTGAGGAAAAAGAGAAAGAACAAAGAAGGACATCACAGAATTAAGAAGCAAATGAGGAACAAAAAAAAAAAAAAAAAGAAAAAGAAAAGGTGGGAGGGAAGAAGGAAGAAAAGAAAATCTGAAAGTAGAATATAACAGAAGCGGACTGACTTCCAGAGGTCAGGGCCATGTGGGCTCAAAACACATTTAGAGGAATTCTGCACATTTCCCTACTACACCCCACATCCCTAGCCCTTTAAATACATTGCTCAGTATTCTGAACTGCTGCCAGGACCGAGATATTTTTACAATATAAATATTGTAAATACACTGGAAGGAAGATATTCCCATAAGCTTTAAACTATAAAGCTCTGCATTCTATTGTGATTGTTTAATGACATAAGGTAGTTTTAGTAATGTATTCAAGGTCAAGAATCATTTCTTTTTAAAATATAAGGACATGAATCCTCCTTTGTCAAGCTCATTAACAGAAAATGATATCTTTATTATTTGTCAGTGGATTTCCAATCAATTACCATCTAATGCAAAAATAATCCCAGGAGCTAAGATTAAGTATTGTTTAAATCATAGAACCAAGACCTATAGTCAGACATGACCTCAATAATGCAAATGTATTTGTGAATATCTGGGGAGACAAATTCATTTATAACAACAGACAGTGTCAGGAGAAGATTAAAATATATATGCACCACATAGATGAAATAATTGTAATCAGGACAGCAGAATTACCACAATTGGAGAATTTCACTGAATAGCTGAATTTCACGTATAACACAATCAAATTTTCTGCCTCATTCAGTCTCACCAGTGTTCATTTCCTGGATGTTCTGATTAATTTAAACTGTGGTTAATTGAACACTGAAATATTCGGGAAACTCTGACAGGAACAATTTGCTGTGGACAATTTTCACCTGTACTCTCAAGATTTAGAGGCCATGTGGGTAGAATGAGATAGGTGAGATGAATTATATTTTCACTAAATGTCTGCCATGAAAGTAGAGATTTTACTTGAGAGTATATATAGCAAGGAAGGTATAAAAATGCAAAGGTTAAAGCATTTGTTTCAATGCTTATAAATAGTTATGAGTCTCAGTGTTCATTGGTAGAAAAAGTTTGCAAGCGATTTCAAAGTTGTGATCCTGAACTAGGCTTATATTTATACGTTATTTTCTTACAAAGAGAATTTGTCCATTCAACCACATGTTAAAAAACAGTCATTCTTTTCACCATGCTAAACTGGAAAATTTTCCAGGAAATGTTTTAAGTGTATTTAAATTAGAGTTATTTTTATAAAACAACTATCCATATTTAGACATTTATAGATCCATTGATTCTCAGTTTTCAGATTTAGACAGATAATTTAAAAACAGTGGATGCTACTACCTATACACTTCCCTACTGCACCCTACATCCCTACTGCTTTAACTAAATTGCTTAGTAGTTCTGCATTGCTGCCAGGAGATATCTGAGATATTTTTACAATATAAATACACTGGAATGAAGATATTCCCATAGTGTCGCTATTTAATGTTGAGGAAGTTAATGTCACAGAATGCTTTATTTCCCCAGGCAGTATCACATCTTCTCTTCAGGAGAATGTAAAAGCCAGTCACAGCTATTAATAGTGTATTCTATTACTAGAGAAAAATGTTGATAGTCATAGAATCACGACCCTTAAAGATTAACTGATTTAAACTATCTTAAGATGAATTCATACAATTCTGAGCCTACATAATCTCCAACTTGTTGCCACCGTTATCATTTTAATGGTGTTGTAACTAATGTAAATATCTATTAGTGATATCAGTCCACATGCTCATATGTTTTATCTTTTAATCTTGTGATCATGAGCCAGTGATATTTTCCTGATTAGATTAAATCATCATTGGCTACTCCATGACATCTGAACTGTTACGGCATAGTTTGTGAAGACAATCTGAGATTTGCCAGTAATTATTAGCAAGATCATCATCAAGAAAGGGGATAAGATACTAAAAAGTGATCTTCCTCACAATTTATAGCTGAAATAATCTTCTACAAAAGGCATGCCAATATGAAAAAGATGGACCCGAAAGTAACCTTGGTTTATCCAGGCTAGTACTCTTATTTTACAGATAAGGAGCCACAGTGGTTTATTGACCACTCCAAGATCACACAGCCAGTGAGAGAATATTCTCTATGACCCCAAGCAGAAGGTGCATGACTAAAAGTGAAAGTGGTAGGAAGTAGACAGAGCAGCTTATAAGACTCTGTTAACACTATAATAAAAGGACCTTAGAAGCAGCAATGAAAAAACAAGAATGCGCCCATTTTTGTGCATGTCCATAGAGCTGTCTCTACCCTGGTGTAATAACCTGGCTACATAGTTGTCCCAAGTCCTGTCATCTTTCCATCTCCATGGCCTCTCGGGTGACTTTAAGAGTGTCTCTTTCTGTCTCTCTTTGAGATTATTTTCATTTTGACTGTTGTCCTTAGCATAATGACAGAAGATTAATGAAAGTTAAAAATAAACCCCTTGTTTTTTATCCCTAGAAAAAGCATTTGAGTTTAAGGCTGGGTCAAAAAAAGAGATTTGCAAGTATTTTTTTTAAATTAATGTTTTAGGTATTTTACTAATCACCTTTCCTTTAACTCAACCATAGTTTCAGCTGAAGAAGTTAATAAAATAGTTAGATGGATATTTCCTAATCTATTTATTTTTCCTTTTTTGTTTTTGTAGGAATTGATGAGGTCTTTGAATATCTGCTGCAGTATGGTAAGAAAACTAATAATTTGGGGGCAGGAGAACAACACAGGGAAGGAAGTTTCACATTTGGTGAAACAAATAGAATTTTTGCAGAGCTTACTGCTTTGAAACTCTTGAAAATGTACTTAGTGGTTTTGTGACTCATGGAGCATATCAAATATTGAAAAGCTGTCAGTGAACGGGATGAAAAATTCTCTTTTAAATACAGTTGGAGGCACTGTAAAAACTAGCAATTCTAAACCTATTGCAAAATCTAAATTGCTGAAAAGAACTGTCATCTCAGAATGATTATGTTTCTCTTGTCAGTCAGCTAAGATGAATGGTAAGTTCGAAAGGTCTTACTTACTGTTACTGCTTTGTCCATCCATCTGTCCATGCAGGCACCCAATGGTTACTGTGTGAGTGAGTTAGTATCAGGTAGTATATTATCTAGGCACTGAAGAACAACAGCTTGCTTACAAATTTCCTCTGACTCAGACAAGTCCTGAGCTCTTGCTGCCTTTTAAATAAGATATGCTACAGAGAAGGTAGTGACTAAACATGGTCTTGCCAAAGCAGATAAAAATATGTATGCATTATTAAGATTCAAATGTGTTTGAGTTTGTAGTGCTATATATTTTAAATTGTTTTATTTCAATGAAAATAACCCATTAATATGTTTCTTTTGTTAAAAGTTTGAATATTCCAGACAAAGTGAAATACCTTCCCGAGCCTAAGTGTTTGGTATGTTTCCTTCCAGACTGAAATATATAATTTACATGTAGTTTATGCCAATAGGCTTATATTGCATGAATTATGCTGCACCCATTTTCTTGCACTGAATACATCTGGGAGATATTTCCTTCATCATTGCAGTTGTCCCCAAAATCTGTCTGTGGTTGGTAAGGAATGTAATCTTTGGTTTAATAGACATAGTCACTTGTAGGGCAGAAATATAAGGTATAATAAGGTCTGGTAATATACATCTTACTTAATAGTGAATAGTGTGAGGCAATTGTGGAGGGATTGCCAATTTTTGGTGATTTCTTTCTGAATATCTGCTTCCTTCTGTTGAAAAGTTGAAAATTTAACTTAGACAGAAGTCTGAATACTGTTGACCTAAACTGGAAGGTTGAGAGTACAATTCTCCTAGTAGAGTTGTTACGATCATTAGGAAAACACCATCTGGACTTTACTTTTTAAATTTTTTTTTGTAGAGACAGAGTCTCACTCTGTCACCCTCAGTAGAGTACCGTGGCATCACACAGCGCACAGCAACCTCCAACTCTTGGGGTTAGGCGATTCTCTTGCCTCAGCCTCCCAAGTAGCTGGGACTACAGGTACCTGTCACAACGCCTGGCTGTACCATTTGGACTTTATAGTGACTAACAAATTGGGTTAGGGCAAGTAGTGAAGATCCACTGGCTGTGAACTCTAAGGTGGATACACCTTATTCTTTCTCTCTGTGAGCTAGAATGACTTTCACAGCTGATCAGCTCTATAACTGAGGTCAACTTTCTGCATGTTAGAACCAGCACCTCTATAAAAGGGAGACCATTTGAAACACTTCAATGCTAAGTGCAAATTTATTTCCATACTTTTTCTTCTATTTGCAGTATGATTAATCCTACTACTATTTCAAGGATCTATTTTATGTTGAAATTTTAATTATTTTCTAATCAATTACTGAGAATGGAGGAAGCTAGCTGGCCTATTTCCTCTCTGTTCTTTTACCTTCTTTGCAAGCCAGTGAAAAGATGTTGATGCATAATCTCTATAGATGCCATGATTAATTATGTCATTATAAATGGCTTATTCTTGCTGGTCCTCCACAACTACGGGGAAAAGAATACAATGTCATTCACAAAGAAGACTGAAGTGATTTTAACTCCTGTATCAAATGCTTCAGATAGCTGGACTTCGACATTTGTGTTCAGTCCCAGATAAAATGTGGTCTCATTATGCAACTTTGCCACCAAATCCTAGTTTCGTGGTGTTATCCAAAGCTACCCTTTTCCCTTACAGACCCAAGTCCCCTCCCCAAAGCCCAGGGGAGTGTAAACAAATCCTTTTCTCTCAGGGGTACATGAAAAGCCAAGTCATCATCCAACACAATAAAATAAGCTGGTGAAGGAAAGAACCAATCAAACCTCTTTGATTCTGAGACTTAGGAAAAGCACTTAGGAAACCTCATAGTCTGCCCATCAGAGGGGAAAAAAGGCTCCAATTAAATGGGAAGAGTACTCATTTTAAGCACTCTAAAATGTTAAGATTTAAGAAATACAGTGCTTAACGTTCTGTAGAGCTACAACAAAGAATACGCTAACCTTAGAATTTACACGCCAAGCTTCTGCCAAGCCATTTCATAATGTACTTTAAAAAAATTTCATGCTTTCTCACAAAAAAGCGCCCCTCCCTCCCCTGCTGTCAGCCTGCATGTTCCCAGGCATGTGAATTGCATACTTTTGAAGTTCCAGTGAGGCTGCTAGCTTGAAGGTGAAACTCTTGCCAATAATATTGCTACACCAGATGCTTAGAACCATTGCTGCTGAGTGGCTTATTTTCTATCTTGATATTTTCTCTCCGTGACTTTGGCTGGGTAGGCCACTGTTTTGTCAGGCCAGTTTCCTCATATGTGTTGGCTGTGCTTTGGAAAGTGAAATTAACTACCACCTGCTGGTTCCATTTCTATTATCTTTACCTGTACAAAAGAATTCCCTCTCTTTAATAAATCATTATGCCCTTACTGCATTCCTTCCATTAAAACCTATCATTAGGAGTTCAGTTAAGCTATTGGTTCTGACATTTTATTATATGTACATTTTTACTTTTTACATGACTACAGAAATACTTTGCTATTACCTTAATCATATGCTGGAGTTAAAATCCTTCTAAAACGTTATAAATAGCATAACTAGACTATTGTCTACTGGAGTAAAATAATATAAGCGGAAATTCAGAGATGAAAAAGAAAAAAAGGGAAGAAAATAAGAGGGAAAGAAAGGAATTTTTAAGAATAGCTTAGGAAAGCAGTAAAAAAATGCAATTACCATAATTGTATCAGGATTATAAACTTGAGAGATAAAACAGGTTCTACAAAACCTCCTTATTTTATACATTGAGAGAAATTACATAGAGAAATTTTAAAAATCTGTCTTGAATCCCATAACTGGATTAGCAGTAGAGGAGACTGGGCCTGCAGTTTGATTCAGCCAGACATCTTGCAATTTTACATGTTGACCATAAGATGTAACATTTAAAAACTCATCTGTGGGACAAACATGGTTGATACATTTTAAAACTTTTTTTTTTTTTTTGAGTTTTTAAATGTATGGGTAACAGTGTCCCAAAGATACAATTATAATACAAGATTAGAATAGCACTCAAAGTTCTATTTATGTCGATTGCATAAATTATACACTTTAAAAACATTTATGAATATGTATTACCATTATCAATGGTGTCTTAGATCTCTAATGAATATTTGTGTGTGTGTGCCTATCTGTGTGTGTAAGTACACAAATTCCTTGGAGGAAGAATGGAGCAAATGAATTCAGATACAATCAGAAATCTCAAATCCTTTGTCTATTTCTGGTATCTGCTTTGACCAGAATAGCTTTCTGGAGTTTAGAAGTGTTTGCTTTCTTTCTCAAGATAATTAAAATGGGAAGTAGAAATGTGGGGCAGGTTAATTTTTTTATTTATTCCAATTCATCTTTCTACCTATAGATCTGCTTGTGTTCAAGGAAGCAATAAAATAGTACCTCTTCACCCTCACAGTTTGTGTACAAAATGAGAAATAAAAAAGAAGAGCCTGATGAGAGAGAGAAAGCAGCTAGAAATATGACAGCTAGTAGAACTCTATGTTCATGGAAGGAAACAAAGAGTTTGGGAAAAGCATGACCACTTTTTCTGCATATAATGACCTTTTCCTATGTCCCAGGCACCATGCAAGTCACTGAAGATACAACAAGAAGAAAAACACAGTCCTGGTGCATTAAGAGCTCATAGGCAAGTGGATAAATTATATTTGTAATAAATATTTGTATTATTATGAATTAAGTGCTATAATAGAGACATGCAAAAATTTAGGATAATAAGATCTAGAATGTTGAAGTGTACCTGGAAATAATAATGTGTACATTGAGGGATGGACAGGGTCTTTCGAGATATTCAGCCTTATTTTTGTGTCTCCAAAGCCTGGGCATTTTCTGATGCTTGGGGACAGTATTATCTATGCTTGCTTCAGTTTGGAAATGTGTATCTAGGTTCTTGCTTAAAAATAGGAAGAGCTTAATATATACTGAATGACTGATAGCTTAGTTCAAACCAGTTTCTAAGTAGCAATGAGGTGGGTGTTCCCCGTAGCTCAGTGGGTAGGGCGCCAGCCACATACACCCAGGCTGGTGGCTTCGAACCCAGCCCAGGCCAGCTAAAACAACAATGACAACTGCATCAACAACAACAACAACAAAAATAGCCAGGCACTGTGGTGGGCGCCTGTAGTCCCAGCTACTTGGGGAAACTGAGGCCAGAGAATCGCTTAAGCCCAAGAGTTTGAGGTTGCTGTGAGCTATGACGCAACAGCACTCTATTGAGGGCAACATAGTGAGACTGTCTCAAAACAAAAAAGAAAAATAAAAAATAAATTAATTAATTAAAAAAATAAGTAGCAATGAGGAAAGAGTAGCTTCAATTCAGTATTCTGAAGGAGGACTCCTCATAGTCTAACAATTGATTCAACCAGTTCCTTTTTGTTAGACTGTCATTTGTTTTGTTTTGTTATTATTATTATTATTTTTTTTTTTTTTTTGTAGAGACAGAGTCTCACTGTACCGCCCTCGGGTAGAGTGCCGTTGTCTCACACAGCTCACAGCAACCTCTAACTCTTGGGCTTACACTATTCTCTTGCCTCAGCCTCCTGAGCAGCTGGGACTACAGGCGCCCGCCACAATGCCCGGCTGTTTTTTTGTTGCGGTTTGGCCGGGGCTGGGTTTGAACCCGCCACCCTTGGCATATGGGGCCGGCGCCCTACTCACTGAGCCACAGGTGCTGCCCAGACCTTCATTTGTTAATTGGCATTGAAACTAAGCATTAGTTTCAGCATCCTTTAAATACACCTTACTCCTGATATACTATGTACTATATTTTTTCTCATGTTCTTTGTATTTAGACTATAAACTTGCCAGAACTCAAAATAAATATTTTTAGAATTCTGTTCAGCATTGTAGTGCCCAGCATGTTGTATAAACCCAATATATTTTGAAAATAACCTAGAGATTAACTAACTGGAAAGAGCCCATTTGAATAAGCAACCCATACCATAACTGAAGTGAGAAGGAGAGCTTCCTCTGGGATCTAAAGAATTTTTTGACACCAAGTTGTCTTTTCCCAAGCTGCCCAGTGTCTATTGTAGTCTAAGGAAATAAAGAAAGGAGGGAATAATCTATTTTATGGGCTTTCAGACAATTTCTTCTGAGGGTCCTGTGGGGTGAGCATCCCAAATCCTGACTAGTAGCCACAGCATCAGTGTTTCCAGTGTGTGAAGTACTGATTTGGGGCTATGAAGATAACTTTGCCTACCAAGTTAACTTATAAAAAGTTATTTAACTTTCTAAGTTGTTAAAATACCATTTATTTCTAACAATATAGTTCTCTATCACTGTAATTTTTGTAGTATCTTAATTTCAACTACAAAAATGTACAGGCAGTAATGGGCTAGCCAAGGTACCTAATTATCAATTATAATACTGTTTCTGATATTGTTTGCATGGAAATATAGATTTTTTTAGTTCTACACAATAGCTTAATAAATAAACTGTTGAAACACAATCTTTTGGTAGGTTGAGAATTTCCTATGTTTACATTTTTATTACTTCTTTTTACCTTCTTTCCTATTAGCTCTTTCCAACACTGAGGTCTAATGGTGATTGAGTCTGATTATAAACACACTATCTAGCTGCCCTTCTTTTCAGGTAGCAGGTACTAAAATGGCATGATATGGAAATGGAGATGATAATAGCTACACATTTTCTACTTTTCAGCATTGATAGAAAAATAATTGAGGCGATATTTATGAATACTAGGAAAAAATGTGCCATATTGGAATTTGAATGTCATTATTCTCCCATATGCTGTATGAGGAAGAAAAATGTAAACATCATTATTGTTCATCTCTCTCCTTTTATCCCAGACTGAGTGACCTTTCAGAGCCCTTCATTCTGAGCAATCTAATTGGGAAGTTCTCAAACACCTATGGATTGTGGCTTTTGTAATCCCATTGCTATTACATGTGAAATGTGTACAGTATCACTAACCAACCCCCAATACAATTTTTATTTGTAAATTTAACAGGGTAGAAAAAAATCAGTTTCAACTTCTCAGAAAATAGCTGTCAAAGGCAAGCAAAATGCATTCCTGGACAAGGACCTAGGGAAAGCAGAAAGTTCATTGTTAAGAAATGTTTTGTCATATGAAGAAGCTGGCTAGGGGGTAGGGAGGAATACAGAGCCATCTCCCGACTTTCAAGCTCAATAAACTGCTGCATTAGCATATCCAGGGAGTATTAGCAAGTGGGGGTTATTTAACGTGTTGGATTTGCCTTGAACTACTTCTACAACTGAAAGCAATAGCAAGGCTCTGGTGAAGGCTCGCAAGGAGAAAAATAAAAAGCCGAAAGTTCTAATCAAAACTCTAATCAGAAAGATGACAACTGGTGAAGATTATTAAATTTTCTTTGCTCCCTTGATGAATTTAATAAAGAACTAATCAAAGATCATTAGAAGGCTTTTGTGCCTGGCTTGCATTGTAGCTGGATTGCAATCTGAATTTGTGTTTTAGTGGGCTTCTGGGGTTGGGTTGGACATGTAAATATATTAAAAACTATAGATGGCTAGACATTATTTTAGTATTTTTAGTTAACATACAGACCCATGAAAATGTATAAGCTACTTATTGTGCTCATCTACTCCAACTAAAAATATAGAGGATTTTGATTTTGATATTTAGTAATTAGAATTTAAAAATTTTATATCAGTGTCTAGCTCAAAAATTTTCTAATGATCTTTGATTAGTTCTTTTCTTAAATTACCAGGAAAATAAAAAAAGTATCATTTAATTTCCAGAGCATAAAAATATGTAAATAACTCTGTAACTACAAGACCCACTAGAAATTTATAGAAAATTATGGTAATATTTGAAGAGGTTTCTTGCCCCTCCCAATTCTGAACATTTGCTTAATGTTCCTTGTTTTCAAATGATCTCCCCATAGCCTTCTAACTAAATTTTAAGTACTGCATTTATAGTGCCTTATAAACTATGCATTTTGATTTCCTTTTTTATGACACATACATGCCATCCATTTCTGGTGCTCAGTTTGTCATGCCTCATTGTCTGAATGGTTTAATGCAGTCACCTGCCCACTGCCCAACCCCATGTTAGCCCAATAATGTAGGCTTCCTGCCATTATTTTACATTCCCCCATCTCAAAGAACCCTGCATTTCTCTGAATTTATGACATTTGGTTTTGATTTGTTTTAGCAGCAACATACCTTTATGCTCTTTATAAAATAATTGGCTCTCATAAAGATAAAAGCTCAAGATTTTTTTAAAGTATAGTTATATCCTTAATAAAGTAGTTCTTAGCCTTCTACCTGTATTTTTTCCAGTTCAGAAAAAATTATTCTGGAATTATCAGGATGAATAAAGAAACAAAAGAAATAGGGAGGATCTCTTTAAAATGTAATAAAAATATTAAACTATGAATATTGGCCCCTTTTGTCAGATTCTGCAGATCAACTTTAATTAGCTTTGTGCTATCTATTTAAATAAAAATTAGATATTTAGCACCACTTATTAAATAGGGCTTCTTTTCCTCAGTGCATGTTTTTGTTAGGCTTATCAAAGATCAAATGGTGATGCATGGCTGGGTTCATCTCTAGATTCTCTATATTATTCCATAGGTCAATGTCTCTATTTTTGTGCCAGTACCATGCTGTTTTGATCACTATAGACTTATAGTATAACCTAAAGTCTCGTAATGTGATGCCTCCAGATCTGTTTTTATTTCTAAGAATTGTATTGGCTATTTGAGGTTTTTTCACACCTCTCACCATTCACAAAAATCGATTCTCAGTGGATAAAAGATTTAAATTTAAGACATGAAACAATGCAAATTCTAGAAGAAAATGTAGGGAAAATACTTAAAAATATTGACTTGGGAAAAGATTTTATGAAGAAGACCCCTCTTCCCTGGAAATTGTAGCAACACCAAAAATAAATAAATGGGATTTGATCAAGCTAAAAAACTTCTGCACAGCTGAGGTTACCATAAAACTAAAGCAAACAGACAGCCTTCAGGATGGGAGAAGATTTTTGCATGTCAAAAATCTGAGAAGGGCCTGATAACTAGAATCTACAGAGAACTCAAATTAATCAAGAAAAGAGCAAACAACCCTATTTATAAGTGGGCAAGAGACTTGAACAGAAACTTCTCTGAAGATGACAAATGGCCAACAAATGCATGAAAAAAATGCTCATCATCTTTAATCATCAGATAAATGCAAATCAAAACCACTCTGAGATATCACCTAACACCAGTAAGATTACCTCATATAATAAAGTCCCCAATCTGCAGATGCTGGAGTGGATGTGGAGAGAAGGGAACACTTCTATACTGCTAGTGGGATTGTAAACTAATACAACTTTTATGGACAGAAGTATGGAGAATTCTTTTTTTTTTTCTTATAGAGACAGAGTCTCACTGTACCATCCTCAGGTAGAGTGCCATGACTTCACATGGCTCACAGCAACCTCTAACTCTTGGGCTTACGCGATTCTCTTGCCTCAGCCTCCCGAGCAGCTGGGACTACAGGAGCCCGCCACAACACCCGGCTATTTTTTTGTTGCAGTTTGGCCAGGGCTGGGTTTGAACCCACCACCCTTGGCATATGGAGCCGGTGCCCTACTCACTGAGCCACAGGCACCACCCGAGAATTCTTAAAGAACTAGAAATTGACCTTCCATTTAATCCCACAAGTCTATTATTCTATTACTAGGTATCTACTCAGCAGAACAAAACTCATTTTACCACAAAGACATTTGCACCAGAATGTTTACTGTAGCTCAGTTCATAGTTGCCAAGTCATGGAAGCAACCCAACTGCCCAGCAACCCATGAATGGATTAACAAACTGTGGCATATGTATGTATACCATAGAGTACTATTCAGCCATAAGAAAAGATGGAGACTTTACATCTTTTATGTTTACTTGGATGGAGTTGAAACACATTCTTTGTAGTAAAGTAGCTCAAGAATGGAAAAAATATCCAATATAGTTAATACTAATATGAAACTGATATATAAACAATATATGCCCACATAAATGATAAAATACAAATATAGTCTAGCAAGGAGAGGAGAGAGGAGGGTGAGGGGAGAGGGGAGGGCAATTGGCAGGATCTCACCTAATGTGCACAGTGTGAGGGTGAAGGGCTCTTCTATAACTTGAACTTTACCTTAGAAGTGAGAGCAATGTAATCTAAAAATTTGTACTCTCATATTAATTTGAAGTTTTGAAAAAGAAAAAAAATTAGGTATTTAAAGGAGATAACTCAACCCTGTGCACATAATAGGGGGAAACATGTTTCTGTATTAGGTGCTATATTTCTTTTTATGTGGACTATGTAAAGCTTATTAAAAAAATGTTTTAAATGTACTGAGATGGCTAGTATAAACCTCTACTTGGATTAGATAAATCTGTTCTTTTACTAAGCATTGGTAAAGACAATCAACAATGTAACTCTGAATTATAACCCTTTTCTGTTGGACAAAGGAAACAGATGGGAATTCTGTAGACAGAATTCTTAATATTTAAATGGTAAACTAAATAAAATTAGGTTTCCAGAAAATCTTAGAAATGAATACTTTAATTTAAAAAACTTTCCTGCTAACTTTCAGCACCATTCTCATTACAGAGGACAAATATTAAGACAATTAACTCTTAGAAGCAACTTGAGATTAAGTCTGAAGGAACTTCAATTTCATAATGATCTTTATATTTAACATGGTCTTGAATATATTTGTCTAACTCTTCATGTTTTCCATGAAGCTGCTGCCCATCTTCTCTCATTTCCTATTTCTGATGCTCTTTACTCTTGCAGATCCAAGTTTCTCTTTGACCTAGAACAGATCCTTCTGGTAGTGAAGGTAGGCTGGAAACAAATTCTCTGTTTCCATTCTCCGAATGTCTTTATTTAACTCTTGTTTGTGAGACCTGTTTTTGCTAAGATGAAATTCTGAGTTGATTTTTTTTTCTTTCAGTACTTTAAAGAATCCATTTAATTATTTTCTAGACTCTGCTGCTTCTGATGAAAAAGCAGTGATAATTCTTATCCTTGGCCCCTTGTATATAAAGTGCCTTTTTTCTCTTTGGTTGCTTTAAATATTTTATCTTTATCTTTGGTTTTCAACAGATTGGCAATGATGTACATTGGTTGGTTTTCCTTATATTAACCCTGCATGGGTTTGTTTAAGGGTAAGTCAGTCTTTTTACAAAATGTGAGGAGTGTGGGCCATTTCTTCAAATTATTTTTGCCTCAAATTATTTTCTTCTGGGACCCAATTACCTGTATGCTAGGCTGCTTGGTATCATCCCTGAGGTTTTTCTTATTTTTCTTCAATCTTTTTTTCTTTCTATTCTTCAGATTAAGTCATTTCTACTGGTTTGTGTCTAAATACAATAACTCTTTGATCTGTTAAATCTGATCTGCTGTTAATCTCATCAGTTTCTTATTTCAGTTACTATACTATTCAGTTCTAAAATTTTCATTTTATTATATTTATGGTTTCAATTTCTCCACTATTTCCTGTTTGATCACTCATTAAGAGCATATTTTTTGAATTTTTTTAACATAATTTTCTTTTAATTATTTGTATTCTAGTAGTTTTTTTAAATTAAATATTGGTTTTTATGGATAATAACATTGTAGGAAGTCTAGATTCTGGATATTTCTCTGAAAAGGTTTGATTTTTGTTTAAGGAGGAATTTCATTTAATGGCTTATCTCTTTAAATTATTTAGGCTTAGTGTTTTACATTGTTAATGTAGATCTCTGTACAGTCCAAAGTATTTTCCAAACTCTTTTAACCTAACATTACTCACTGTCCAAACTGTATCTTCCATACAAATCTTTTTGAGGTTGGTTTTAGGCTTTGTTAGGATAGGTCTATAATAGGTCTGTCTTTAGGGTAATATTCCTTATTTCTAAAATGTGAACTTCCTGGTGTCTCAGCTGAATTTTAGAAGTTTCAATGAGATGTTAACAAATTTCTCCACTTCAGCAGGGCCAGAAATCCCGCATTCTCTGCTGCTGCTCTTCCCAAGTGGGTTCCACTTTCAACTCCCTAGTGAGGCTCAGGTTGCCTCACCCTGCACATGACAGCCCAGCTCTGAGCCATGGATTTGAAGGTGATTGCTTCATGGATTCTGAGGTTCCCTCTCTACATAGCTCCCTCCTGTCAGGCTACCTTGTTTCAGCTACCCTGAACTCTGATATCTGCCTCCTCAGCTCAACAGGACTACCATGGTCTTCTCAGACTCCAGATCTCTCGATCATAGTCAGGAAATTGTCTTGAGACAGAGAACTGTGGTAATCATGAAGTTCACCTCATGTATTTTCCTTATCTCACAGATCACAGTTTTACATTGCCTGCTCTCCAGTGCCTGAAATCAGATACACCACACATTTGTCGTGTTTTAGAGTTTGGGCTAGTCAAGTAGCAGTTATCCCATCATGGATGGTAATGGAAGTTCAAGAGTCACATCATGATTTCAATCCTACCTGAAATCATATTTTCATATTGGACAGAAACACAAGCACCATAGCACTTTATGTAAAGTTTCATTAAATAGCCTCTACCTCAGTTGCAAAAACTCAAGTAAAAGTTCATGTTAAGTCATTTTAAGCTCAAAATTATATAGGCTATGCCTAGCAAAATGCATGAAGTAACCATGTTTTTTTCTTACAAATTATTTCATCGTTTGCTAGATAGAGCAGAAAGAAATGAGGAAGAGCCCATTCTTTAGAGTTATGATTTATCTACTAATTAACCCTATGATCTTGGGCTTACAAATATATTTAATGTGTCTTTGTTTGGGAACACTCAAGTAACTTCACTGAAAACTAACAAAACCTAGTTGGAAATTTATGTTTGTAATTTGTCTTGATTATATCCTCTGAAAGATACTTTCTAAGGACAAACATCATTGCCATGGTTTTCTCACAGAATTAAACAGGTTTCAACTTTGGTAGTTGGAATGAAAATTTTGGAGGGCTTTTCTTAATTTAAGAAAGAACATTGCAAAGAAAGAAAGAAAGAAAAAGAAAGGAAAGAAAGAACAGAAATTTACCCCTATAGTTATATTCAGTACCTCTAGAAAGGAAAGAACCAATGACAGAAGAAATATCTGGGCAGCAAATAGCAGTTTGGTAGTGTCAAGGAGGTTGGAGGAGGCCTTTTAATTAAGAAAATGATATAAATATGTACATAATGTCATGTGAGTAATTAAATTGTCCTTTCTCTAGAGAGCAATATTAAGGCCTCAAGGGCCAAAATGATATACTAATTCAATGTAATTATACCTTTGGTGAAACATCAAAGATGCAATGTCAGTCTGCATTTCAATGCAGCTGAAATGCCATTATTTAAAGAAAGACCAATAGATGCAACAAGAGTACTTACCAACATGGTCTAGTGATCATTCTCAGTGCAAAATCTTAAGCCTGATACCTGTTCTGTGGGGTCTTTCACCTGCCCCCAGTTGACTTTTCTAAAACAGTCTTCACTCACAGAGTAGAAGTGGATTGAAAAGAAATACAGGTCCCAGATCACTTTTTTCCTCTTTCTCGATTTCTCTTTTAGTTATGAATTCTATTTTGCTCTGGAGGGAAAAAAATACAATCCCCTTGATATTTTTTCCTGTATGATCACCAATTCATCCTTCCCTCCAGTATTTCATACTTTAATGCTTGAAAATTGAAGATGTCTTGGAAGGTAAGGAGTCTAATGAGGGAGTTTGTATTGGAACCCTGGCCTCTGACATTTCTGCTAGATCAGCCATTCCTTCCATGCTTGAACGTGAATCTACATGTTAAATCATTTTAAGCTCAAAATTATGTAGGCTATGCCTAGCAAAATGCATGAGGTAATGATTATGATTATGAGGAATTTCTGGAACTAAGCCTGCAAGACTGTCTAAACGAGTGCAGAAATGGGATGTGGTAGCCATGCCTACAAATATATTGCAAAAAATAAAGGTTAAATGACAGAATTAAAATGAACCAACTCAATGAAGTCTCTCAGTACTACATAAATTTCAGACATTTCATAATGAAACTCAGATGTCTCTGTTGAGTTTTTTCTGATCATTATTACATGCAATGACATGTGAGGCTTCCTGCCTTTTCTACCACAATTTAATGGGACAAACTGCAGGTACACAGTCCTCCCTCACTTTCTGTGCCCATTTCTCTGTCATAGGTCATTGCCAGTAAATGCTAAAACCTATTGGTTTTTAAGCAGTGAAAAAGAATAATTCCATGTAAGAATTATTCTCATAATCTCAAAGTACTTAAATCCTGTATCATTCTGTGTTTACTCTTTTCTTTAATAACCGTCCTATATATTATGGAAAGAACAATGTGTTCTACAAGTTCTCAGCAGATTCTAGGGTTGAGGCTCAGTTCTCTTTTTTTTGTTCTTGTTCTTTACTTTTCTCAATTTATTCCTTCCATCTGCCCCTTGCCCCCATAGTCTGCCCTAGTCATTCTAGTCTGCTGTCCTTCATAATATGGACTCACCACCTTCTTCTTCATGAAAATACATTTATTAGTAGTAATATTTTATTGATATACTATTATTACATTGTTACAATATTGTTATGTTATTGTTATATGCTATATTATGTATGTAGCATTATATGTGTATAAAGGAATTATAGTACAAAACAGGGAATAATTTATGATTGAATAACTGGTCACACTATTGCTAAAGTTTTCTGAAATTTCCACCCCCCAACGAGTCCTTACTGGCAATCTTCAATGTATTTCTGGGGTCTGCTCTCTGCCTTCTAGACTGTAAAGCAGCTTTTTGTTTTCAATCTCTCTCTCTCATGGTCTGACCCTTCTCAGCTGTACAGCAGTAGGAGGAACCCACTCCAAAATTATGGAGCAGAGAAATTTGGCTCCCTCTTAGGCTCACCCTCTTCTGTCCAGACTCTCCTGGGGTCTATCTTCAATGAGTTAAAAAAAAAAAAAACTTATTGGATGCTTTCCCAAATGAAAGAGCAATTCTGCCACTCTCCTATAGCAACCACCTGAAACAACTATTGGATTACAATTTTTTTGTTTATAGCCATAATTTCTCTAAAAGTTAGTTTATACAATGTTTTAAATAAAGTGATTTGACAGAAGATTTAATAAGGTGACAGACAAAAGTGCAAGGCCAAGTTGTCAAGAGAGGTAATTCTGTCTGAAACAGGAAAAAATAGATAGAAGAAAAAGAGTTTGTAATTTCTATTTCTTTCTTCCAGGGACCTTAGGCATGTGTGGAAGAGAGTAAGTTAGAAAGATAGTAGTGATTGCCTTCTGAAAAATAAAGCTATTCTAAAGTTAAGTAACTGAGGAGTGAAACCATAGTCCACAAATGGTTCAGCTGAGGCCATAGAGAAAGAATAGAGCAATTTCTCAAATTCCAAGAATGCAAATGAGGCCTAGAGAACCGAAAGGCTGCTCTCAGAGGCAAGCACACAGCAGGTGTCACCTTAGGATTCCACTCGGGACAATGATAACCCTGGGTGAGAAGGGAATGGACTTTGCAGACTTGAGTCTGACGGCACATTTTCTACATCGTCAGGGTTATCATCTAATATTCTAAATCCTGCTTATTATATTGATTTTCAAACTTTAAGAGTGTTTTTGTATTTCAAGGGTTCCTGGTGGACATTGGGAATATTCCATAAAATAAACTACCTGGATCTATTTATAAAAATTTGAAGATTGCTTATACAAAGGATGTAATTTACAACTACTTTTAGATATCATCACCTAACAAACTCCAACATTGCCTTATTAAATATCCATTTATATATTTTATATACATTGCTTCATTTAAAATATGTAGATATGAAATAGTACTTAACAATAAAAGGTTTATAATAAGAATTTGGAATCAAAATAAGAAAACTTTTGTCCTAGTCAGAATAAGCTGTTCAATAGCAGTGAAGTCACATGCACAGCTCTAGTTTTGAATTCACTTTCTCCCAGTTCTTACATCACCAATAACAAAACTTTTTTATTGCAACTTCACTTTCATACATATTGTCAGCTGAATCACTGTGATAAATATTTTATAGGTTCAGAAAAAGTCAATGAATACTTAAAAATAATTTTAAAATCTATTCATAGTATATACTTAATATATTAATTGCCTTAAGGTTTTTCTGGAACGTGTAACAATGTGAAACGGTGTATGGATAATGGGATGTTTCTTTTCAGTGGGGTAGTCTTGCATAGTGGTAAAGAATAGCAAAGAGCCATACAGCAGATATTTAGTGATTATCTTTGGGTGTGAGTTTGCCAGTGATTTTTCTTTTTTATATTGTTCTATTATTTTTTAAGATTTTTACATTGATCATTAATTAGTTTCGAGGGTGGCAAATAAAGCCATAAAAGAATGGTAAGTAAATATTAATTAGTATTTTTATAATGTTTTGTTCAAAAAGATCTAAGTATAATAGTGAAGTCAGAAACCATAAATTGCAAAAAAAAAAAACTCTAAATGGAAAAGCTTACGTATTTGACTATTTCTAAATATTAAAATTCAGTATGATAAATAATCTATAAAGTTAACATAAAATAACTACTATGAAAATATTGGTAACATATATGACAAATGTTAACATGATCAATAATAGCTACTATGTAGATCAACAAAGATGATGAACTGTCCAAAATAAAAATGCCAAAGGAAAGGACCAGGCAAAAGAAAATGGACCAGCAAAAGAAAATGCAAATGACCTCTTGTGAAAAGATAACATATTCTCATTGATAAATAAATAAATGTAAAATAAAACTACAAGATAGTACTTTTCATATTCCAAATTGACAAATACTTAAAACATGAAAATGCATTGTGTTAATAAAATATGGGATAAAGTACACTCTTTTTTTTTTTTATTGTTGGGGACTCATTGAGGGTACAATAAGCCAGGTTACACTGATTGCAATTGTTAGGTAAAGTCCCTCTTGCAATCATGTCTTGCCCCCATAAAGTGTGACACACACCAAGGCCCCACCCCCCTCCCTCCCAAAGTACACTCTTTTTTTTTTTTTTTTTTGTAGAGACAGAGTCTCACTTTATGGCCCTCGGTAGAGTGCCATGGCCTCACGCAGCTCACAGCAACCTCCAACTCCTGGGCTTAAGCGATTCTATTGCCTCAGCCTCCCGAGTAGCTGCCAAAGTACACTCTTAATACACTATTATGGGAGTATAAATTGGCTTTTCATGGAGAATAATTTGACTTTGTTTATCAAAATTAAAGTATTCCTAACTTTGGACTCAGCAATTCTATGTTTATGAATTTATCCTATGGGGAAAGTTCAGTAAACATTCTGTGAAAGCGGTTAGTACCATCTAATACTTATGCTGTTCTTTTCTTCCTGATCTGCAACTGAATTTGCATATAAGTAGAGCATATAAGAGAGTTATTCTCAATGGAATATGAATGGAAGTGTGTAGGTTGCCTCCAGGCTGAGGTGATTGTGGGTGGGCATGAGGACTTCCTCTACACTCTCTTGATTTCCCTTGGAAGATTTGTCTCAGGAAATTGAGATTTTGAAATTGGTTGGCTGTTATAGCAGATCTGATATATATGAGAATATATCTACTCAGACTGGTTGTGATGGTTAATTTTAGGTGTCAACATACCTGGATTAAGAGATACCCAGATAGCTAGTAAAGCGTTGTTTTTGGATATGTCTTTGAGAGTATTTCCAGAAGAGGTTGGCATTTGAGTCACTGGACTGAGTAAGGAAGATCCACTCACCCTGTATGGGCATGCACCATCTAATTGGCTGCAGCCTCAGTTAGAACAAAAAGGCTGGCAAGTGTTCACTTCTTTCCACATCCGTGCCAGCATCTGCAGCTTTGTGATGTGGGCTTTTTTCACTGGGGTTAGGTGATATCTCAGGGAGGTTTGGATTAGGGACAATGAACATTTTTTCATGTGTTCAGAGAAGGTTCTTTCATGTCTCTTACACACTTATAAATGGGATTGTTTGCTCTTTTCTTGTTGATTAGTTTTGAGTTCTTGTAGATTCTGGTCATCAGCACGATTGTCAGATTTGTAGAGTGCAAGTATCTTCTCCCATTCTGAAGGTTGTCTGCATGCTTTAGTTGTACACTTAGCTATGCAGAAGCTTTTTAGTTTGATCATGTCCCATTCATTTATTTTTGATGTTACAATTGCCCAGAGTGTCCTTTTCAATAAAATCTTTCCCCAGGCCAATGTTGTTAAGAGTTTTCCCCCACACTTTCTTCTAGGACTTTAATCATTTTATGTCTTAAATTTGAATCTTTTATCCAGCGATAAACCCTTAATACACTGTGGTGAGAGCTGCAGGTCCCATTTGAGTCTTCTACATGTGGCTACCAAGTTCTCCCAGCACCATTTATTAAATAGGGATTCTTTTCCCCAGTGTATGCTTTTGTTTGGTTTATCAAAGATCAGATGTCAATACATGGCTGAATTCATCTCTAAGTTCTCTATTCTATTCCATAGATTTATATCTTTATTATTTGTAATAGCCAGGAATTTAAAATAATCTAAATGTCCACTAACAGGCTAATTATAGCACCATTACATACAGCATAATCTCATTTTTATAAAAATTATATGTATTTTTATATGTAGACAGAAATAGTTGAAAAGACATCTGTCAATCTGTACATTATGATGTCAGAGTAGCATGGGGTTATGGGAGATGCACCTTTTCTGCCATTGTAATTTTTCAATTATCCAAACCTTTTGGAGAGTTAATACCTTTATAAACAATAAAAAAGTCATGCTCATAGTTTACAAACTTAAATTACCTTGAATATTTCCTGGATAGGAAATACAAGCAAATAATAATTCGTATATATAGACATGGGTAGTACATTCAGTAATCAAAAGAAAACAAACAAAAAAGGCAAAATGACATATATCAAAAGAATAATTGTGTTTGTCTTGAGTAGTGGAATGCTTTGTTCTTTTCTGCATTTTCCAAATGGTCTGTATCAAGCACGTAATACTTACATAATTAGGTGGAAAGCTAACTTGCGAATGTTGCCAATGTAAACAGAAAATGAGAAAGTTTCACCTAAGACTACCCTCTTCTCTACATTAACCTCTCTTACGCCAGGGTAGCATCTTCCAAAGACATAAAAGCATTAAGTTGACCTTCAGCAGCCCTTATTGTACAGTTACACTTTTCTAGCTCCTACTTGCTAAAATAATATATATATTTTTAGCCCACATACTAGATTAGAATCTCATGTAAACAATCAGACCAGCTGGGTCTGATTCAAGAGGAATTCAGGAATCTCTTTGCTAATGAAACACGATGGTGGGACTATTAGAAAAAGTGAGATGATAGCAGACTGTTTAATAGTTGGTAGTACTTTGCTGGCAATGACTCTTTATTCTGAGCAATGTTGGTGAGAGGCACCTAAGAAATAGAGATAGGAGAAACCTCTTCAAAATTGGTGTTCCTAATCAGAAAATTTTGGCTCCTCTGGGTCAGTGATTTTTGCTTCCAACATTAAATTTCGCAAAATTTCAAACATACTGAAGGTAAAAAATTTTTATAGTTAATCCTCAGTTACCATCTAGGTCTTACCATTAACATTTTACTAAATTATTTTGTCTTGTGTGCATATATGTATATGTGTATAATCTCCAACCCTCTATCCATCTTATTTTTTGATAGATTTCAAAGTAGATTTCATACATCAGTATACTCCTTAAATGCCTCAGCATGTACATCATAAACTGAAGTTCAATATTAGTTTACATTTTCTTTCATTTAAGGCAAAATTTACAAAGAATGAAATGCTCAACTCTTTTTCCCCCATTCCACACATACGCTATTTTAAATTTTTTACATTTTGTTTTTTCTTTCTTTTTTTAATTTCAGATTAATATGAGGGTACAAATGATTAGGTTACATGTTTGCATTTGTTAGGTAAGGTCCATACACCCCTCACCCAGGATGCGTGCCATATACCCTTACATTGTGCCTGTTAGGTGAGAGCACACCAATCCCCTTCTCTCCCGCCCCTTCTTTTCCTCTCCCCCTAACTTGAATTAAATTGAGGGTTTTTTTTTCTTATGTGGAAATGCTCAATTCTGAAGTGTACTATTTACTGAGTTTGGCCAATTGCATATACCTCTGTAACTTAAATGCATACCAAGATACAGAACATTACCCAAACCCTACTAAGTTCTCTCCTATCTCTTTCCAGTTAACTCCCACTTCCTTTCCACCAAAATTAGAACCACTGTTCTACTTTTTTTTCCACAACACAACAGAACAGTTCTGCTTATTCCAGAACATTATATAAATGAAATCACACAATGTATGCTCTTGGGCTCTTGAATAAAGCTTTTTCTCTCATATTTTTTTGAGATTCAACCTTGTTATTAAATCAATAATTCATTCCTTTTTATTAAAAGCAGTATTCCCACTGAATGAATATATGACAGTTTGTTCATCCATGTTGCTGTTGACAGTTTGTTGATTTGTTCAAGTCTTTTGCCCACAAAGAAATGGGGTTATGTGTTGTTTTCTTATTGATTAATTTGAGTTCTCTGTGGATTCTAGTTATCAGCCATTCTGCTGTTGACATTAAACAGTTTGGGACTGTCATGAATGAAGCTGTTATAAGCATTCTTGTACAAATCTTTGTGTGAGCATATGTTTTAATTTCCCTTGAATAATTACTTAGGCGTTACTGTAAGTTACTGTAATTACATATATAGTTAACCCAGTAGATATATGTTTATTTTGATAAGGAACTCTCAGTCCTTTGTCCAAAGTGTTTGTACCATTTCATACTCTATCAATTAGGGTATGAAAATTCCAGGTTTTCTACATCCTCACTAACATTTACCATTGTTGGTCCTTTTAAATTTTAACCATTCTGGAAGGTGTGTGATTTCATTGTGATTTTATTTATTTATTTTTATTATTAAAATCTTCTAAAATTATTTTTTATTAAATAATAACTTTGTACATTGATGCATTTATGGGCTTCTGTGTACTGCTTTGATATACAATATGAACTGCTTACATTGAAATAATACATCCATCACAATTATACTCATTTCATAATAGTTTTGAAATGTACCATTGCATCATGCACAGTAGGTGAGGTCCCCCCAAATAACCTCCCTCCTCCCATATCCCACCTCCCCTCCCCTCTCTCTCATCTTCCCTTCTACTTTCTGGACTATAGTTATGTTTTGCCATTCATATGAATATATTGGTGATTATGTATAGATTTCATAGTACTATTGAGTACATTGGATACTTTTTTTTCCATTCTTCAGATACTTTACTAAGAAGAATATGTTCCAGCTCCATCCAGGTAAACATAAAAGATGTGAAGTCTCCATCCTTTTTATGGCTGCATAGTATTCCATGGTATACATACACCACAATTTGTGAATCCATTCATGGGTCAATGGCACTTGGGCTGTTTCCATGTCTTGGCTATTATGAATTGGGCTGCAATAAACATTCTGGTGAAAATGTCTTTGTTGTGAAGTAATTTTTGATCATCTGGGAATATACCTAGTAGAGGCATTGCAGGATCAAATGGTAGGTCTACTTTTAGTTCCTTGAGTGTTCTCCAAACTTCTTTCCTTTTGCATTCCCACCAGCAATGTAGAAGTATTCCCTTCACTCCACATCCACACCAACATCTGTAGTTTTGGGATTTTGTGATGTGGGCTAATCTTACTGGAGTTAGATGATATCTAAAAGTGGTTTTGATTTGCATTTCTCTGATGATTATGGATGAAGAGCATTTTTTCATGTGTTTGTAGGCCATGCGCCTGTCTTCATCACAGAAGTTTCTGTTCAAGTCTTTTGCCCACAAAGAAATGGGGTTATGTGTTGTTTTCTTATTGATTAATTTGAGTTCTCTGTGGATTCTAGTTATCAGACCTTTGTCGGAAGTATAACCTGCAAAAATCTTCTCCCATTCTGCAGGTTGTCTGTTTGCTTTACTTACTGTGCTCTTGGCTGTGCAAGAGCTTTTTAGTTTGATCAGATCCCAGTAATGGATTTTTGGTGTTGTTTCAATTGCCTGGGGGGGTCCTCCACATAAAATATTCTCCCAGGCCAATTTCTTCAAATGTTTTCCACTCTCTTCTAGTATTTTTATAGTTTCATGTGTTCTGTTTAAATCTTTTATCCAGTGAGAATCAATTTTTGATAATGGTGAAAGGTGGGGGTCCAGTTTCAGTCTTCTAAAGATTGCTAGCCAGTTCAACCAGCACCATTTGTTAAACAGGGAGTCTTTCCCCACTGAATATTTTTGATAGGCTTGTTGAAGATCAAATGACAATAAGTGGCTGGGTTCATCTCTTGGTTCTTTGTTCTTTTCTATAAATCTACCTCCCTGTTTTTGTACCAGTACCATGCTGGGTTTTTGTTTTTGCAGTTTTTGGCTGGGGCCAGGTTTGAACCCACCACCTCTGGTATATGGGGCCGGTGCTCTACTCCTTTGAGCCATAGGTGCCACCCAGTACCATGCTGTTTTGATCACTATAAATTTATAATATAGCTTGAAGTCTCGTAATGTGATTCCTCCTGATTTGTTCTTATTTCTGAGTAATGTATTTGCTATTTGAGGTTTTTTTCTGCTTCCATATAAAATGAAGTACTATTTTTTCCAGTTTTTTAAAGTATGACAATGGTACTTTAATAGGGATTGCATTAAATCTGTAGATTGCTTTGGGTAGTATGGACATTTTAACAATGTTGATTCTTCCC
Source organism: Nycticebus coucang (assembly GCF_027406575.1). Lineage (NCBI taxonomy): Eukaryota > Metazoa > Chordata > Mammalia > Primates > Lorisidae > Nycticebus > Nycticebus coucang. Next base: position 18,621,348 of record NC_069785.1, on the reverse strand, counting down.
AGCCATGAGCATGGTATTTTTTCCATTTATTAACATCTTCAGCTATTTCTTTTCTCAGAGTTTCATTGTTCTCTTTAGAGAGATATTTCACATCCTTTGTTAGTAAATTCCCAGATACTTCATCTTCTTTGGCACTATTGTAAAAGGAATAGAGTCCTTGACTATATTTTCAGCTTGACTATTGTTGGCACATATGAAAAACTACTGATTTGTAAGTAGTTTGTATTCCTTGATCACGTCTAAGAGTTTTGAAGTTGAGTCCCTGGGATTTTCTAGGTATAGGATCATATAATCAGTGAAGAGTGAAAGTTTGATCTCCTCTGACCCTATTTGGATACCCTGGATCGCCTTCTCTTGCCTGATTGCTATGGCTAAAACTTCCATTACTATGTTGAATAGCAGTGGAGACAGTGGAAATCCCTGTCTGGTTCCTAATCTGAGTGGGAATGTTTTAAATTTTACACCATTCAATATGATGTTGGCTGTGGCTTTGCTGTAGATGGCCTCTATCAGTTTAAGAAATGTGCCGATTTTCTATGCCGATTTTCTTAAGTGTTCTAATCATGAAAGGATGCTGGATTAGCAAAGCCTTTTTCTGCGTCAATTGAGAGAATCATATGATCTTTGTTTATTGATGTGATATATTATATTTATAAATTTGCATATGTTGAACCAACCCTGTAATCCCGGAAAAAATTGAAGGGGCACTTTCCCTAGTACCCCAGGATGGTGACTTAGTCTCATATGTGCTCCTTGAGGTATGAGGCTGTGAGAAGGGAAAATTCTATTTTGGGGCTAGAAGCAGGACTTGGGGGTTAATTCCTCCCTGTTTGCTGAAAAAGCCTTGCTAATCTAAGCAGGCAGTTATGCCTTGAGAAAGGAATGTACTGGAGGGCCCTGCCAAGTTGCAGCTGGGGACTGAGCACCTGCCTGGGGCAGTGGGCCATTGCACTTTATTCCCTAAATTCAAATTACATAATAAATTCATTTAATCTTTGAGGGAAGTGGGCAAACAGAACAGACAGCCCGGCGACCTTGCGGTTTTATTTTAAGTTAAACCTTGCAGAATTAGAAATGATGTGTACGTGCTTTGTAACATTTATGCTGAGGAGGAATTTTTATGGCAGTTTCAATTATTCCTTTTGTTCTTTACTTTTGGTTATTTTTATCTGATAAGTTTGGATATATAAGTGAGTGAAAAAAGATGAGTTGTTGCTCAGTGCCTGATTGAGCCTCAGCCTTCCCTTTGTAGATCAATCATTTCGTCCACAGTGCTTTCCTCTGCGTCACTGACTAAGCAGGCTAGTGGACAGCAACATCTGGTGCAGCAAGCAGGGTCTTCGGCTGGACCAAACCTGGTTGACTGTCTACTGGATCTCTGGTCTCTAACCTTAAGGTAAGAACACTGGGAATGGTCAAAACTGAGAAAGAAGGTTACTACTGTGCCGAAAGTACCCAGGACTCTCTGCAAGGAATATATATATATGTATTTTTTTTTTTTGAAGTTTTTGGCCAGGGCTTGTTTTGAACCTGCCACCTCCCGCATATGGGGCTGGCGCCCTACTCCTTTGAGCCACATGCTCAATATTGCTGCCCTCGGCAAGGAATATTTAAGGGAACATAATGGGAAATTTGGTATCTACTGAGGATGAATACATTCAGTTATTATGGTCTCTATTAGAGTCCATGGGAGTGTTCGTTAAAACCCAGTCCTTTCGCCGTCTTTTTGCTACCATTCAAAAATGTTGCTTTTGGTTTTCTCGACTCTAAAAATCAATTAAATGTGTCTGTATGGGAAGATATTGGGCAGGGTATGAAAAAGTTTCACCAGCAAGGGAACATTATTGATAAAGATATTTGGACTGTTTATAATTTAATTACTATGGCTTTGCAAACTTTTCCCAATGATGCAAAAGGATGAGCGAGTTGTCATTCCTCTCATGTTTATGATGAACCTGAACCTAATATTGGTAAGCTTACAGTTACTGATGTAGGTAAAGACTCAGTTGTTGATAATGATTCTTCTTAAGATGAACATGATAAAGAGGAATCGGCTGTTTCTTTCCCACTCAGTCCTTGCAAGACAAAATGACTAATTTGAAGGGCTTTTTGCAGGAATGTAATGAACTTATTGATAGTATTGAGCAGAAACTTCCTAACCCTCCTTCTCCTCCTCCTCCTCCTCCTCCTCTGGTTGAGATGCTTTTTCCTCCTCTGCTGAGGAAACCAAGTCTTTGCACTCTTGCCCTCCTTCTCCAGAAGGATTAAGGGAACATTTTTATCTGGTTACCTGAGGCCCCATTCCAAATGCTCCCCCATATGAGTGCAAAAGTCTGATGGCAACAAGATTGACTAGGCGAGTGGCAATTCCCAGCCCAAAAGATATTAAAATTCTTACAGAGCCTGATATTTGCTTGGAATATTCTGGCTCTAGCCAGAATTGTGATTGATCATGCCTATTTCCCATGTACCTAATTTAGAAGACGAAGATGAAATATGCTATGCAGAAGTAGATTTAAAATTTCTTAGGACCTTAAAGGATGCTGTTACTGCATATGGCCCTAATGCTCCTTACATCCAAGGCCTTCTAAGATCGTATTATGGGGATCCACTCCTAGGGATTGGGAAAGAATTGCCAAAACTGCTTTGTCCCCTGCTCAATATTTACAATTTTGCTCTTGGTGGAGAAACAAAGCACATAAATGACATGAATGTTGCTTATGATCAGCTGACTGGAACAGGAAACTTTCGCCACCATCAAAGGCAAATTAATCTTCCTGAGAAGGTGTTTTTGTCAAATTAGAGATGTGTTTGCATGCATGCTTGGGCTCAGCTTGAGGAACCTGGAGGTGGACAATTTTTTACAAAAATCTTACAGGGGGTTAATGAGCCATATACTGAGTTTCTTGCATGCCTTCATTCTGCCATCAAGCATTCAATTCCACGTACTGCCACCCAAGATATGTTATTACTTTCCTTGCCTATGAAAATGCCAATGATGATTGCTGCCGTATTTTGGCTGGCATTAGGAATGAGAAGAATGCATCTATCAATAAGTTAATTTGAGCTTGCAGAAACATAGGGTCTAGTTCTTTTCAGGCAACTCTTATAGGAGATCAAATTGGGGTCCACATAGCTGCTGCTATGAAACAATGCAGCACCCCAAAGTGTTATACTTGTGGAAAATCAGGGAATATCAGAAAAGATTATAAAAAGGGTAAGGAGGAGAAAGTCAGTGATCCCCCTCTTCCACCAGGGATTTGTTGAAGATGTAAAAAGGGGAGGCATTGGAATAATGAATGTAGATCCATAAAAGATAAAGATGGCAATATTCTCCCTCCTCGAGATTTGAGAAACTCCCCAGTGGGCCAGACCCAGGGCCTGGAGTCAAACAACACGGGGAAACTGAGTCAGTTTTTCCAGTGAGCAACGGGATAGCTCAGGCTCAAGCTCAGGCTCGGGAAACTTCCAACCCATCAAGTTCATAAAAGCTGACTCTTCATCAGTTACAAATATTGAAAAAAAATTTGTTTCAGATCTATTCCATGCTACTCATAATAGTGCAGCTTTTGATTTGCCACTTGTTAACAATGTTTCTTTAGTACCCCATGACCTCCCACATGTTTTAGCTACTGGAGTGCATGGGACTGTCTCCAAAGGAACTGTTGGAATTATATTAGGCTGAAGCAGTTCCTCCTTAAAAGGACTTTACATCCACATCGGCGTCATTGATGCTGATTATCACGGCAAAATTTCTATCATTGCTTCTGTTACTCAACCAATAACTTTGACCCCTGGACAATGCGTTGCTCAGCTTTTAGTTTTGCCCTATCACAAAGGAAAAGCTGCACCAATTAAAAGAGAGGGTGGTTTAGGCAGCAGTGGAACTCATCTTTTTTGGCATGCTTTTTAAAATGATTCCTGGCCCCAATGCCAGGTTACATTCTTTGATGGTACTAGAGGATCTAGTTGACACTGGAGCCAATGTGTCTGTTACAGCTTCTTTTGCTTGGCCTCAACAGTAGCCAAAACAATGCATTAAAGCTACCTTTGTCTGCCTTGGAACAATGTTGGACATTGAACAAAGCACTGAAACACTGTCATGTCAAGGACCCGAAGGGCAGCCAGCTAAAATAAAACCTTATGTGGCTCCCATAGCCATTACCTTGTTGGGAAGAAACATATTACAACAATGGGGGGCCGTGTTATCTATCCCTATGATCTCTCCTGCTGCAAAGAATATGATGTTTGATATGGGATTTGATTCTTCTCAAAGTGTTAGTTCAAAACCATCAGAAATGGTTAGAATAGGAAAAGACTGGTCTGCTCTTGGGTTCCCTGTTTTTCCACAGGATTTGCCATAGGGGCCACTGTAGAGCGCTTCACCATTCTACTTTCATGGAAATGTGATACCCCCGTTTGGGTTGAACAGTGGCCCCTCCCTAAGGAGAAGTTAGAGGTGCTTCATCAATTAGTTGAGGAACAATTGAAACTTAATCATATTATTCCATCTGTTAGTCCCTGGAACTCCCCTGTTTTCATCCTTAAGAAAAAATCAGGATGATGGAGGATGTTGACAGACCTGAGAAAACTGAATTCAATCATCCAACCTATGGGACCCCATCAACAGGGGCTCCCTAATCCATCCTTAATACCGCGTACCTCAAGGAGCACATTGAGACTAAGTCACTGTCCTGGAGTACAGGGGACAGTGCCCCTTTATAAAACCAACTTGATCATGTTGTATATTTTTTTGATGTGTTGTTGAATTCTGTTTGCTAAAATCTTATTGAATTTTTTGCATTTGTATTCATTAATGATATTGCTTTATAATTTTCTTTCTTTTTTTTTTTTTTGTAGAGACAGAGTCTCACTTTATGGCCCTCGGTAAAGTGCCGTGGCGTCACACAGCTCACAGCAACCTCCAACTCCTGGGCTTAAGCGATTCTCTTGCCTCAGCCTCCCGAGTAGCTGGGACTACAGGCGCCCACCACAACGCCACCACAATGCCCGGGGCGTTATTTTTTTGGTTGCAGTTTGGCCGGGGCCAGGTTTAAACCCGCCACCCTCGGTATATGGGGCCGGCACCCTACCGACTGAGCCACAGGCGCCGCCCATAATTTTCTTTCTTCATTGGATCCTTTCCTCGTTTGGGAATCAGGGTGATACTTGCTTCATAGAATGTGTTGGGAAGTATTCCTTCTTTTTCTATTCTTTGGAAAAGGTTGTATAATATAGATACTAGTTCCTCTTGAAAGGTTTGATAGAATTCTGATGTGAAGCCATATGGTCCTGGACTTTTCATTTTGGGGAGATTTTGTATTGTTGATGCTATTTCAGTGATTGATATATGTCTATTCAAGATTTCTAATTCTTTCTGGTTGAGTCTAGGAAGGTGGCATGCTTCCAGGTATTGGTCCATTTCCTTCAGATTTTCATATTTCTGGGAATAAAAATTTTTGTAGTAATCATTGAGGATTTTTTTAATTTCTGAAGTGTCTGTTGTTATTTCTCCTTTATCATTTCTGAATGATGATATTAGAGATTTTACTTTTCTGTTTGTGGTTAGGTTGGCCAAAGGTTTATTAATTTTGTTGATCTTTTCAAAAAACCAATGTTTTGTTTCATTGATCTTCTGAATGATTCTTTTGTTTTCAATTTCATTTAATTCTGCCCTAATTTTCGTTATTTCTTTTCTTCTGCTGGGTTTGGGGTTGGAATGTTCTTCCTTTTCCAGTTGCTTGAGATGATCCATTAAGTTGCTGGCTTCCTCTCTTTCTGTTTTCTTGATGATGGCTTCCACTGCTATAAATTTCCCTCTTAGGACTGCCTTTGCAGTATCCCACAGGTTTTGATAATTTGTGTCTTCATTATCATTTTGTTCCAAAAATTTGGTGATTTCCTTCTTTTTTTTTTTTTTTTGTAGAGACAGAGTCTCACTGTACCACCCTCGGGTAGAGTGCCGTGGTGTCACACAGCTCACAGCAACCTCTAACTCTTGGGCTTACGCGATTCTTTTGCCTCAGCCTCCTGAGCAGCTGGGACTACAGGCACCTGCCATAATGCCCGGCTATTTTTTTTGGTTGCAGTTTGGCCGGGGCTGCGTTTGAACCCGCCACCCTCGGTATATGGGGCCGGCGCCCTGCTCACTGAGCCATAGGCACCGCCCGGTGATTTCCTTCTTAATCTCATCTTTGATCCAGCTATCATTCAGCCTAAGATTATTTAGTTTCCATGACTTTGTTTGAGTATGAAGATTCCTATTGATGTTGAGTTCAACTTTCATTCCATGCTGGTTCAAGAAGATAGAAGGAATAATTTCTATTCTTTTAAATTTGCTCAGGTTAGTCTTGTGTCCTAGGACATGATCTATTTTGGAGGATGATCTGTAGACTGATGAGAAGAACGTATATTCAGTTTTATTAGGATGAAATGTTCTGTAGAGGTCTGTAAAGTCCATTTGTTTTAGGGTCAGGTTTAAGTCTAATATTTCTTTGTTTAGTTTCTTCTTAGAGGATCTATCCAAAACTGTCAAAGGGGTGTTACATCTCCAACTATTATAGTACAAGAAGATATCAAGTTGTTCATATCCATTAGGGTTTGCTTTATAAATTGAGAAGCATTCTGGTAGGGTGCATAAATATTAATTATCGAAATCTCCTCAGGTTGGGTGTTTCCCTTGACAGATATGTAGTGACCATTCTTATCTTTCTTTATCTTTGTTGGTATAAAGCCAGTTGTATCTGCAACTAAAATTGAATCCCTGCTTTTTTCTGGTTTCCATTTGTCTGCATTATAGAAGTCTCATCCCTTCACCCTGAGTCTATTTTTATCCTTTAAGTTAAGATGAGATTCTTGTATGCAGTAGATATCTGGTCTGAGTTTATGTATCTAGTCAGCTAGCCTGTGTCTCTTTAGAGGACAATTTAAACCATTCACATTAATTGAAATAATTGATAAGCCTGGTTGTGTTTGAGGTGTCACGATTTTTGGATGTCCAGTGGACATTTTTAATTCTTTCACAGGATTTCTGAATTGTGGGAGTTCAGAAATTATGAACTGTGGAAGGTTTTGTTCAAAAATTTGTGGGTGAGTTTACTTTGAAGGTAGAGTATTGTGCTGGTGATTGTGGAGGATGAGTCTGAGAATATCCTGGTTTAGTTATGACAAATTTCTTCAACATGTCTATGTCATTAAAGTATTTGATTTTACCATCACAAATGAAAGTCAGTTTAGCTGGATACAGGATCCTGGGCTGGAAGTTGTTTTGTTTTAGGAGATTGAAGGTCAATGACCATATTCTTCTGGCTTGAAACTTTTCAGCTGAGAGATCTTCAGTCATTCTGATACTTCTCCCTTTGTAGGTGATGCTTTTCTTACATCTGGCTGCTTGCAAAATTTTCTCCTTCATCTTAACTTTGGCAAAGTTAATCACAATGTGTCTAGGAGATGCTTTGTTTTGATTAAGTCTTGCTAGGGTTCTGAAACTGTCTGCTATTTGAAGTTCTGTATCTCTTGCAATGCTTGGGAAATTCTCCTCCAATATCTCTTGGAGTAGAGCATCTGTACCTTTTGGACCATTCTCTTCTCTTTTGGGAATTCCTAAAAGACGAATATTTGATCTTTTGGATTGATCCCACAACTCTCTGAGGGAATGATCAGTTTTTGCTCTCCATTTGTCTGCTTCTTTGAGTGTTTGGGAATGTTCAAAAGCTTTATCTTCAGTTTTAGGGATATTTTCTGCTGCCTGGTCAACTCTATTTCTGAGGGATTCTACTGTATTTTGGAGGTCTTCAACTAACTTTTTCATTTCCTTGAGCTCTGCTATGTCTTTTCTCATTATGTCCATATCTTTGCTGACTTTGTCTTTGAATTTATTAATTTCTTGAGATAATCTTTGGAATTCAATTTCCATCTTTTTTTCCATTCTATTTATCTTATTTGCCATCCATATTCTAAATTTGATTTCTGACATTGCTGTTATTTGTCTATGCATGGCATCTTCAGTTGTATTTCCTTTGTCATTTCTTGGGGGTTGGGAGTTGATCTACTCTGGTTATTTGTGTCGCCAGAGTTGTTCTGTTGGGTCTGCACATGTTTATTTTCCACTGTTTATTAGTACTGGTAGGGTGAGATTGAATAAGGGTTCTCAGGTAGTAGAGATAGCCCCTTACCAAAGTGCTAGTCTTTATAATTGTGGCTTATCTCCTACAACCTTAAAAAGGACCCTTTCAGAGTTTTGGCCAGAGACTCTGAGGTCCTATTTGGTGAGATAGCACAAAATAGCTCTGTTTTGATATCAGCCAACCTGTACTCTATCATAAGAAGCTACGGTATTAGATTTAAATCTCGACTGTGAAGAGATACAAGTAGCTGTGGCACCCAGCCCCCACCCTTCAGTTCTGTTCCGCAACAGAACTTTGAAGGTCAACCTCAGAATGTCCCTGAGTGGACAGCCCCTGACACGAATTCCAATTAAATTGTGTCAGGCAGTGCAAACCCTCCTCAACAGAGAGGGATTCAAGGGTCTCCAACAGAACAATTGGAGCCAGGAATTGATACTCCCATCTGCCAGACTCCTATTGGAGCCAGGGGCCACACCCCCACTTACCGGTCTCAGTCCACACCCAGCTAGCCTCTGCTTGCCAGACCAGTTGGAGTCGGGGATCACATCCCTGCCTGCCAGTCTCAGTTCACTGCCTGGCAAGCCTCTGTTCACAGGCTCTGTTGGAATCAGGGCACCACACCCTGCCCACAGATTTCAGTTCTCTCCTGATAAGCCTCTGCTCACCACCCCTCTGGAGACAGGGGACCACGCCCTTGCCCTCAGGTCTTGGTTCATACCTAGGAAGCCTCTACCATAGGGTTCTGTTGGGATCAGGGGACCACGCCCTTGCTCTCAGGTCTCAGTCCATGCCTGGTAAGCCTCTGCTTGCAGGCCCAGCAGAGGCTGGGGACCAGTCCTGCCTGCCAGACTTAGTCCACATAGGGTAACCACTCTCCTGCTATGGGTGCCATAAGAGCTGGGAGTTCTGCACCCTGTCCCACCAGACATAGCCCAAACAAAGAGTCACCACCACCACTGGCCGGGCAAAGTCATAACCAGGGGACTACTACTTCTCCCGCCAAGTGGCCCTTTCTTCCCGCACCCTCTTTCTTCCCTGTTAGTCACAGATTCTGTCCTGAAGATGGCGGTCCACACTATGCCCAGATATCTCAGGAAAAGACCAAACAGTCTGCAGGGGGCAGAACTTCAGACTGTCATGTGAGGGGGGAAGGGTGGAATGGGAGTTTGGATTTGTGGGGGAAAATATCTGTTCAATTTTATGCCTGGCGGGGTAGTGTCTAGGTTCATTAGTGGGACCTCCCTGGAGAAAGAGAACTGGTGTTTAATGGTTCTCTCCAGCGAGGTACAATGAGAGGTCTTTTCTTCCCTGCTCACTTGCAGATAGCCTGCAGCAAGCCTCCTGCTTGGGGGAGGCATCTCCTGTCCTCTAGTCAATAGGCGTTATGCCTGTAATTTGTTTTCTTGAATGCTCTTCCTTGGAGTTTCAGCCTGCCAAACTTCTTTCTTGGCTCAGCTCACCACCTTTGGCTTCATAGAGTCTGATTCCATCTAGTTTTCCTCCCTCTGGTCAGGTGCCTCTGCTGAGGGTTGCTACCAGTTGGTCATCTTCCCAGAATTCCTCCTTCGTTGTGATTTTAATTCACATTTCCTAGGCCAGTGGTTTTCCAATTTTGTTATGCTAAGACAATCACTCCTGGGGTTCCATAGATGCCTAGGCCCCACTGAGGCTTTTTTATTAGTTTATTTATTAGTTATTTGTAGTTTTACTTGTTAAATCCAACAAACCAAGCCCCAACGCACTTTCAAGATCAGTAGGAATTGCAAACTTTCTTTTTGCTTATCTTAATACCATAATTTTTGCTACCTTGACTATTCTTTCCTATTCTTATGTTAAATTTATACCTCTTTATTCTTTTAATTTAACCAGTTTTTCCAGTTTAGGAAATTTTGTGTACCCTGGGCCATGCTATTTTCTCTTATAAGTACAAACAGAAACATTGGATCTCTATCTTATTTGCAAAGCCCTCTGGCCCTTCCTTTCCCCCCATCAATTTATCATCCTGTTTGCTCAATATTGAACCTATGTCAGTTCCCCATGACCTCCTCAAGATAAAGAGACTAGGAAAAGATTGTGACTCCCTTGTCAGGGTTTGATCTTCAACATCATGTATTACCATTGATTTTAGTTCAGAGGTCACCAAAGGTACATCCAATTAATTTCATCCCCCCTGTAGAAAATGTTTTGAGGATTCAGCCTAGCACCTCCTCCTCCTTCTTCATCTCACTAATTTCAACTTGCCTATTTATTGGTCATTAAACCCTTTCAGAGGGAATACCAAATCAGCACTTCAGAGAACAATTATCTTTGACTTTCAAACTAAAATGAACCATCTATTGAAAAAACAGGGAGGGAAACATTAAAAGCAAAAGCTATTAAAGAATTATAGACTTAAGAAACTACACAATACTTGTGCATTTTGCTCTGTAGTTGAGGAACCTGTAAAATTGTACACGCATTAGGAGAAAAGTTTCCACCCAGCATGCATTGATTTAACAGCGTAACTACTAGTAATATAAAGTATGGACCTTGATTCTTAGGGCACATTTTGTTGTTATCCTCTCTTTATTAATAGGACAGGGTTTAAAAATATCCTACTGTGCACACACAATAGCTGCTTTTCACGTATGATTTTATCTTTGCAGAAATTATTCTCTCAGGCAAGAGATTAAAATAAATGCATAACAACTTTTTAGAATTGCTAATCCAAGTAAATGTCCCTGAGAAAATTTAGCCTCTGAAAAAGTTATCTCAAACCTTGATATAAACAATAAACACTTATAAAATTTATTTCTTCCTACAAAGGATAATGATGAAAATGAGAGAGACATATGATATCTCACCCCCTGGGAAGCCAGATTGGTGCTAGGAGAAGCCAGTGTATGCATTATTGCTTTATCTGGTACCAATAACGTTGAACTCCAGTGTGTTTTAAACCGAAACAGGGATCAAATCAAGGTGATGTTTGGAGTCAAATGAATAATAATATGGAAATTAAAGTGGGTGTTAGTTGGTGCTATTGGAAGAAGTATCATGAGCCCTGAGGCTGGCATCCTGTCAGTCCTGGTTCTGCGTGTGGCTGGACGAAATCCCTATTCCATGGAATTGGGAGAGAGTTAGGAAAGGAGATACTTTGTGTTAGGAACCATGCTAGAAACCTTATTTGCTTTATTTTATTTTAACCCTGACTTCTTATTTTTAGATTAGAAGAGGCACAGGCTTAAAGAAGTTGTGAATCTTTCAAAGTTCCTTAGCAGAAAGACTTTTGCTTTGCTAGGGCAGAAATAGTCAATGCTCGACTTTTTTGTGTATTCCCCCCCCCAATTAATTATGTTGCTCCTGTCCTGCAGAGACTCCCTCCATCTTCTGCTTGTGCACCCAGGCTTTGCTTAAAAGAATCTCCAATTAGTCTTACTCACTGGGGAGCTGAGGCTTCTAGCTGTAGAACCTAGACTGGGTTCCTAATGTCTATAATTTCTTTTTTTTGTCTTCTCTGTACTCTGCCCAGTCCTTTCTCACAACTCAGATTACCCCTGGGTCTTTTCTTTCCTGATACCATCTAGTTCTGCTTCTCTTTTTCTCCTTCTCATAGTCCTGATGTCCCATAAAAGGAACTATTAACACATAACCTACTCCCTGATATAAGCTCAGAGGGCTCCATCCCCTATTTAAAAATCACAAAATCCAAAGGGTTTGCATTACTGCTTTATATGGTTCAAATAATGTTGAATTTGATTGTGTATTAAACCAAAACAGAGTTCAAATCAAATTGATGTTTTGAGTCAAATGAATAACAAGATGGAAAGTAAAGTGGGTATAGGCTGGTGCTATTGAAAGGAGGAAACCATCAAGGTAGTTTTTAGGTCAATCTCAATGATAAAGCAATTCTAGAACTGGCTGTGAGCTTAGAGAAAATATAATTAACATTCATTTTACAGATGAGAAAACTGAGGACCTGAGTGCCCAAGATCATACAGTGACTGAGCAGCAGAGCTAATCTGCTCTCACTCCCAGTTTGGGGCTTTTTCTACCACATCAGACAGGAAGGAGGGGGCAGGGCTGGGTGGGACAGGAATATGAGCTCATGGGCCATCACCAGCAGGTGCAGTTCTGCCTCTAGAGCAGCCTTGAGATTGTCTTTATGAACCTCTTTCCCTTCAGGTAATATAAGGGGCTTTCATGGGATGAAATGAATTTGCCCTGTGTAGAAATAATGATTATGGACATTTTTCAGGACAACAGTGTTAGCTTTGGTAGCTACATATAGTTAAGCTATTAGAACCCACCCGGGGCTAGAGATCTCGAGGGTTCCTTGGGGATTAAAAAAAAAAATTTTTTTTAACTTTTACTCTGAAAGGAGTGAAAGTGGTAACATAACTTCCAAGAACAACAGCTACAGGATTTGTATAGAAGATCTTAGGGGCCATAGTCTGAGTAGATCTGGGGCAGCAGAGAGACTTGTCTGGAAGTTATATTTGCCTTACAAGAGACTATTTTTACTCAGATTGTATGTCTAATAGGTGTGGCTTACAGGTGCTGATAGGAATCACTGGTGGGTAGATAAAGAAGTCCCAGTTCACACCTTGACACTGACACTGGTTTCTAGTAAGAAAATTATCTTCAAATATCTATATCCCATCCCCTGCCTTCTGCATCAGCAGTCACTGCAGAGACTCTCCTGCCTCAGCTGGAGTCCCTTCACCTCAGAGACCCTGCAAGGCTCTCTATGAAGAGCCTCTTTTGAAAGCAAACAATATGATTAAGCTGTGCTGTGGTTGAGGACTTCATGGATCTGTAGAGATGTACATAATCTAATAAGTCCCTTGTATATCCTAGAGAGATTTCTTGGTTTTTCTTACTCAGGGATACTCGACTGTTATGATCAGATTTCCACCATTGATGGTGGTCTTGAATCTGAAGACCTTCACTGAAGACTTGATATACTGAATATGCCTTACAGCATTATTGACAATTCTCATATGGAGAAATAAAGACTTTTAAGGAAATGAAATGTCTATAAGATTTTTCAAAAAGACTCAACAGGTAAGGGTATGATGAGATTTTCACTTTCAAATCTTGCTTACTATATATTTTATGTATGGTGATAAGACTTTTCTGGAAAGTAACTTGGCAGTATAAAAATTTATCAAGACTATAAAATATTTCTATTCTCTGAGTTAGTAATTTCACTTTCTGGAATCTATCCTAAGGAAGTAAACAGTGATGCAAACAAAGACTCATGTCAACCTTCCTGACAATAGTCATACTAGACATGGTGAATCAAGACCCAGTGCCCATCTAACCTTATTTTTCTCAGTTCTTTGTTCTGCAGAGGCTGGAAATGTAAACCCTATACAACCCAGTCTCTTATAAGAATCATATTCAGATTAGGTATCTCCCAAAAGATGTACTCATGTAATATTTGGAGGATAAAAGTAATACAGAGGACATCTTTTTATTGACCTAAGTTTTTTGTTCTGATCTGGTATTTGTTCACAAACATGGTGGGAGATGCTGGGTTTTCCTTAAGAAGCATTCTAGTGTCCATTGCTCACTTTGGAAGTATCAAGAGAGGCCATGGCAGTGGCAGCAATGGTCCTGCTTCTTGTATCACAGCTATGACAATAGGTTCTTGAAGTCAACGGTCCCAGCAGAGGGTCTCCTAATGCCCCATGTACATCAACTCAGTGGTGGGATTCTGGGAATCATTTTTGGGACTTAGCCTAAAGTCTACTCTTTCAAATCTTTTACAATTTTGTAAACTTCTCATTCTCTGTGTTCAATTGCCTTTCTGCCTGTCATAGGTGAGGAGGCTTCTGTTTCTTGATCCTTGATGAGGAATGACTGATATCACCAGGAATGATGAAAGGTTAAATATCCATCCCTTTGATGGAGCATCTTATAGACATTAAAAGGAATGTTTGTAAGGAAATGTAATTAAATGGATGTTTATTTCATGAGGAAAAAAAGAGGAGAGAGATTTAAGAAAAAACTGCAGATGAAACATGATCTCAAAGACTAGGAGGTATTTGATTTTAAAATGTTAACAGTAGTTACCTCTGGGTAATAAGCGCATCAGCAATTTTTTAAAAAAATTTTATTATTAAATCATAGCTGTGTACATTAATGCAATCATGGGGCACTATACACTGGTTTTATAGACTGTTTGACACATTTTCATCACACTGGTTAACATAGCCTTCCTGGCATTTTCTTAGCTATTGTGTTAAGACATTTACATTTTACATTCACTAAGTTTCACATACACCATTGTAAGATGCACCACAGGGGTAATCCCACCAATCACCCTCCTTCCACCCACCTTCCCCCTCCCTCCCCTCCCTTTCCCTCTTCCTCCTATTCTTGGGTTATAACTGGGTTATAGCTTTCATATGAAAGCCATAAATTAGGTTCATACTAGGGCTGAGTACATTGGATACTTTTTCTTCCATTCTTGAGATACTTTACTAAGAAGAATATGTTCCAGCTCCATCCATGTAAACATGAAAGACGTAAAGTCTTCATCTTTCTTTAAGGCTGCATAATATTCCATGGTGTACATATACCACAATTTATTAATCCATTCATGGATCGATGGGCACTTGGGCTTTTTCCATGACTTAGCAATTATGAATTGGGCTGCAATAAACTTTCTGGTACAAATATCTTTGTTATGATGTGATTTTTGGTTTTCTGGGTATATGCCTAGTAGAAGAATTATAGGATTGAATGGCAGGTCTATTTTTAGATCTCTATGTGTTCTCCAAACACCTTTCCAAAAGGAATGTATTAATTTGCATTCCCACCAGCAGTGTAGAAGTGTTCCCTTTTCTCCACATCGACGCCAACATCTCTGGTCTTGGGATTTTGTGATGAAGGCTAGTCTCACTGGAGTTAGATGATATCTCGAAGTAGTTTTGATTTGCATTTCTCTGATGATTAAAGATGATGAGCATTTTTTCATATGTCTGTAGGCCGCGTGCCTATCTTCTTCAGAGAAGTTTCTCTTCAAGTCCCTTGCCAAACCTGAGATGGGATCACTTGTTCTTTTCTTGCTTATATAATTGAGTTCTCTATGGATTCTGGTTATTAAACCTTTGTCAGAGACATAACCTGTAAATATCTTCTCCCATTGTGAGGGCTGTTTGCTTGCTTTACTTACTGTGTTCTTGGCTGTGCAGAAGCTTTTTAGTTTGATCAGGCCCCAGTAGTGTATGTTTGAAGCTGTTTCAATTGCCCAGGGGGCGGGGCGTCCTCCTCATAAAATACTCGCCCAGTCCGATTTCTTCAAGGGTTTTCCCTGCACTCTCCTCTAGTATTTTTATAGTTTCATGTCTTAAGTTTAAATCTTTAATCCAGTGAGAGTTATCTTAGTTAATGGTGAAAGGTGTGGGTCCAGTTTCAGTCTTCTACAGGTTGCCAGCCAGTTCACCCAGCACCATTTGTTAAAAGGGAACCTTTTCCCCACTGAATGTTTTTAATTGGCTTGTCAAAGATTAAATAATGGTAAGTAGCTGGATTCATCTCTTGGTTCTCTATTCTGTTCCAGAAATCTACTTCTCTGTTTTTGTGCCAGTACCATGCTGTTTTGATCACTATTGATTTGTAGTATAGTCTGAGGTCTGGTAGCGTGAGTCCTCCTGCTTTGTTTTTGTTTTGTTTTGTAGAGACAGAGTCTCACTTTATGGCCCTCGGTAGAGTGCCGTGACCTCAGCCAGCTCACAGCAACCTCCAACTCCTGGGCTTAAGTGATTCTCTTGCCTCAGCCTCCAGAGTAGCTAGGACTACAGGCGCCCACCACAACACCTGGCTATTTTTTGGTTGCAGTTTGGCTGGGGCCAGGTTTGAACCCGCCACCCTCAGTATATGGGGCTGGCGCCCTACTGACTGAGCCACAGGCACCGCCCCTCCTGCTTTGTTTTTATTTCTGAGTAATGTCTTGGCTATTCGAGGTTTTTTTCTGATTCCATATAAAATGAAGTATTGTTTTTTCAAGATCTTTAAAGTATGACAGTGGAGCTTTAATAGGGATTGCATTAAAATTGTACATTGCTTTGGGTAGTATGGACATTTTCACAATGTTGATTCTTCCCAGCCATGAGCATGGTATGTTTTTCCATTTGTTAACATTTTCAGCTATTTCATTTCTTAGAGTTTCATAGTTCTCTTTATAGAGATCTTTCACGTCCTTTGTTAGATAAACTCCCAAATATTTCATCTTCTTTTACTGTGAATGGAATAGAGTCCTTAACTGTTTTTTCAGCTTGACTATTGTTGGTATATATAAAGGCTTCCGATTTATGAATGTTGATTTTGTAACCTGAGGCACTGCTGTATTCCTTGATCACTTCTAAGAGTTTTGTAGTAGAATCCTTGGTGTTTTCCAGATATACAATCGTATCATCTGCGAAGAACGAAAGTTTGATCTCTTCTGACCCTATATGGATACCATTGATTGCCTTTTCTTCCCTAATTGCGGTGACAAAAACTTCCATTACAATGTTAAAGAACAGTGGAGACAATGGGCAGCCTTGTCTGGTTCCTGATCTGAGTGGAAATGATTTCAATTTAATTCCATTCAATATGATATTGGCTGTGGGTTTGCTGTAGATGGCCTCTATCAGTTTAAGAAATGTTTTTTCTATACCAATTTCCTTTTTTTTTTTACTTTATTTTTTTATTTTTTTAATTTATTTTTTTTTTATTAAATCATAGCTGTGTACATTGATATGATCATGGGGCATCATTCACTACCTTCACAGAGCATTTGACACACTTTCATCACACTGGTTAACATAGCCTTCTTGGCATTCTCTCAGTTACTGTGCCAAGACACTTACATTCTACATTTATCAAGTTTCACATATACCCTTGTAAGATGCACCGCTGGTGTAATCCCACCAATCCTCTTCCCTCTACCCACCTCCCCCCTCCCACCTCTCCCTTTCCCCATTCCCCCTATTCTTAGGTTGTAACTGGGTTATAGCTTTCATGTGAAAACCCTAAATTAGTTTCATAGTAGGGCTGAGTACACTGGGTACTTTTTCTTCCATTCTTGAGATACTTTACTAAGAAGAATATGTTCCAGCTCCATCCATGTAAACATGGAAGAGGTAAAGTCTCCATCTTTCTTTAAGGCTGCATAATATTCCATGGTGTACATATACCACAATTTATTAATCCATTGGTGGGTCGATAGGCACTTGGGCTTTTTCCATGACTTAGCAATTATGAGTAGGGCTGCAATAAACATTCTGGTACAAATATCTTTGTTATGATGTGATTTTTGGTCTTCTGGGTGTATGCCCAGTAGAAGGATTACAGGATTGAATGGCAGATCTATTTTTAGATCTCTAAGTGTTCTCCGTATCTCTTTCCAAAAGGAATGTATTAATTTGTATTCCCACCAGCAGTGTAGAAGTGTTCCCTTTTCTCCACATTGACGCCAACATCTCTGGTCTTGGGATTTTGTGATATAGGCTAGTCTCACTGGAGTTAGATGATATCTCAAAGTAGTTTTGATTTGCATTTCTCTGATGATTAAAAATGGTGAGCATTTTTTCATATGTCTGAAGGCTGCGCACCTGTCTTCTTCAGAGAAGTTTCTCTTCAAATCCCTTGCCCAACCTGAGATGGGATCACTTGTTCTTTTCTTGCTTATATAATTGAGTTCTCTATGGATTCTGGTTATTAAACCTTTGTCAGAGACATAACCTGTAAATATCTTCTCCCATTGTGAGGGCTGTTTGCTTGCTTTACTTACTGTGTTCTTGGCTGTGCAGAAGCTTTTTAGTTTGATCAGGCCCCAGTAGTGTATGTTTGAAGCTGTTTCAATTGCCCAGGGGGCGGGGCGTCCTCCTCATAAAATACTCGCCCAGTCCGATTTCTTCAAGGGTTTTCCCTGCACTCTCCTCTAGTATTTTTATAGTTTCATGTCTTAAGTTTAAATCTTTAATCCAGTGAGAGTTATCTTAGTTAATGGTGAAAGGTGTGGGTCCAGTTTCAGTCTTCTACAGGTTGCCAGCCAGTTCACCCAGCACCATTTGTTAAAAGGGAACCTTTTCCCCACTGAATGTTTTTAATTGGCTTGTCAAAGATTAAATAATGGTAAGTAGCTGGATTCATCTCTTGGTTCTCTATTCTGTTCCAGAAATCTACTTCTCTGTTTTTGTGCCAGTACCATGCTGTTTTGATAACTATTGATTTGTAGTATAGTCTGAGGTCTGGTAGCATAATTCCTCCTGCTTTGTTTTTATTTCTGAGTAATGTCTTCGCTATTCGAGGTTTTTTCTGATTCCATATAAAATGAAGTATTGTTTTTTCAAGATCTTTAAAGTATGACAGTGGAGCTTTAATAGGGATTGCATTGAAATTACATATTGCTTTGGGTAGTATGGACATTTTCACAATGTTGATTCTTCCCAGCCATGAGCATGGTATGTTTTTCCATTTGTTAACATTTTCAGCTATTTCTTTTCTTAGAGTTTCATAGTTCTCTTTATAGAGATCTTTCACGTCCTTTGTTAGATAAATTCCCAAATATTTCATCTTCTTTGGCACTACTGTGAATGGGGTAGAGTCCTTAACTGTTTTTTCAGCTTGACTATTGTTGATATATATAAAGGCTACTGATATATGAATGTTGATTTTGTAACCTGAGATGCTGCTACATTCCTTGATCACTTCTAAGAGTTTTGTAGTACAGTCCCTAGTGTTTTCCAGATATACAATCATATCATCTGCGAAGAGCGAAAGTTTGATCTGTTCTGACCCTATATGGATACCCTGGATCGCCTTTTCTTCCCTAATTGCAGTGGCTAAAACTTCCATTACAATGTTAAAGAGCAGTGGAGACAACAGGCAGGCTTGTCTGGTTCCTGATCTGAGTGGAAATGATTCCAATTTAACTGCATTCAATATGATATTGGCTGTGGGTTTGTTGTAGATGGTCTCTATCAGTTTAAGAAATGTCCCTTCTATACCAATTTTCTTAAGTGTTCTGATCATGAAGGATGCTGGATATTATCAAAAGCTTTTTCTGCATCAATGGAGAGAATCATATGGTCTTTGTTTTTTAATTTGTTTATGTGCTGAATTATACTTATAGATTTATGGATATTGAACCAGCCTTGAGACCCTAGGATAAAACCAACTTGGTCATGATGTATAATTTGTTTGATGTGTTGCTGGATTCTGTTTGTTAGGATCTTGTTGAATATTTTTGCATCTATATTCATTATTGATATTGGTGTATAATTTTCTTTTCTTGTTGGGTCTTTTCCTGATTTGGGGATCAGGATGATGTTTGCTTCATAGAATGTGTTGGGTAGTCTTCCTTCTTTTTCTACATTTTGGAATCATTAAGTAATATAGGTACTAATTCCTCTTTAAAGGTTTGGTAGAATTCTGACGTGAAGCCATCTGATCCTCGGCTTTTCTTTTTAGGGAGATTTTGTATGGTTGATGCTATTTCAGATCTTGATATGGGCCTGTTTAACATTTCCACTTGATTCTGGCTAAGTCTTGGAAGGTGACGTGCTTGCAAGTGTTGGTCAATTTCCTTCAGATTTTCATATTTCTGAGAATAAAGTTTCTTGTAATATTCATTAAGGATTTTTTGAGTTTTTGAGGAGTCTGTTATTTCATCTTTGTCGTTTCTGATTGATGAGATTAGAGATTTTAGTCTTTTTTTCCTGGTTAGGTTGGCCAAAGGTTTATCTATTCTATTGACCTTTTCAAAAAACCAACTTTTTGAGTTATTGATCTGTTGTATAATTCTCTTGTTTTCAATTTCATTTAATTCTGCTCTAATTTTGATTATTTCTTTTCTTCTACTGGGTTTGGGATTGGAATGTTCTTCCTTTTCCAATTGCTTGAGATGTCCCATTATGTTGTTAACTTCCTCTCTTTCCATTCTCTTGAGGAAGGCTTGGAGTGCTGTAAATTTCCCTCTTAGGACTGCCTTTGTGGTATCCCAGAGGTTCTGATAGTTCACGTCTTCATTGTCGTTTTGTTCCAAAAAATTGGCAATTTCCTTCTTAATCTCATCTCTGACCCAGCTATCATTCAGCATAAGGTTATTTAACTTTCATGTTTTAGTATGAGTATGCAGATTTCTGTTGTTACTCAGCTCAAGTTTTATTCTTTGGTGGTCCGGTGAAGATGCAAGGAATAATTTCTATTTCTTTAAATTTACTGATGCAGACATGTGACCTAAGATGTGCTCTATTTTGGAGTATGTTCCATGGGCTGATGGGAAATATGTGTATTCAGTTTTGTTAGGATGAAATGTTCTGTAGATGTCTGCTAAATCCAAATGTTGGATGGTTAGGTTTAAATTTAAAATTTCTTTGCTCAGGGGGGAGGCGGAGCAAGATGGCAGCCGAGTAACAGCTTCCTTGCATCTGGGCACCGTGAGTCTGGGGAGATAGGACTCCAGGCGTCTCTGGCTGGTGAGAACTGCCTATCATCACTCCTATGAGGATACAGGGAGTCAGCGAGAGACTTCTGGACCCCAAGAGGAGGACTAAATCCGTGGAAAACCGGCAAGTGGTCGCGTGTGTTCAATCCGTCTAAACCCGCCCACAACTGTAAGTTCAGTAGCAGCGAGACTGCAAACCAGAAAGGCCTTACCTGTGAACTGTTTTGATGTCCTTGGACTTGGCACTGAGTTGAACTGCCTTGGGGAAGGCCTGAGCGGGAGTGCGAGAACTTTGGCCGTTGTCTAGGGCCCCAGTCTGAGCCGCTGAGCCAGATGGAGCTAATAGTGTTTGGCGGTGGGTCACACGGATCCATTGTCAGCGATCTGCCCCGGCAAGCTCCGCCCTCAGGGTCGCAAAGCTAGAAACGGGTGGGAGGTGGTAACCCAGCAACCAAGTAGCCTAAGGGTGGGGTCTGAGCCGCCTTGCAGCCCTAACCCTCAGGGGCAGAGTGAGACCGGTTTTGGCACACTGAGTAAGTGGATAGCCACTTCAGCAGCAATTCCAGCAAGAAAGCTGGGAAAGCTTCTGCTCAACAAGTTTACAAGTTCGAAGTGCCTTTTAAGTAGGCTGAAGAGAGATTCAGGGTGTCTACCTGCTGGGGTTTGAGTAATCAGCAGCCTCCAGTCGTATCTGAACTGTGACTAACATCTCATACCCCAGAAGACCACGTGTTGCCCAGACAATATTCAATAACATATACAAACTGCTTTGTTTTTGGTTGTGTATTTTTTTCTTTCTTTTTTTGCTTGGTTGTTTTTTTTGTTTGTTTATTTTGACGTTGCTGATATTCTTTTGTTTTTTTAATTTCAATCTTTTCCACACAGATCCCTTTTTCTTTCTCAATTTTCCTAGTTTAATTATAATTTCCCAT
This sequence comes from Nycticebus coucang, assembly GCF_027406575.1. Classification (NCBI taxonomy): domain Eukaryota; kingdom Metazoa; phylum Chordata; class Mammalia; order Primates; family Lorisidae; genus Nycticebus; species Nycticebus coucang. The sequence continues at coordinate 18,599,869 of NC_069785.1, read as the reverse complement.
TGCTGCTTTTTTTAATAACTTCAACTTCATTTTTGCTAGTGTTTCTACCGATATAATTTGGTTTTTCACCCAATTTTATCCCTGTAAAGTTTTCTGTTTGCTTCTTTTGGTTTGATTTACAGCATTTTTGTCTTTCCTCTCTACTTGGTGGAGGTGGGGTACTGTGTCTGATCAGGTTAGCAAAGAGCTGCTGACCTCAAGGGAACCACGCAACTGGGCACCCCCAGAAGGTGGGGTTTTTTAAGGTTGTGTCAAAGTACCCTACTGTACACCTATATTGCCCTGTCTCCCTCTTTCTGTGCCTCTCTTCTTTTTGTCAATATTCCTTATACCCACCCCCTCTCCTTTCTCTATCTTTCTTTTTTTCTTATCACTCGGTCCTCCTTTCTTTCATCCCCTTTTTTTTTTTGCTCTTCAACCTTCTCACCCTTCTGGTCCTGTAACCTTTAGTCCACAGGCACAAGAACTTAAAGAGCAAGAGGAAGTGAAAGGAAAATTAGGGCAAGCAAACAGATAAAAGAAATCACTCATGAGGAAGAATCAGCAGAAAACTCCAGGCAACATGAAGAACCAGTCTAGAACAACCCCACCAAGGGACCATGAGGTAGCTACTGCAGATGATTCCACCAGTATAGAAATGTTAGGAATGACAGAAAGGGAATTTAGAATACACATGTTGAAAACAATGAAAGAAATGATGGAAACAATGAAGGAAATTGCTAATAAAGTGGAAAATAACCAAAAGGAAATCCAAAAACAGAATCAAATAAGAGATGAACGATATGAAGAATATAAAAAGGATATAGCAGACCTGAAGGAACTGAAACAGTCAATTAGGGAACTTAAAGATGCAATGGAAAGTATCAGCAACAGGTTAGACCATGCAGAAGAAAGAATTTCAGAGGTAGAAGACAAAGTTCTTGAGATAACTCAGATAGTAAAAGAGGCAGAAAAGAAGAGAGACTAAGCAGAACGTTCACTGTCAGAATTATGGGACTTTATGAAGCGTTCCAACATACGAGTTATAGGAATTCCAGAAGGGGAAGAAGAATGCCCCAGAGGAATGGAAGCCATACTAGAGAATATTATAAAAGAAAATTTCCCAAACATCACCAAAGATTCTGACACACTGCTTTCAGAGGGATATCGGACCCCGGGTCGCCTCAACTCTAACCGAGCTTCTCCAAGACACATTGTGATGAACCTGTCCAAAGTCAAGACAAAAGAAAAGATTCTGCAAGCTGCCAGGAGTAAGCGCCAGTTGACCTACAGGGGCAAATCCATCAGAGTTACCACAGACTTCTCTAATGAAACTTTCCAAGCAAGAAGACAATGGTCATCTACCTTTAATCTACTTAAACAGAACAATTTTCAGCCCAGAATTCTGTACCCTGCTAAGCTAAGCTTCAAAATTGACGGAGAAATCAAATCATTTACGGATATACAAACATTGAGGAAATTCGCCACAACAAGACCAGCTCTACAGGAAATACTTCAACCTGTTCTGCACACTGACCACCACAATGGATCAGCAGCAAAGTAAGAACTCAGAAACCAAAGGACAGAACCTAACCTCCACACTGATGCAAAAGATAAAACTAAGCAATGGACTCTCACCAAATAAGACGAATAGAATACTACCACACTTATCCATTATCTCAATAAATGTTAATGGCTTGAATTCCCCACTGAAGAGACATACATTGGCTGACTGGATTAAAAAACACAAGCCATCCATTTGCTGTCTGCAAGAAACACACCTGGCTTCAAAAGACAAATTAAAGCTCCGAGTCAAGGGTTGGAAGACAATTTTTCAGGCAAATGGAATTCAGAAGAAAAGAGGAGTTGCAATCTTATTTTCAGATACATGTGGATTTAAAGCAACTAAAGTCAAAAAAGACAAAGATGGTCACTTTATATTGGTCAAGGGAAAACTACAACAAGAAGACATTTCCATTCTAAATATTTATGCACCCAATTAAAATGCTCCCAGATTCTTGAAGCAGACCTTACTCAGTCTGAGCAATATGATATCTGATAATACCATCATAACAGGGGACTTTAACACACCTCTTACAGAGCTGGACAGATCCTCTAAACAGAAATTAAACAAAGATGTAAGAGAATTAAATGAGACCCTAGACCAACTATGCTTGATAGACGTGTATAGAACACTCCACCCCAAAGATAAAGAATATACATTCTTCTCATCACCCCATGGAACATTCTCCAAAATTGATCATATCCTGGGACAGAAAACAAATATCAACAGAATCAAAAGAATTGAAATTTTACCTTGTATCTTTTCAGACCATAAGGCACTAAAGATGGAACTCAACTCTAACAAAAATGCTCAACCCCACCCAAAGGCATGGAAATTAAACAATCTTCTGTTGAATAACAGATGGGTGAAGGAAGAAATAAAACAGGAAATCATTTACTTCCTTGAGCATAACAACAATGAAGACACAAGCTACCAAAACCTGTGGGATACTGCAAAAGCAGTTTTGAGAGGAAAATTCATCACTTTAGATGCCTACATTCGAAAAACAGAAAGAGAGCACATCAACAATCTCACAAGAGATCTTATGGAATTGGAAAAAGAAGAACAATCTAAGCCTAAACCCAGTAGAAGAAAAGAAATATCCAAAATCAAATCAGAGATCAATGAAATTGAAAACAAAAGAATCATTCAGAAAATTAATGAAACAAGGAGTTGGTTTTTTGAAAAAATAAATAAAATAGATAAACCATTGGCCAGACTAACTAGAAATAGAAAAGTAAAATCTCTAATAACCTCAATCAGAAACGATAAAGGGGAAATAACAACTGATCCCACAGAGATACAAGAGATCATCTCTGAATACTACCAGAAACTCTATGCCCAGAAATTTGACAATGTGAAGGAAATGGATCAATATTTGGAATCACACCCTCTCCCTAGACTTACCCAGGAAGAAATAGACCTCCTGAACAGACCAATTTCAAGCACTGAGATCAAAGAAACAATAAAAAAGCTTCCAACTAAAAAATGCCCTGGTCCAGATGGCTTCACTCCAGAATTCTATCAAACCTTCAAGGAAGAGCTTATTCCTGTACTGCAGAAATTATTCCAAAAAATTGAGGAAGAAGGAATCTTCCCCAACACATTCTATGAAGCAAACATCACCCTGATACCAAAACCAGGAAAAGACCCAAGCAAAAAGGAGAATTTCAGACCAATCTCACTCATGAATATAGATGGAAAAATTCTCAACAAAATCCTAGCCAATAGATTACAGCTTATCATCAAAAAAGTCATTCATCATGATCAAGTAGGCTTCATCCCAGGGATGCAAGGCTGGTTTAACATACGCAAGTCCATAAACGTTATCCACCATATTAACAGAGGCAAAAATAAAGATCACATGATCCTCTCAATAGATGCAGAAAAAGCATTTGATAAAATCCAGCATCCTTTTCTAATTAGAACACTGAAGAGTATAGGCATAGGTGGCACATTTCTAAAACTGATTGAAGCTATCTATGACAAACCCACAGCCAATATTTTACTGAATGGAGTAAAACTGAAAGCTTTTCCTCTTAGAACTGGAACCAGAGAAGGTTGTCCTCTGTCACCTTTACTATTCAACATAGTGCTGGAAGTTCTAGCCAATACAATTAGGCAAGACAAGGAAATAAAGGGAATCCAAATGGGAGCAGAGGAGGTCAAACTCTCCCTCTTTGCTGACGACATGATCTTATACTTAGAGAACCCCAAAGAGTCAACCACAAGACTCCTAGAAGTCATCAGAAAATACAGTAATGTTTCAGGATATAAAATCAATGTCCACAAGTCAGTAGCCTTTGTATACACCAGTAACCGTCAAGATGAGAAGCTAATTAAGGACACAACTCCCTTCACCATAGTTTCAAAGAAAATGAAATACCTAGGAATATACCTAACGAAGGAGGTGAAGGACCTCTATAAAGAAAACTATGAAATCCTCAGAAAGGAAATAGCAGAGGATATTAACAAATGGAAGAACATACCATGCTCATGGATGGGAAGAATCAACATTGTTAAAATGTCTATACTTCCCAAAGCAATCTACCTATTCAATGCCATTCCTATCAAAGTACCTACATCGTACTTTCAAGATTTGGAAAAAATGATTCTGCGTTTTGTATGGAACCGGAAAAAATCCCGTATAGCTAAGGCAGTTCTTAGTAACAAAAATAAAGCTGGGGGCATCAGCATACCAGATTTTAGTCTGTACTACAAAGCCATAGTGGTCAAGACAGCATGGTACTGGCACAAAAACAGAGACATAGACACTTGGAATCGAATTGAACACCAAGAAATGAAACTAACATCTTACAACCACCTAATCTTTGATAAACCAAACAAGAACTTACCTTGGGGGAAAGACTCCCTATTCAATAAATGGTGTTGGGAGAACTGGATGTCTACATGTAAAAGACTGAAACTGGACCCACACCTTTCCCCACTCACAAAAATTGATTCAAGATGGATAAAGGACTTAAATTTAAGGCATGAAACAATAAAAATCCTCAAAGAAAGCATAGGAAAAACACTGGAAGATATTGGCCTGGGGGAAGACTTCATGAAGAAGACTGCCATGGCAATGGCAACAACAACAAAAATAAACAAATGGGACCTCATTAAACTGAAAAGCTTCTGTACAGCTAAGGAGACAATAACCAAAGCAAAGAGACAACCTACACAATGGGAAAGGATATTTGCATATTTTCAATCAGACAAAAGCTTGATAACCAGGATCTATAGAGAACTCAAATTAATCCACATGAAAAAACCAAC